>NW_016017386.1:1745961-1828988 GCF_000320565.1 Sphaerulina musiva SO2202 | reverse complement strand
GAGAGAGAGAGAGAGAGAGAGAGAGAGAGAGAGACAGAAGTACATCCGCTAACAAAAAAAACAAACGCATCTAAAGCAAAAACCCCTTATAGCACGCGAAAAAGACTTGCAAGATTTCATCGATAACCTGAGTCAGGTCAGGTAAGAGTAAGGTCATGTTAAGTAAGTGAAGTGAAGTAATCTAACCCAACGCTAACCCAACCCAACCCAGGCTAACGACAAAAAAAACATTCGTATAGTGATTTGCTTCTGTTTTGTTGGTTTCCACAAAGCGCGCCAAATTTATTCACTGCATCTAACAACCTCGTGCGCCGGATTCGTTTCTCGAAAAAGCAAAAAAGAAAAAATCTATTCATCGCCAATAGTAGCTTTGTCGTAAACATGTCTCTTCGCAAGGTCTTCATCACCCGTAGATGCCTTGTCATAAACATGTCTCTTTGCAAGGTCTTCATCACCCGTAGAAGCCTTATCATAAACATGTCTCTTCGCAAGCCCCTCATCACCAACGCTGGCCTTGTCATAAACATATCTCTTCGCAAGCCCCTCATCACCCGTAGAAGCTTTGTCATAAACATGTCTCTTCGCAAGCCCCTCATCTCCAGTAGAAGCTTTGTCGTAAACGTGTCGTTTCTCGTGACTCATAGAGCCTTCATGTCGTTTCCACATGGCTTGAGCATTGCAGGCTACACCCGCTGAGACCAGAGTCGGGGTGAGACTGGCTAGAGTGAGGAGGATGTGTGCAAGCTGCATTGTTGTGTGGTAGGTAGGTAGGTAGGTTTAGGGTGGGTGGATGAGGCTTTTCTTGATTCGCTTTGTGGATTTTGTTTTTCGCGGTTTGGTTGGAGTTGATGTATCTTGATTGAAAGAGAGTGAGAGAGAGAGATATATATATATCCTACATATGAGTGAGACCGATAGGTAGGGTTTTTACATTCAAATTGTTGAATTGATGCTATCTATTACCATAGCCAGGGTACCTAAGATCATATTAGTGTGGTTGTTTCGGAACAAAGCCTTCACAAGTAAGTAAGTACAAACGAATGTTGGTGATTCGTTTTTTGTTTTCTCTCTGTTTCTTACCTGACTACTACCTACATGGACCGATGATGAGATGTTACTCGTAATTTGAAACAAATCACCGCTGGGCAGGTCGTATAGGTAGAAAATCCAGCATAGTGACTCGGGTCGAATTTTTCTTTTCTTTCCGAATTTCCAGACTGACTGAACCGGATCGGGGGAGGGGGTAAGGGGAGGGAGAGGGAAGGATTGGAGTAAGAGGCAAGGTAAGGCAAGGTAAGGCAAGGTGAGGTGAGTAACCCTTATGTTTCTCGTTATTTAGAGAAAATCTCTCACAATCTCAATCAATCGTGGTTGTTATTGTTTATCCACCTAGCTCGGAGCTCCCCCTTCCCCTCCCCGTCCCAAAAAATGAATCACTGCAACAACATTCAAACTACTTGAACTTCCCCTTCCGATACCGATACCGACACACAAACGCCCACCCAACAGCCAAAGGAAGAAAAGAAAAAAGAGAAACATGTCCACTCAAATCGATACTGCTACAACTGTTGATGATACTACTACTACGACCACAACCGCCACAACCATCGCCCGCCTCTGCCTCCACGACCCTACTCATTTCCACACCCAATACTCTCAAATCCTCCATCGCCTCAATCTCGTCCAGCACTGGAAAGCAGCAGCAGCTCTCTCGCCCGGCTCAAACGTGCTCGAGCTAGGATGTGGGCAAGGAGACTGTACTGTGACCCTGGCCTATACGGTGGCACGGGGAGAGCTGGGGGGAAGAGTGGTGGCGATTGATCCGGCGGAATTGAATTATGGTAAGGAATGAAAACACCGTATCCCTATCCCTACGCAGTTTTGGCTTGGGGGTGAAATTTTTTATTTCTTACTTTGCATGTGGATATCCTTTGATGATGATGATGATTGTGGCTGAGAGTTGAAAATTCTTATTTTTTTGTGGGGGGGCAGGTTCTCCGTATACACTCGGCCAAGCACAAGAGCATATTTCCCGCGGACCGATGGGCAAGAGAATTACTTGGGTGCGACAAGAACCCCTGGAGTACCTCTCTTCTTCTTCTTCCCCCCTCCCCGGAACAGCAGCAAGCGAAAGCGAAAGTAAGAAAAATCAGCCATTTTTCGACGCAACCGTCCTGGCCCACAGTCTATGGTACTTCGCCACTCCCTCGCTCGTGGAGGAGACGTTCCGTGTCATCAAACAGCATCCGAATACTAGTAAGCGGCTACTTCTTGCCGAATGGGCATTGGAAGCGACGCACAAGGCTTCACAGCCTCATGTCCTCGCTGCGCTGACGCAAGCTGCGCTGGAATGCCGCAAACCGGACGACCGGAAGAGCCTCTCGAACATTCGAACGGTGCTGGGGCCGAAACGGCTTACGGAGCTGGCGCTTGCGGCGGGATGGCAGTTGGAGAGGGAATCTCGTGTGCCCTGTGGTGAGTTGCTGGAGGACGGGAAGTGGGAGGTTGCGGCTTGTCTTTCCCCTGCGTTTGAAAGGGAAGTACGGGAGCACGTGAGTGATGAGAGGGAACAGGCGGTGGTGTTTGCTTTGCGGGATGCGTGTGAGGCCAGTTTGGAGGCTGTGCCGGGAGGGAAGGAAGGTGTTCGAGCGATGGATGTTTGGGTTGCTAGTTTCGTCTGACTTGGCGAGTGGCGCGTGTTTGAGAATCTCTCAGAAAGTCTCGTGTTTGATGAATGCCCGTACGTACACATGTGGTTATTCCCGAGAGTTGATAGGGGAGCTGCTTCGCCTGGGAGCTGCTCGGACAAGAAAAGAAGTCTGACCCACAAAGGGCTTCCCCCCTCTCTCTCTCTATTGTCATGCGATACGATATCGCCACGACGTAGACCAGGAAGTGGTAATGGGCGGTGAGCTCCAGGGCACAGCCATTCATCTCGTGTCGATACAGGCGAAAAGTCGATACAGTAAAAAGTGCAATTCTATCGACATTGTCATAGGCTTTGTATAAAAAGACATCGTCTCGTATACCGCGTAGTCTGGTTCATAAGAAGAAGCTTGGCTGTCATTGCTAGGTGTTAGCCCTGCGAACAGGAGTCTGGAGAAGGTCCCTCTAGGATGAATTCCTGTTCAGTAGCCTGATGTTTTTAAATAATCCAACCAGGGCGCGGTTCAGACATCCGAGAATGCAGGTGAGAATAATGTGCAGCTGCACCGGGGGTTGCTCCGAGGTGAGGTGTAAGAATGCTATCCTTGAATACGGTAATATGCAGCAAAACCGCATCTGAGTGCTGCATCGTCAATTTTGTAGACCTGCTAGTCTTGTGATCAGTAAACCACTTGGATCTCGTTTTCATTGTGGCTGTTCTTGCCTCTACGAATCCATTGCCTGTTAATTACGACGCTTTCTCCTGTATGCTCTGCCTTGTCTTCACTTTTCCATCATCTCTACTGCAGGTAGATGGGAGTAGGGCTTGGATTGGCCAGGTATAGCTACTGGCTCCTAGCTAGTCGAAGACTTCCGGTACGGCCGGTTACGGTGTGTTCTATGGTACAGCTTCTTGTTTCAATACGAAAGTCTTGGAGAACTTACCCTTACCAGACACGCCTCGAGTAGGCGGAGTAGGGGCAATGTATTGGAGTCTCAGAAGTTCGATAAAGGGGAGGGAGGTGTTGTTTGTAGCCGGGAACCGACAGGGACAGATTATGTAATCCAAATATTCTTGGCAATCAACATGGCGGGTGAAGGCTTGGCAAATGAGTCAGCACGTGACACTTCCATATACCCACATTCTTCATGGTAGAAATACCTTATCTATGCGATGCTACCTTACGACTCGATGCCAGAGGATACTATATCAAGAAGCATCATCATCCTCATAAACGAGCCATTGTGGACGGGAATATCACTATAAGAGAAGCAACGACACTCGAGACCTTTCGCGACGAGACTCTCTCCTTTCCACAACCACATTATCTACTCACTCTCGACCAGACCAGCTTCGCGACTCCTTCAAGACTGTTTCTGCCAGAGTGACAGAACAATACCACATCTCTCCATCGACTGTGTTATTGGCGCAGTGGCGAAATTCTACGACGCATGCGAAGCGCTTATGGCGTTTGTATAATACGGCCCCTTTGAAGAAAAAGGCTTGAAATAGCTCCGTCAGCCATCCTTTTAGACAAGACACACACATACCCTCTCTCTCAGCCGCGAAGGATGTGGACGGATGTCTCATGCGGAAGTAGATGAGATGAGGTTTTCAATCCTTTTCAAGAAAAAAGAAAACCAATAAATGTGAGTGAGTGAGTCTGGCGTTGTCGTGTGTTTTCCTTCTTTTGTTTTTCTTCTCCTGATTTTCTCCGACCTCTCTCTCTCTCTCTCTTCCTCCCTACCTAATCACAAAAAACATAAAAACCATCTCGCCACATTGTCCTCCTCCTATAACATTCGCCCGTTCTCAATCGTCCTCATCTTCTACCAAAAGAAAAGCACAAGTGTTTTCTCAATCACAAAAAGGAAACCAAATTTGTTTTTTTAAAACAAAACCCCCAAAAATCCAATCAAGAAATAATGCATCACCTCCACCTCCTCCTCTTCACCACCTTCCAAGTCGTCCTCGCACGCACAGACCTCACAGGCTGCACATCCACCTCCGTCTCCTCTCCCGCAGGCGCCTCCATCGCCTGGTACGTTCCGGAAACAGGCGAAGTCTGCGATTTTCTCGACTGTGGAGGAGGTCGTGCTCCACCGAAAACTACGGTTCCGGGATGTCCATTGTATTCTGGGACTGCGAGTTATAGTCCGTTGTATTTGGCTGCTGGGGTTGGGGAGATGGGGGTGGCTTTTTCTTCTTTTTCTGCTTCTTTTGCTACTGCTTCTGCTACTGCTTCTGCTGCGACGGTAGAGGTGGAGGGAGAGGCGGCAGTGGAGATGACGACTTCTACGACAACGACATCATCTTACTCTTCTGGAGTTACGATATATTCTTCTCCTTCTCCTTCTCCTCCTCCTCCGACAACAACAACAACAACGGACCATATTACTAGTACCTCTGCTCCAACAACCTCCATTCCATCTTCCCCTCTTCCTCCTCCCATTGTACTCGGCAGTACCAACACTACTACCACCACCAACACCAACACCACAACCACCACTTCTATAGCAGAACACGGTAGCCGTAACGGAACAACAACGACATCAACAACACCTTCTATCACAAACAGTGGAATCTTACCTTCATCTCAACAACAACAACAGACTAGTGGAGCGACTAGAAAAGTAGTAGAAATTGGAAGGAGGGGTTATTGGATAGGAGGGTTGATGGGGATTTCATGCGTGGTTGGGGGTTGGGGGTTGTTGGAGTAGGATTTTAAAATCGTGATGATGGATGATGGATGGGAGAGGGGAAGATGATGTATAGAGGGGAATGGGGAATGGGGAGGAAGTGTAAGCATCGGAGTGGTGGAAAGAACTCACCTAATTGAAAGTTGAAAGCATGCATCAGAGAGAGAGAGAGAGAGAGAGAGAGAGAGAGAGAGAGAGAGAGAGAGAGAGAGCATAAAACAGAGCTCATGAATGAAGAAGAGCATACATCATCTTAAGTAGGTAGTAGTGAATAGCTTTATTCGCTGTATGGCATAGAAAGACCATATTCTACCACGAGGAGTTCTGCCTCTACTAATTCATATATACATTAAATCCACACACACAAAAGATATATCATTTCTCATCATCAGACTGTTCATAACAGACTGTATCATTTCTCGAGCCTCTCGAGCCCTTTCTTTTCTTTTCCTTCTTTTTCTCCAACACAAGGAAATGCTACGAAGATGGAAACATCTTTTGATAATAATGCTCGCCTGTCTCGAGCACTGTGACTTCATCTCCAATTCTCACCACACCCCTCTCAAACATCGGGATAATCGACAAGCCCAGGCACGGATGGGGTTTCGCTCCTTCGTCGACTTGTCGTGTTCGTGTCAATGTCGTGGCTGGTTCGTGACGATCCTGTGAGGAGAAGAGCATTAGTAACAATGGTCTTCACCACAATGACGAGAATGAATATATACATACCTTGATTCCAGTGAGAGGATCTACATTCGGTAATTGACATCGGGCGGTCCGACATGCTGCGTGGAATTTGGCGGGAATACTCTGCCGTCCATTCTCACTTGCTGTGTTCCCAATCGCGATTCGCTTCCAGCGATCTTCGGTATATGCGTCTGGTCCGGAGACGTAAATGTTTGCTCGGAATCGACGAGCGTCCAGTCTTCCCTTGGTTGCAGTTTCTTCGGGCAGCGAGGCGTCAATGTCTCTGATACTGGCCATGTTCATGATATGTATGGGAAAGGCATCCGGAAATCCTACTCGATAATCTTGGTCCGCGCTGTTGGGTGGTAGACTTCGTGAGATTTTGCGGAGTTGGTCGTCGTGTTGTTTAAAGAGGCCAAGCGGGTTGCTGACTCCGAGGAAGTACTTTAGTTTGGCGAGTGAATTGGGATCAATCTCGTTTGTGATGTTGATGGCCAGAGGGCGGTCGGTCCAGATGGTGACGTTCTCTTCCACATATTGCTTCGCTCTGCTGCGTTCGTACGTCGCGTTAAGAGGCAGCCGTATCGTGACCGTTTCTGCGCTGGAACCGTATCTGGCGTCTGTTGGGTATGGGAACCGGACCACCACGCATCCGCCATTCATGGACCAGCTTCCGATCTTATCCAGTTCCGTGTTTTCGCTGACCTGTTCCACATCGGGCAACCACAACTCCGTCTGCAGCAGTGCTAGCTTGGGAAACTGTCTCTGCGTAATGAACCGCCACTCATGAGTCGTATCTGTCGAAACCAGCTGCGCAAACGAGAAAATCCGATCACACACCATTCCCGTCGAGATTATTCCACCTCTCTGCAGCTCCACTCCGCCGCAACTCTTGATCGGGTACACGAAAATGGCCTTGACGACTGCCCTCTGCTGTTTCTCGCCATAATGATGATCATGCTGACGACGTCGACTGTCCCCTTCCTCCAGATACTGGTCATCCAGTTCGCTTCTCCCATACAGCCCCAACCGAAAGCATCCGGATACCACATCTTTCCGCTCCAGTCGCGCCCTTGCTAACCGCCTCCTTCTCTCGCTCCACACTCCCCAACTCAACACCGCCACGAAAACAACCGCCAAGAACCCTTTCCAGGACGTGAGATATGCAATATAATGCTCCAGAAATGTCCGACTCGCCATGCTGATGGTGTTGATGGTATTGCTGGCCGAAGTCCACAGGATGTTGTTCAGCGCAGCAACAGTAGTAGCATCAGCAGCAGCAGCAGTAGTAGTAGTAGTCATCTTGTCCAACCACGTGCACCCATGCGTGTTTTAGTATTAATCCTAGCAGTTGACAAGCAATCCAAGTGACAACGGGGGTGTTTTTGCGTTGAATTTCCGCTTCCGGCGTCGGACCGTTCTTGTTGACACAGGAAGCTTGTTCATGGATGCCCTGAAGATGGTGCGGGCTGGGCTGGGAGTGAACTTTCTTTCCCGGTCGCAAATGAATGCGAACTTCTAAATACGGGCGGTTGAAGAAGAAAAGAAAGAGCGGGCCGGGCGATGGAACGTCTCTGTACACTGGAGGAAGGTATAGTACCAGGTAAGGGATGCCAATATTATGCGTTGGTGTTGCAGGCACAAGTGAAGTTACCCATTATCGTGCGTTATATGAATAAGGAACCTTGCTCTTTGTGATGATGAAAGCAGCTGCTTTGGGAATGCCGAGAAGTGAAGTTCAAGCTGAACACAGCACACTTGCACTGTTGCAGAATGACTGCCAAGGCCCAAGAGTGGGGTCGAGTAAGAGAGTCGATCTAGTCATTCTAGCGGTGTTAGTAGCTTGCTAGTCTCGTATACTTGTGCCCTGTCAACGCTGTCGTTTGTCTTGGCTCCCTTGTCTTGTTACAGTACACGCCTTTGTACACCTGTCACGTGTCAGCTTACGGACTATAGCCTCTATAGCTACCTACCGTACCTGTCAGTGTCACGAGAAAGGGACAATACGTGAAACTGTCAAAAAAGGCCACTACCTCCTACTTTCGTGAACCGAGTCATGTTGTCAAAGGGATACGTGTGTTTCACGTACGGATGCTTTATACCCTTAACTCTCTACTACCTTACCTCCTAGGCTCCTACTGCCTCACATCATCCGTTCAGTATCACATCTGCGGCCTTTTCGCTAATCATGAATATCGGTGCCTGGATGAATATACCCGGAATTTTGGGAAACACCGATGCGTCGACAATACGAAGTCCATCGATTCCACGCACGCGGAATTTCGAGTCCAGCACCGCCTGACTATCACTATCTGCACCAATAGGGGCTGTACAGCATGCGTGGTGGCCCCAGGCCTCATCTTTGACGAATTGTGCTAATTCATCATCCGTCGTCACACCCGGCCCAGGACGCTCCTCTGTGAAGTTGGTGCCCTGCAAGATACCGTAATTGCTGTAGCGAGTGTTGGCCTCTCGCGACATCTTGATTGCTTGGACGAGTGCTGCGACGTCTTTGCTATCGGCCTCGTTCTCGGTGGTGCCTGTGTCGAAGTAATTGAAGTTGATGAGGGGCGTGTCGAGGGGGTCTGTCGAGCGAAGTTCCACAGTCCCAGCATGATTCCTGGTGTGGGCTTTGAGTGTATACCACGAAAAGACCTGGTGACTGGCAACGGCAGCATCACCCCAGCGTGGGAAGTATCCGGTGAAGTTGATCGGGCCGCCAAAGATGAACAAGTCAATGTCACTATTGTCTGCCGTGTCGGAATTGACGGCCATGGCCGCTGCCAATCCGTTGCTGGCATAGGCACCACGAAGACCCAGGACAGAAGGATTCTTCTGCCACCGGCTGTAACATTCATCCTGAGGCTTGGCATCAAAGGTACAGCCATCCAGGATGGGGAAGTTATTGGGATGTTTCGCATTGACGGGAACCTCGTACCGGTCTTGCATGTTCTTGCCCAGTCCGGGTACGTCCTTCACCATGCTGATACCGAAGCGCTTCAATTCTGCAGCTGGTCCCACACCAGAGAGCTTCAGAGTCTGGACAGAGTTGTACGATCCGCCAGCCATGATGACTTCCTTCCTGGCCCGGGCAGACCCTGGAGTTCCACTCGCACCACTGAGAGGACTGGCGCGGTATAAATGCTTGCCCTCCAGAAACTCCACGCCGGTTGCTCGAGGAGTGGCACCAGTGGTATCAAACACGATCCGCGTGACATGCGTGTTAGTGCGTACAGTCAAAGGGAAGCCTCCATCGACAGTATCCACGATTCTGTCTCGGACGCTGACTCTTTTCCCATTTTCTTGGATCAGAGGAATCTGGTAAAAGCCTTCTCGTGAGTCACGGCCAGAGGCACCATTGGGGTCTACCAAGAGCGTGCCTGCAAGACCGGACACTGCAGCAAGAGGATCCGGACCAAAGCCCATGACTGCCGCCCCGCCAGCCAAATGCTGCACGAGTTGAAGATCTTTCAGTAAGATTGCCGGGTCCGTTGGTCCAGTAGGTTGCCATTCATATACCTTGTCCAAGTACTTTTGCATATTCGAGCTGGACCATGATGAATCACCAGTAATGGACGCAATATTGTCCCAGTCGGAAGCATGAGGTGTAATCCAGATCAGGGCATTATGGGAAACGCAGCCACCTCAAACAGATGTACTGTTAGCTGTAGTTGGTATTAACAAGCAGCACCCTGACTAACCAAGGGTGCCTGCGCGAGGATACAGTATGCCTTTGCCCTCGACATATTTGGGATCTCTACGAGCTCTGGTGTGGTCTTGGTAGTGGTTGACGTAAACATCCCACGCGATCGACGGGTCTTGGGTCACCGCAGCTTGATATCCGGGTACTGTATAGCTGCGTTACACAACGTTAGATGATACTGGCACAGATTGCCTCGAGGGTGCTATACTTGTAATTTGTGCCTTGATCATCTCCAGACTCAATCAGCAGCACAGACTGCCCTGCCTGCGCGAGTCTTGACGCGAGAGGTCCTCCGCCGGCGCCCGATCCCACGACCTTAATGAGTGTCAGCATCTGATCGATTGGAGACTGCTGGGATACTTACGATATAGTCATATTCCGTAGTCTGGCGTTGCTCAACAGGCACAGCTGAGACGCCTACTGCTGCTGCTACTGCCAGCAATGTCCCGATAACAGCCTTCATGTCCTATGGCGAACAAGATGGGGCGATGAAGATGGTGATACCGAGAAGAACATATTTCCGGGAGGACTCATTTGGCTTATAGGATCTGTGAGGCTGCCGCCAAAGTGTTCACGGCCGAGATGGTCCTGCAATCACATGCACTGTCATGCAGCAGCCTTGTGCCGGGCGTGCAGACGGCCAGGCCGGAGTGGCGACTGCTGGTGAGTGTGCAAGCTACGGTACCCATAGTAGAAGTGAAGCGTACACCAATAGGTAGCGATATAGCCTGCATCGAGCGATACATTGAGTTGTGCGCCATTCCATCTGCTGCCATTTAGAATCCTGTTTTTGTGCAACAAGCTTCTTGATGAGGAGGCCTATGGCTCTTGGGACGCGGAGGTGCGGAGTCGGACGCTTTGTCCTGAAAAGGACCATCCCGTCAACCGTCGCTTTGATAGGAGGTAGCCTTGATAGCCTACATATAGACTGCCTTGGCGCTCTAAGATGATTCGTCACTGCGTACGGTTTGGCCCCACTACACCGCACATGTGGACTACTCTTCTCCAGCTCACGGTGTTTTCTTGTTGCCGAGAAGATCATACCTTAAGGACTATTCTGCTCGTCCGAGCCGAACGAAGTAGATTGATTCACCCAAAGTCGACGTATCGTAGAGAGTGAAGACTGCATATCTCGCGAATATGTGGGGTACATGTATGTCTCAGAGGGTTGTAGGTACACTCGTACAGTACTAACTACTACTATCGCGAAGCCGGGTTTCAAAGAGCGAAGTGCGCTGTTTGCTATATACAGTTCAGCCTGTTCCTGGAGCTATGAGACAGCTGAATGTGCACTAGGGGATTCGAACAGGCACATTGACATGGGTTCAGATATGTCAACTGCTAGACCGTAATCTAAAAAGCTCGCCAAAGACTCAGCTGGCCGCATTCACGCCGTAACCGTACTGAGAAGGTGATTCTCCCAGAATCTGATGCCGTCCAGGCACTGGTCCCGACACAAAGCGCCGCATTCTTCGGCCATTTCGAGTTCTTCAGTCGCGACGCCGATGCTCCAGCTAAAGTGTTCGGCAGCCTCTTGAGCCGTAATGCTTCTGCCGAACGACTGAGATATGCGGGCAACAGTAGAATGGCAATCATCTTGCGGTTCTCGCAGCCATTGAAGCAGAGTTCCAATAGTCTTCTCATCGGTTCTGCTGCGGTCCTGAACAACGAGCAATCCACTTTTGAAACGGCGCAATCGTACTGGCATGTGCAAGTTGTCCCACATATTGGCCGCTTTTTCGAAGTCGAGAGGGGATACGAGCTCGATACCGTTGCGAGTGCGATTGAAAACTTGCCACAGATCCACAAGAGACATGATCCCACCTTCCTTTCGGAGAACGCCTTTGCGATCATCGGTGAGGAACTCTGCCAGGTCTCGTGAAAGCTCCGTCACGTATAACTGCTCCGCAGATGAGCCGGTTCCCAGCATATCTTTGGTAGTCCTTAGTCCTAGAGCTGATGCAGAATCCGAAATGATTCTCTTTGTATCATCGCTGGTATTTCCGTTCGATTGTCTTGCAAACTGCTCTGCCATCTGAATAACTTCCTTTGCAGAGGTCATCAAAGCTTCGAGATCTTCGAACGCAGTTCCGATAACGGCCTGATTGTTCTGACGAAGAGCGACGCCCCGTTGCTCTAGACCAGCGATACCAACCACACGCGGCGGTGTACCTGTTGGTGCTGAGCTATTATTTGGAGGGCCAAAGCCGCCGCTCGACTGCGGTGGTGCACCTCCTGGTCTGGGCACAGGCGGAGCACTTTGTAACAACCATTTACGTTGTACCAAAGCCTCCTGCAGTCGATCCAGAAATATTTTCTCTCCACCTGCGCGAAACGAGAACTTGATCGTCTCAATTGTGTGATCATCGACGATTGAAGAGCCAGGTAGGCTAGGCCCTGGCGATTCTGGTCGGTTTGAGGTCTCTTCAATGAGCCGCGAGGCACGATTCGAGCCAGCTTGAAGAGGAGCCGAGCACATCTCGCAGCTCGTCATCCCAGGAAAGTTCTGATAGGTGCAACGGGGGCAGAGATTGGGAGCAGAGTTCGCTTTTGGCGATGCTGAGACATGAGGTGGCATAGACAGGGCGTCCGTCGAATTAGGCGGCGTGCCCGGCATGCTGCTCGATGTACCGCTTGGTCTATTGGACATGGCCGCAATTGTGGCCTTGATCAGTAATGCCAGTGGTGGTTTCACGCCGCACGCCTGACACGCCGGAAGCGGTGTATGCTGGTTTGCAGTTCCCGGGTCAAAGTTCGCAGGCACTGCGTTTGGCATGCCACAGATGGGGCAAATCCACGTGGCGTTCACATCCCTAGCTGGTGCCGGAGAGGGCACGAAGCGAGAGGGCGAGCCGTTCTGGCTAACCAGAGCATCGGTGGGAGAGGCATACCGCGGCGCCGGGCTGCGGATGCCCCCAAACGCGGTCTTCTTGGGTGTCTTGGGGAAGAGCGTAATTTTGGCGGAGGACTTCAAGAAGCCGGCATAGAATTCTGGTCTGTCGATTTCCTTGAGATCTACGGCAACTGAGTACTTTCTCGGCTCTTCATTATCGACGTAGCAGACGCGGTGAGAAGTCAGGTATGCGTGCCCATTCTGATGATTCGGAATCTTGTACTTCCCCTCGTACAGCCCGACTCCATCCTGGACAAAGAGCAAGGTCTCATCATCGTAGAGGGATGGACGAAGCGCGGTCGTCAGGTCCAGGTGACGGAGAAACATTCGCAGACATAGGGGCGAGCGATGTAGGTGAAGATGCCGCAATTAGGTTAGTCCTTGTGCGACCACGAGGTGAGGTTGGTGTTGTGGTGTCAGTCCCTGCCCTGTGCTTCACCCTCCGATGATGCTTCACCGAGACGAGTGACCGAGGGCCTGAGGTACCTAGGTACATGTACACACCCAAGGTACATATACTGGAGATCATGATGGCCAAAAGTCCTGGAATCGAGTAATTCCGCCAAGCAATGATCGTCTCCTTCCCCTTCCACTTCCCACTCACTCACTCCTCCTCTTCCCCAACACCAACTTGCCATCGCACCCTCTACCACCGCGACGAGCATTTGCATCAAGTCAGCCATCGAGCTTTGTTCTACCATTGCACGCCACTTCGCGCCCCACCCGGCGACCAGCGGCTGCAATTTCACTTGACAACCTTTTTTTGTCTGCCGGTCACGCCGGCAATTCGCTTTGCGCCGTCGCAGTCTGCCTCGAGTCCCGCGTCTTCCACGCTCTAGCACCACCATCACGACCAACGCACCCGCTCACATCTGGCGGTGATGGCGATAGAACCCGCTTACACCGCGGTGAGGGCGCGACAGACGCTCGTGCCTGAGCCTGTCGCTCCAACTACGCCTCCGCCAGCTCAAAAGGTGGAGTTCCCTCAGTCACTCAAAACCTGGGTGAACACAGCCTTCTTCGAGTATAACAATCTCAAGACGGAGCCCGCGTTTGCTTCTATTTCCGATGCCGACATTCGAGCCAAGTTGTCCGCCACAATTAGAGAAGCACAAGAGAACGGCACCATGCAGGCGCGCGACTGGGCATCGTACCCCTTGCCTCATCAACTGCTTCTTGATGAGCGTCGCAAATCTATGTACATGGCGCAGAACGCCATGCTAGCTAACCTTCATTCCGACTTGGGCACATATGGCATTGCTTCGCCCACAGCGAATAGCAAGAAGAGGAAGTCAGCGAGCCAGGAGCTGGTCGATGAGAATGGCCGCGCCGTGACTCCACCCTGGAAGAAGTCGCATACCAAGAGTATTGCCGACCGAATCAGCGGTCCAAGTAAGAAACAGGAGAAGAAGAACAACAACAACAAGAGCAACGCAAAGATCGGCAAGTTCGACAACAGCGAGGCGGCTCTTGAGAGACGTCGCCAGCGCTTCGGTCACGTTTCGTCTGATTTATCTTCGCCTCATTATCGTGATGACTCTTCCACGGTGCATGCCAGTTCTGGACCCATCGTCGGCACTTGCGAAATTCTCGAGAAGAGATATTTCAGGTTGACAGCTCCGCCTCATCCCAACACCGTGCGACCTCTTGCCCTCCTGGAGAAAGCGCTCGAACATGTCATAGGCCGATGGAAGGATTCCAGAGATTACACGTATGTGTGTGACCAGTTGAAGTCTATCCGACAGGATCTCACTGTGCAACATCTGAAGAACAACTTCACCATTCGAGTATATGAGGTGCACGCACGAATTGCACTGGAGAAAAAGGATCTGGGTGAGTACAATCAATGTCAGACACAACTTCGTGGTCTGTACAAGATGAAGTTGGGAGAGAACGGCGGCAGTGGGGGTAACCAGGATGAGTTTACGGCGTATCGTATCTTGTACTTGATTTATACGCGCAATCGGACCGACATGAACAACATGTTGGCCGATCTAACCACAGCAGACAAGAAGGGACCCTTTGTTCGACTTGCACTGAATGTTCGACAAGCATTGGCTGCTGGCAACTATCACAGATTCTTCAAGCTCTACAATGAAGCACAAGATTGGAACATGGCGCCCTTCTTGATGGACATGTTCATCGAAAGGGAGCGTGTCAGTGCCATGACGGCTATCTGCAGAGCGTGAGTTCCACCATACATCAGCCTCTTGCTGCTTGCACAGCTAACAGTCTCTCGCAGGTACAAGCCAGACGTGAGCAGCACATTCCTAACCCAGGAGCTCGGCTTTGCAGTAGACGAGGATGAGTCAGTATTCGAATCCGACCAGCTACGAACCTGCCTCGACTTCATCGCGCGATACGGTGGGCAGCATCTTGTGCAAGAGAAAGACGGCGATGTCCGGGTGACGACTGGTAAAGCCGGCAACCTGTTCGAAGGGGCGAAACAATCTGCATTTGGCAGAGTCGACATCAAGGGCCAGATATGATTCCCATCCCGTCCCTTTTGCGCGAGCCTTCTCTTACTCTCTCGTCGTCATCGCTGCTCGAACCTCACCAGCCACACTAACATCCAAGAAGCCGAGCGGGGAGTCAAGGCAGACGCTGATCGCAAGGTCGCGCGGGCACTCACCAACGGCAGCTCTGCCGATTTACTTACCTGAAGCTGCGTCGGAAGTCGAAGTGGCCTGCAACACGACGCGGAGCGTGTGAAAGATGAGGAAAAGCGAAACGATGGGAACACAGCACTGTGACATTCAGAGCGATAGAAAGGCGTATGCGTTTGCATTGTCGGTTTGCATTGTCGGTTTGTATTGAAGACAGTATACGCGGATGGCATTGAGTGTACTGCAGGCGTTAGAAACGGGTATGAGCAGGCAGAGAAACAGTGCTCGTAGCATAGCCAGTCCAATGAATGAGGCCTGATTTTCGATGTAAGAGCGCACATTCTCCAGTGCTATCTATGATCATGGTGTATGCCTTGTGTTTTGAAGTCGAACGTATCTGTTCCTTGTATCAATGTCAAACAGCCATCTGCAGTGTCTCCAAGCACATATCTACCTAGTGTACCTATACATGCTTTGCTGCGACAAAGACCTACCTGACCGGAGGTACCTCCTACCTACTTGCTATTCTTGGCGAGACTCCACTAGTGAGGTAAGGTACCTTATCTACCTACCTACCTTGGGCTAGGAGGTATCTACTAGGAGGTAGCTCAGGCATCATTTGCCATCCCATCTCGCACTCGATCTGACAGACCTTCCTTCATCAACATCCACAACATCTCGTCCCTGACGCTGCTGAGCTGGGCATCACCATGGAAAGCGGGCACCTACAATTCTTCCTGCGTTATGCAGGACTCTGGTGCGAATGTTCTCAGAGATGCTGAATGCCTACCTGTATCCCCAGTTCAATCCCCCAAACAGGGTGACGTGAACCCCTCTGTTGGAGACACTTTGATGCGGTGGTCTCGGCTATTTGTGAGCTCGGTTGAGGAAGATCAATGGTCAGCCAAAGCCGAGCTACCGGAGGGTAGGCTGAATAATACCCAAGAATTACGCCCTCGGGCCCAAGCAGAAGCCACAAGGTAGCGGCAACCTAGCTGATCTGAAGAGCCAGACGCTACACCCGGCTCGAAGACGATATCTGATAAACACGAAAGAGGACAAAGCAGACGTGGTGTTACTGTTACGGACGGGCGATGCTCTTGCTTGCCATGACCTGAGGGCTTGACGAGACCCTGCTTGAGATCCGACAGCTTGGGGTAAGAGTGAATGAGCTGGGACCCAGGAGCTGGAATTCCAGAGCTCCAGGATAACAGAACACAGATGCTTCAGGGGTGTTATGGTAGCAGCGTGAGCTTCCCTTCGTCTTCACCATCTGCTGACTGCCATCAATGCCTGCCCATCCCCACAACAGTATCTGCGCTAGCAATCGACCTGTTCTGAACCGTTTCCCTGCAGGCTTCGGAGAAGTGAAGCTACTCTGCCAAACATTACTTCTCTACTGCAATTCACTTGAGCTTGGCCGTGGAAAGAGCCGGTCCTATTTCAGTCACGAACACGGGTGGGCAAGGTAAATATCGTGGTGCCAGACCCTGTGCGAACTTACCTGGTAACCATTTAACTCTACAGGCTGCATGAGATAGGCATGTGGCATGAATGAGATGCAACAACACGTTCCAACATGGAACTGCCGACTGCACGAGTATCCCACGCGCTGATAAGAATGTTCCGAGCCTTCCAGTGTAAAGTCACATTGGCATATGTTGCCCCCCGCCGGCCGCCACTTGTGAGGCCCAGCTTTCTACCATCTTCTGCTTGTGAGATCCCATAAGCGGCAGGAAGTCCTTTGGCCACCATACCACAACGTGAGCCACCGACCATGCCAGGCAAAGGCGATGACATTCTGGAGACGGTGGAGCCCGTGACTCCTGACAAGGGGGAGGAGGTCAAGTCCGAAAAGGTGCCTATTGTGGCTTTTTCGGAGCATGTCGAGGAACATGCGCCGCCAACAGACTAGTGAATATATCATGCCATGATGGGGTCTTGAAAGCATTCCAGAGATCTGACGCTCGCTCGTAGTAACCGCATCTTCGAAACGACGCACGATGAGGCGATCAAATTGGAAAACAAGCTCCACGACTTGTCACTGGAGCGGACAATCGAAGTCATCAAGGAACTCGTATACATGCATGAAGCTGATCCGAACTTCTCTGGGGACATGATGAACCAAATGAAAGATTTCCTCGCAGATCCGCCCACGTCTGATATGCCGGACAAGAACGACATGCTCCGATGTATGAAGCTCGAAGTGCTGCTGGCAACGGAGAATTCGCCATATATCGAGGTCCGCGCAAACGTCGACCCGACTGATGATCCAAGTCTCCCTTGTTCCACCATTCGATCTTGGTTCATCGGCATCAGCTTCTGTTGCATTGGAGTCTTCATTGACACCTTGTTCGCTTATCGCTACCCAGGTATCTCGGTGGGCTCCTCGGTGGCTCAATTGCTCGCGTGTGAGTAGAAAGGAGCACAGCGTGGCACAGTATTCAGCTCACTCATTCGTTGTATAGACCCCATCGGCTGCTTCTTCGCCCGCGTGCTCCCGAAATGGAGCTTCACCATTTTCGGTTGCAATTTCGAACTGAATCCTGGACCATTCAACCAAAAGGAACACATGATGATCTCCATCATGGCCAATGTGGCCTTTTCGGCACCTTACACCTTCTACATCATTCCTGTACAGGCAATGCCACAGTACTTCAACATGCCATGGGCATATGACCGAGGATACCAGATCTGTATCTCGATTGCCGTCAACTTCTTTGGCCTGGGAATGGCTGGTCTTCTGAGACGATTCCTCGTGTTCCCTTCTGTCGCCATCTGGCCTCAAGCTCTGCCCACCATTGCACTGATCAAGGCATTCCATACGCAAGTAGACGAGCCTGTACCTGGCCCGTTTAAGCGCATGTATCGCTGGTCCATGGAAAGGATATTTCTGATTTCAACGCTATTCATGACTCTCTACTTTGTGCTACCGGGGTACGTGCGTGTCCTTCACCGGCATCGAGTCCATGCTGATTGACCAATGCAGATATGTCTTCGGTGCCATGTCCATTTTCTCCTGGATGACATGGATCTCTCCGTAAGTGTTGCATCGTGCTCTGTTCCACACATGGCTAATGGTGCCAACCACAGGAACAACATCGCTCTCAATGCAGTGACTGGCATACAGACTGGTCTGGGACTCAATCCATGGCCTACCTTTGACTGGAATCTGTTTGGGGGCGCAGGACTATATTTGCCTACCTTCGCCATCGTTAATCAGTGCGTGGGCATCGTGATAGCCGCCCTGATGATTCTCGGCATCTGGTACAGCAACGCGTGGGAAACGGGATATCTTCCCATCAATACGCAGGGGACATTTGACAACACCGGGAGCAGGTACAAAGTCACCAAGGTGTTGGACGGTATGGGTCGACTCGACGAAGGTCTGTTTCAAAAATACTCGCAGCCGTGGTTCTCGGCGGGCTTCATTGTGTACAACATCTGGTGCTTCGCCTCCTACTCTGCATCCTTCTCCTTTGTGTATCTGTTCCACAGACAGACGATTGTGCGAGGCTTCAAGGGCATCTACCGCGAAGTGTTCCGCAAGGGCAAGGACGATGGTCACGCAGAAGTCGGAGAAGACATTCACACGCGACTCATGAGAGCGTACAAGGATGCGCCCGACTGGTGGTACCTGATCCTCCTGATCCTCCCGATATTCTTTGGAGTTGCGGCAATTGAAGGCTGGCCGACTGGAGCACCGGTCAGCGCCCTTTTCTATGGCCTCATTATGCCGGCAATCCTCATCATTCCCATTGGAATCATCCAGGCAGTGACGGGAAATGCGCTCGCCATCAACGTTCTGGCCGCTCTGGTTGGTGGATATATCAACGCAGGCAATGTGAACGGTCTGATGTACTTCAAATGCTGGGCCTATCTCTCCTCATACCAAGCACTCTACTTTTGCCTGGATCTGAAGACGGCGCACTATATGAAAATGTCGCAACGAGTCGTCTTTTGGGCGCAAATAGTCGCCACGTTCATCTTTGCCATGGTCTCGGCTCTGGAATACAATCTCATCATGGGCATCCGCGATGTCTGCACCGACGATGCACCGTTCCGCATGACGTGCCCTTCGCAAAAGTCCTTCTTCACCGTCACGATATTCTGGGGAGTGCTGTCTCCCAAGAAGCTCTTTGGACCGGGACAGCGATACAACATGATGCTACTGGGATTCCCGCTCGGATTCCTCCTCGTGTTTGGGTATTGGGTGCTCAAGAAGATGTATCCTCGGTCCAACTTGGTGCGACAGATGCATCCTGTGATGCTCTGCATGGGCCCGGTGTCGTATGGGGCGCCGTACAATCTGGCGTTTAACATTGGAAATCTCTATGTGAATCTGATTTCGTTTCAGTATATCCGGAAGCGATATTTGGCATTTTGGTCCAAGGTGAGTAGTGTGTCTGTGAGAGAGAGAGAGAGAGAGAGAGAGAGACAGAACTCTTTTGACATTTTTGACAGTGGAACTATGTGCTCAGCGCAGGCCTTTCGTGCGGCATTGCCATTTCGGGAGTGCTGATATTCTTTGCGTTGAACTTACCCAAGGGAGGCACGCTTGCTCTCGATTGGTGGGGAAATAATGTGGTCAACATGGGGTGCGAGGGTGAGGGTGGATGTCCACGACTATCCCTGCCCGAATCGGGGACCTTTGGGCCTTCTTCGTGGACTTGATGGATTGTGATGGCTTTTTTTTTCCTTTTTTTTCCTGCTCTTTTCTGCTCTTTGCTCTTTGATTTTTGGGGGGGTTTTGCTGGGTGATTTTGTGACGACGGTGTTGTTGGAGGATCACAAGATACCCGACTAGGTACCTGGGGAGAGAGATATATATAATAGGTACGTGTAGGTATTGATGGATGATGAGGTGTCAGGTATTGCTACGACCTGTGATGTCTCCACTACTGTACCCAAAACTGCGGTTCTCTCTTTTCTTTTTCTTTTTCTTTTGCTTTCTTTTCAATATATGACCTGACGAATGGGTCACTTCCCCGAGTGTGGATTCCAAATTTATATTTTTTTCTCAACGAATCAGATTTTATGCGGAAGAGTGGGTGAGTACCGTATGCATGTATGCAGGAAGGATATATGCATATGGACTGCATATGTACATGTACCTTGACCTTGTGCATATATGCATTGTATATGCATGTAGGTACATATGCAGGACTCAGCAGGAGCTAAGGGAAGGTAAGGGGAGGGAAGGACTCGAGGAAATTGATTCATCAAATTTTGATTCATAATTGATGACTGATGTAGATTATTTGGAAGTAAAGCTTACTTAGGTCAGGTCAGGTCAGACAGGTAGTTCAAAGTTGGGTAGGTAAACGGTAAGAATCGTAAAATATATTGTACGTAGTCTACCTTAGTTGCCTGGTACCTAGGTAATTGGCACTCGTTCTGAGGCTTTCTGACTTTCTCCTTGCGGAACTTGTTATTGATCGACGCTTTGTCATGGCCCGTCGCACGCACCGACAACCACAACAATAACAATAACAATAACAATAACAAAGCAACGGGCGAACAGGATGCCGATCACTGCATTGGTCTCTCTCTCGCAGTCGCAGTCGCATATACACACACTCTCTCTCTTTTCTCTCTCTCGCTCTCTCTCTCTCTCTCTCTCTTGCGGTAGGAGGTAGTTCGGGATATGATACAGAACTGGAACTGCAACAATAACAGATCCCGCAGCCTTCAAAACAAGACTTGCAGGCTCTCCCCGCCCCGCCCTTCCCCGGCTCCTTGACCCTTTGCATGCATCCATCTGGCATCTGTGCACCCAACCCAACCCAGCCCAACCAACATCCACTTCCCTTACTGGACCCTACTCATCATCCTTCACTCTGGAAATTGAATCCGGCCGGGACGAATAATCATAATAAGCTTCGGCAACAGAAAGCCCTGTGCTCTTTCTCTGTCCCACACACACACACAACTCACACCTCACACACACACACACACACACACACACACACTCACCCACCCACACTCACTCACACACCCTGTCTGCTCTCTCTCACACCTGCCTGGCCCTGCCTCTGCTGTTGTCTCTGTCTCTGTGTCCTGTAACTCCCGTTCTGTTGTCCTGCCCTGCCCTGCCCAGCCCTGCCCTGCCTCGCCCTGCCCTGCCCGCCACGAGGTCCACGCGCGCGCGCTGTCAGCCTGCCCCAGTGGCCGCACGACCGCCCACGGGTCACCGTACCGTACCTTACCGCACACCACCACCTGGCACACCTGGCACACCACACGACACTACTCGAAACTACTCGAAACTACTACCTACTACCACCTCTCTCACTCTCTCTCTCTGCTCTCACCGGCCACTGGCACGCGACCGCCCACCGACGACGCGCACCTCTTGTCTCACCTTGCGACATTGCCACGTGCGACGCCCTCTCTATCCCAGAGCCTCGCGCTTCCTCCACCGCCCGACCCTCCGATCCCTCACGCCACCCCTCCAACCCTGTGCTGGGCCACTTCCCGATAAGGAACACGCCGCGGATCATCACGAGAAAAGGAATTGATCGCACACACTCGACACGCCTCACCATTCCCGCCTCCGCCACCACTACCCCCACCACCTCTACCACCTCTACCACCACTACCACCACCACCAGCCCCGCTACCGACCTACCTACTTCTCGACATCGACCTCGACTGCCCCTCCACCTCCCCGACCGCCATCTGTGTGTGAGAGGCGGGCGCGGCGACATCCGGTGGCATCATGAAGGTGGGTTCAGTGGGCTGGGGAGGGGGGAGGAGAAACATCGGCACGCACTGTGCGCCGGTGTGACGGGAGTATATATGAAATACTGACTCATTGGGCAGTTCCGGCGATCCGTCAAGAGCGACAAGCACGATTCTGCTGGCGCCACCAAAACACCGCTGTTCGTACCGCAAAAGGATGCCATTGCAATAGAACCGCCCAAAAAGGTATGTCGTTGCATATATATTAAATCAAAAAAGTACGACCGCAAGGTGTGGAGCATAAGAGGACGTCGCAGAATACGGGAACCAGTTAGAAAGACACACGACTCACGTCGATACACGCTACAAACTCTGATGCTCATTTCTTCCCTCCAAACAGGTCATCAAAGCCATATACGATTACAATGCCCCTCCCGACTCTCACATGTACCTCTCCTTCAGCGCCGGTGATTTCCTCCACGTCGTGAGCCGCGAATCCGATCCGGACTGGTACGAAGCCTGCAATCCCTTGCGTAACGAGCGCGGACTGGTGCCTGTCAAATACTTTGAGAACGTGCACAAGACGGTGCGTGATTCGGACGATTCGTCGCGCTCCATCAACAGCACCACGCATGACAGCGGCTACGCCGAAGGCTCGACACCGCCCGCGACCACCACCACTGCTGCCCCTCGCATGCCCGCGAACATGAACGGAATGGGTCCGACAGCGAACATGCCCGGGCATCGAGCCACACCCTCGTTTGGAAAGTCGCCGGCAGGCATTTATGGAATCGTGTCGTACGACTTTCACGCCGAACGGCCCGATGAGCTGGATGCGAAGGAGGGAGAGGCCATCATTGTCATTGCACAGTCGAATCCGGAGTGGTTCGTCGCGAAGCCCATAACACGGCTTGGTGGACCGGGACTGATTCCAGTGTCCTTTATCGAGATTCGGGACATGGTGACGGGGAGAGCGGCGGAAGATCCGCTCGAAGCAGTGCGAGCAGCGGGCATTCCTCGCGTGGAAGAGTGGAAGAAGATGGCGGCAGAGTACAAGAATACGAGCATTCCCCTAGGCACCGTGTCCACAACGGCTGTGGGCACCATGGACCAGGCCATGGGCCGCATGAGCTTACAGCAGCAGAATGGCTCCTCCATGCACTCCCGACAGGCCAGCATTGCGACACAACAGCAGCAGAACATGTTTGCGCCCCTCCGCGCTTCCGTACCCCGGTACACGTATGCCGACGACAAGTTTCACTTTGTCGTCGAGTGCAAGCTAGCAAACAACTGCCACTATGACTTGTCGAGGATATACGAGGATTTCTACGAACTGCAAATCAATATGATTAATGCATTTCCGGAAGAGGCAGGGCAAACGCCTGGTAAACCGAGGATCTTGCCGTATATGCCAGGACCGGTCAAGTACGTTACGGATAACATCACGGAAGGACGGAGAGCGAACCTGGACGAGTACCTGCGAGATTTGCTACAGCTGCCCCAGCACATTACACACTCCTCTCTCGTCAGAGGCTTCTTTGCGCTGCGTGAAGGAGATTACGAAGTCGACCCTGCCACCATCGATCTGAACGAGCATGCACGCCCGAGCGATGGCCCACACCGAGATTCGCAAGTCTCCATGGCCAGCGGACAATCTGCACTCCATCAGCCGTATCCAGGTCAGGCGGGACAGGCACGAACACATCAGTACACACAATCACAGGCCTCTAACAACGGCGGCCTCCATCGACCCCAACCGAGTCAGGCCTCCGCCTCGTTCAGCAGCCAATCTCCTGGGCCGGGCGGACTCGCGGCTCCACCTCCCGTGTCCCGTCAGCACACGAATGTCTCTCACACGACGGTCAACAGCACGGCTTCGACGGGACCGGTCAAGGTGAAGGCGTGGTTCGATCGTGACACGTGTGTCGTGATTCGAATGCCTGCGAGAGGACAATTCGGATTTGAAGACCTCAGGAAGAAGATTGTGGAGAGGCGGAAACTGGAATTCGGAGAGGCTGCTGAACTCGAAGCCGAAGATCTGGACATTGAATATCGAGATGAGAAAGATGGAGAGTATTACCGTTTAGAAGGCGACGAGGATCTCGACATTGCCGTGGAGAGGAATGAGAAATTGACGCTCGCCGTCCGGGCTGCGGGTGGACCTCCTGCGCCTTCATGAGCGAAGAAGGAGAGCACTCGCTCATTGCTTTATTGGGAAATGGACTGGTCGGGAATGGGCGAAATTGGTGACTTGCGTGGCGTTTTCTGGCGCACAATATACCCTTTTCTCTCTGGATTCGGGAGAAGTTTGTTTGGGCCCTTTCGGCATTGTTCTTGTTCTGTTGGCGGGAATGGAAAGAAGAGAAAAAAATTGCTTCTTGCTGTTTGATGGAAACACCATGGAGTGGATAGGGGACGAGATGGGATGAGATGAGATGAGATGAGACGAGACGAAGACCGAGATGAGGAAAGATTGATACCTCCTTCCTTTGGATTATTTCTTGATCCTCTGGACTGGATGGATGAGATGAGATGGGATGGGATGAGATGGGATGGATGAATGAGATGGAGCACCTACCTGCTGTGACCAAAGAAACAACAAAAGATGCGTGCATCTTCTCCAAGTAGGCAGTAGTAGGTAGAAGTGGTATCCCCAAGCTACGTTAACTTTAGTGTGGCTTTTTATCGTATTGCTGAAGTGCTCGTCTCTTGTTCTTTTTGGGGTTTGGTTTTGATTTTGGGCTTGGTTTTGGCTGTGTGTGTGTATGTATGTATGTGTATGTGTGTGTATGTGTGTGCATCCCTTGAAGGTAGAGCTAGGGAGAGAGGGAGAGCGAGAGAGGGAGAGAGAGAGAGAGCCAGATGATCAAGTTCGATGATGGCTTGGCTGTAGGATCTATCTGAAGTAGAGAGGAGAAGAAGAAGAAGAAGAAGAAGAAGAATGATGTGGTTCTCGTTTTTATCTCGAAGAGTTCAGCGAAGCTATTTCCAGAGCTCCAGCTTGCTGCCCGTTGGTCGGTTTCATTACCTATCGTACACGTCGTAGCTCGCTTCAGCCTGCCTGTGGATCATCTCCATGCCCTTCCCCCGGTGTGAGTCCGAAAACCTCGCTTTTCGTCGTCTTCACCACTGCGTGCTGATCTCAGTTCCGGCTCCTCTCTGGGCGCATATCGAGTCCACAGTCACGATTTGTTTGCTCTTCAGCCATCCTGCCTCGCGTCTGCTCAAAACCTTCCCGTCATGCAATTGCCGCCCTGGGTATCATCGCTCCGCACTGCGTGGAATTCTTCTTGAATGCCATCTTTCCGCCTCTTAATCCCATAGAGTGAAGTCTGAAACCTCGCCCCTCCTCTTTCGAAGAGGTAGGTATCCCTCACATTTACACCATCATCAAACCGTATGCTTTCTTTCTTCGCCTGTTCAAGAATTTTCATCAATTTCCGCCCAGACCTTATTCATATGTTCTCGCTTCTTCTTCGCCACTTCGCGATTATGTGCGGTACGGTCGAGGCGCGCGGCGCGCAGGCATTTGTTGACTTGGGTTTTGGCATCGCTGCACATTCCCATGGATTTCCAGAGGAATCCTCGTGCGTGGCATGCTTCGAGTGCGTTCATGAGCTCTTCGCAGCCTGGTGAGGAGAAGCTTTTTGTCAGTATTTTGAAATGTTGGGAGATGTTGTCTTCGGGACTGGAGTGTGGGGCTTACCGCCTTGGTCTTCGCGATGGAGATGGGGATGCATGGTGGGTGGACTCTGTTATTGAATGGTGTGGAAGTAGGTCGATCAGTGGAGGAGGCGAAGTCGAGGTGGTGGTGTAATAGCGGTTAAAGTTCTATGGGGACGCTGACTAAGAGACACTTTTCGGTTCTCGACCAGCGCGGCCGCACCAGCGACGAACGAATGCCATCTTCAAATCGGACAATATGTCGCAACAACAGATTTCTGCGAAGAAGCAGCAAGGTACGGTTGCGCTTGATGAGCTCTGATGGATGATGCCCTTACTCATTCCCGTCACAGAACTGCAGGTCCAATATTCGAACTACAAGGAAACCCTTCAAGCCATAGCACAAAAGATTGGTGATATTGAGCAAGAGGTCGAGGAACACAAGTGAGTCAGACCCCAACTACGCATCCGCTTTGCTTGCCAATGTCTTGCGGTGAGCACTGCCAAAGTGATCACCTTGCCTCGCCTTCGACTTTGCACCCAGGATCGCGGCCAATAAACCTTCTTTCACCGCCCCATCAATACATGATGCTCGCTCGACCGCCTTGTTTCCATGATTCCGACAGTAGGTGAACTGTCAAGCCACCACGAAGGTTCGAACAATCACTGTGTTGTACCTGCAGCAGTGCGAGAAAGCCCGTTGCCTCGATTAAAGCCACGACCTGGCCCTGAACTCTGGTCATGGTCAGGGTTAGTGAGGATGTTCTTCACTCGAACGAAACACTAACGAGATCATCCAGACTAGTGCTCGAAACGCTTGCGCCACTCCCTGGTGACCGCAAGTGTTTCCGCATGATCAATGGCGTTCTGACCGAGAGGACGGTGAAGGATGTTCTTCCCACACTGCAGACAAACGCAGAAGGCTTGAAGAAGGTGTTAGAGGATCTGGTGAATCAGTACACGGGAAAGCAGACCGAGATGGAGAAGTGGAAGGTGAGATCGACCATCACGAGACGATTTGCTCCACTGTCCGTTACTGACTTCAGAGCAGAAGAAGAACAACATCCAAGTTGTGCAACAATGAACCAGCCCCACATATGCTGACATGTCTAAACTCTTGCAAGTCCGTACGACCACGAAGTCAATCAGTCGGGCCGTGGGTCTTGCGCGCGAGGGAACGATCTGATGTGGGATCCCGCTCTGCGTGTTATGCAGAATTGATACCCGCAAACAACGTCACACAGAAGGTCTCATACGTACTGGTTCCAAGGCGGATGCAATGGTCGCAGCGCAAGGACGCAGTTCAACAGATGAAGCGGGCAGTGGATGCTGCTGGAATTGGAAAAGTGGGAATGCTTCAGGAAATGGCATGTGATAGTCCGCTGCACAGACGGGCCCAACATGTTCGATTTGGCTCCTGCGATACCATGGATCAGTATGGAGTTTGGGAGCGTCCGCTCTGAGGGCGTTGTGCAATCGAGTCTCGATGAAGAGAAGCAGCGAGACACTCTAGACTCTGTTACAGGGCAGTCTCGCAAGTATGCCCCACGTGATCCCCATCTGTTTCTCCTGTATTGCCTGCCATTCTCATCCTCGCTACACATCACGATCTAGACCTCATGCTTTGTCATGTGCTCTGCCAGATGTCAGGTGATAGTAAGTACCTGTCTCCAAGTATCTGTTACGGTGCGCTGTCAAGAGACAGCTCCGCAATGACATCTCCCCTGGACGTGGGGCCGGGTAAGATTCCCACACACCATCTTTGTGCGCGCTTCCAAACATAACCAAACCACCGGGGGGTTGGCCAGTTCGGCGGGAAAAAGAGGCTTGCAAGTCAAACCTCGTGCAGAAAATGCGCTGGCCCGATCCTCTAGCTGTGCTGAGAGGAGGCCCAATAGAGGGCAGCGGAGGGTCGTCCATCGAGATTGATTGGCAACATCGGAGGTCGTGATGGAGCCAGTGAATGCTGGTCAGGAACAGCCTCACCATTACTGGTCGTTTCAACGTCAGGCGTTTTGAAACAGGCAGGACATGTACGCGGCAGCAGTCGCCACATCTCATCAGACAGACCGCACTCTTTTTCGACATCATCATCATCATCATCATCATCAGCGAGCGAGCACACACGGCACTTCCGAGTCTTGCCTCTGACCTCTGCTGCTGCTGCTGATGATGAGAACTCGTCATCGCGCGATGCCAGCACATAGCTGCACGCTAGGGGTGAAGGATGCGATACATGGATTGTGAGCGTGCACACTACCTGACTGACCTACTTTTACTACCTAGTCGTGCCTGTCCTGTCCTGTCCTGTCCATGCCATGCTATGACAACATTCATTGTATTTTCTTACAGCGTTGTCCTTTTTCCTTTTAGCCTGCGGCGAGGATGCAGCCTTGGGCGCTCATGCATGACATCGTGAACGTGCGGCATGGAAGTTGGAAGGGTGCATTGGTTCCTCTGTTTGCCGCAGAAAGGGAGCCGCGTGTCTGTCTGTCGACGTCGGTTCTTCTCATCCTGCCGCCCACATCGAGACTCGTCACAGATTGCACAGCATGTCTGGTCTTGGCACGGTGACTCGACGACCTCACTGTACTGTACCTGTGTGTAGTGACGGTAAGATAGACTAGCTATAGTAGTGCCGTACCTAGGTAGTGTCTACGACTCTACGGTATACAGCCCTGTCCAACTCGGGGGGCCATACGGGGGATGGCGCACGTGCAGAGGAGATGAAGTCGACTGGCGAAGAGTCGAATGGCAGACGTGAACGGCAGACGGGCGCGTTCATTGGCCCGTCAGGCCCGGTCCCTGAAAGGCGGAAGTCTTGGAGGGCAATGGTGAATGGAGGACCCCCCGTCCCCCGTCCCTCCGGAAAATCAAAGATCCCTCGGCCTTCTTCAAAGTGCCCTGCCTTGCTTGCCTTGCACAGTCAAGTCGCCTCTCCACGTCCCTCTCCACCTACGTCCAATCAACGATTTTCCGCGCGTCCCTTTTGCTCACTGGCTGTCTGGGCGCGCATAACTACCTCCCTCATGTACAGGCCTCGACGACACTAAAAGCGCCCGCCAGACTGCGCCAGTAGTGAGTACGGTACCTGTAGTGCAGCTGTACGCCGGGACACACGCCAGTCACGCCTCACGTACACCACCGACAGAGAGCCCGAGAGAGAGAGACAGAGAGAACACGTCGGAACGCGCCACTCTCCAACGATACCGCGCGCGCGCGCGCCCAGCTCCAAACGGCTTCGATCGGGCCACGGCCAGCCCGCGTCTGTTGACCTGTTCTTAGCACAGCAACGGAAGCGAACAACACGCGCAGGCGACGCAGCGCACTGGTTGGGCCTCTCTGCGCATTCGCACGCTGTACCTCTAGCTGGCTACGCAACTGGATCCTCGAGAGAGCTACACACAGGGCCACAGCCTTCCCTAGCCTCCCCCCCCCTCCACCCCGGTGAGCGTGCCAAGCCGACGCAAAAACACACGTTCTCCCGTCAACCACCCCCCCAAAAACACTCTCGCCTTGCATACCTACCTGATCCAGAGCTTGCGGGCTTAGTTGTGCTGCCATCGCCCGTCCGCGCAAATCTGAGATCAACGCAGTTCGGCGGCACCCCTTCCCGCCTGCCTATACACGGGCACGCATCGATCCCAAGCTCGAGGATCGCACAACTTTCCCTCTCACCGCTGGCACTTGGACTCCACGCAATTGTGGAACCACACCGCTTTCGCGTGCCGCGAACTACGACAGATCTTTCCTGCCGGCGTCGGCAGCTAGATTCCACCTGCACCTAGCTGCGTCTTCTGCAGTGCAGGGGTGGTATTGACGTGTGGCCAGCGAATCAGTGACAGCTCACACTTACACAAAACGGGTCTGTACCTCGATTAAAGATGTCGCAGTCCCCAGAGAGGAACGAGGACGAAGGTCCAGCCACTCAAACTCCAGAAAACAATGATCCAGCCCAGCAGCCAAACGATCAGCCCGGAGACGAAATGAATACTCGACCAGAAGACCTGGGCTATGATTTCGAGGTCAAGGAGCAAGATCGATGGCTGCCGATAGCAAATGGTGAGTCGCGCGCGAACGCTTTGGTGTTTCCTGTACTCCTCCCCCCCATTCTGTAGCACCTTGCGTCCCACGACGCACCGTGCTATCCTTGTCCATCCGTGATTTTGTGCTCTGGACTGTCCTTTTTTCCCCTTTGACAGCCTGCACGTCGACGGATGCTCGAGTGTAGGCGTCACTCGTCGTCCACATATAACGCTGCAGCGCGCGTCTGGTCTGCAAGTCTGTCGAATCAGAGGCTCCTTTGCCAGCCCAGCGATCTGCAGCCTACGTCTCGCCTGTGGCCGACTGGACGAACAGACGATACGAAACAGCACCATGCCGTCGACATCCCCGCACACTTCTTCTTCATCACCACAAGCATTGCATCGAATCAAGCATCCCAACCGCAAGAACTTCGATCAAGATGCTAACATCCATAATTTTGCACCAGTCGCCAGAATCATGAAGCTTGCCCTTCCCGAGAATGCCAAGATTGCGAAAGAGGCCAAAGAGTGTATGCAAGAGTGCGTGAGCGAATTCATCTCGTTCATCACGAGTGAGGGTACGTATTCCTTTAGCGCCATCTCCTGGCGGCTATCATCTTGCACTGCCGCAGGCGGCTAATCTGTTGAATCAGCGTCCGAGAAATGTCAGCAGGAGAAGCGCAAAACGGTCAATGGCGAAGACATACTTTTTGCGATGACTTCGTTGGGTTTTGAGAACTATGGTGAGGCGCTGAAGATCTACCTGGCCAGATACCGAGAGGTGAGTACCTGAAACGCATCACAATCTATACAATCTATACATCCTGGTATATCTTATCCGAGTATCCATACTGATGCCCCACCCAGAATCTGGTAGCCAAGGGAGGCGACAAGGCTTCAGGAGGAGCTACAGGAGCTGTGCACGATGCTTCAGCGACTTTCGACAACACCAACAACGGACTTGGTGGACCCCTGGAAGGCGGTGACAGCTCCACTGACTTTGCCTATGGCACAGCGACAGGCCAGTACTAATCGTACTGGACCTCACATTCGCACTTTCATCGGGTTACGCGCTGCTTACTGGTCGATGCGGGGTATTGTTCGCTGTCCTACATATGGGGAGCGACAGACGCTCGAAAAAGTCGAACAGCATGGCCGACTCGAAGGCATGGGAGCTGGGGCTGGAGCGAAAGGTCTCAGCGGGCACGAGCTGGCAAAGGCGATTGTATCCGACCCTCGGGACTTCGGGAGGTTATGCGACTCTCCGCGGTCTATTCGACTTGTTGGATCTCACTGGGTCCGCTGCAGTGCGACTGGTGAGCCTGCGCAAAATGCGTGCAGGCAGTAGAAATGGCGCCTCTTCCATAACAACATGTAGGGGCCTCCAAGCTCTCTGGCGATAACGCGCAGCATTGACTCGACACTGTCAACGCCTGGTCTCGCTGCCTAGTCCCAGTCACCTCTGGCGTTCCTGTGGCAAATATGGTGTTTTTTGGTGTCTTGAATTGACAGTGTCTCCAGCGGCAGGTCAACAAGTCTTGATCATATGATTCATGGAGGCGGGTTGGAGTCTTTTGTGTACAATGAGATTTCCTTGGACTATGGTAGGCGGGGGGCTCGTCTAGATGGCCAAGTACTGCTCGCGCAGATTAATGTACAATACATCGGATGGAGAAACGAGGGAGGACAAGGGACGATTGGGTTAGGAACCAGGACTACAGCGTCGAATCGCGAGTTTCATATGTCGAGAATGGACTTGCTAGTGGCTTCCAGTGATAAACATGCTGTCCAGTGTCCTCTGTGCTGTTCTGAAGGCTAAACACGACAATTACACGAATCCTAAATCTAAATCCAAATCTTGTCACGACGCGACGGGGAGCTTTGATCATTTCCTAAGCTTTGAACTCTGCCTTGGTGACTTCACACCTCGAAGCGCACATCTTCACGATTTACCTAATGAAGCAACGTACACTACCTTTCACCAATTGATCTTCAACTGCGATAATGCCGGGGCTAAGCAGGGATAGGTTCAAGCCGCTCCTCAGAATCGTGAACAACAAGCCGCACGCCTCCAGTGACGACCACGAAGAACCTCCTGTACAGCCACGAAAGGAGTCTGGCTTCAAGACGACGAGACCGCTCGAGACGTCGTCGTCGTCGTCGTCGCGACTTGCGGGAGACTTCAAGAAGAGGCCCGAGAACCAACTGCCGCTGTCACTTCCCCCTCGAGAACCATTGAGAACGAGTCCACGAAAGCGCGAAAGAGTGATCGATCTCTGTGAGGACAGTCCACCAAAGAAGTTGAAACTCGGAAACAACGAGAACGTAGCACCTCTGCTGAGTCGGAGAAGCCAGGCTGAGAAGTCTTTGCCGAGTCCTGAGTCTATCGAGAGGAGAAAGAGGAGGGTTTCGAGGATGCAGACCGAGACGGACTTTGAGGCAGATCCACTGAGTAGTAGTGATGAGGAGCAGCAGCCTTCGATCGTCGCTGGGTCGCTGAAGAATACGGGCAATGGAAGCACAAGCACGCGGGGAAGGAGTGGTGTGGGCAGCGTGAAGGCTCCAGCAGGCGGGAAGCCTGGTTGTGAGAAGAGCACGAAAAGAACGAGAAGTAATACTGGAGATGATGCCAAACCGGGAACGAGTGCTGGTCAGGGGGCTGCATTCAAGCGAGTGGAGGAACCGAATTTCTTGAGCTCGAGGAAGAACGATTCACGTCCCCAGGAACAATTCCGGAAGCCTAGAGATTTGGACAAGATTGTGGGCGACGAAGAGCTGGAGGATGATGATGATGACGATGACGGAGCTGTATTCGGGTTCAAAAACATTCATGGGCCTGATAACAAGAAACGGAAATTCAGCGGTCTTCCACGCTGGGCACCAAAGCAACAGGTCACTTACGCGAAGAAACAGCCCTTGTACGGAACGACAACGCGCAGAAGACCGCACATACGACCTCCTCCTAAAACCAAAAAGGCCCCAGAAGCACCGAAACCGAGAGCGTCTTCAGAGGTAAGATTCAAAAGACATGACTTGGGTCCTGGTTTCTCCTCGCAGTCCACCGCTGGTGTAACAAGCTCTGCCCCCGAGCCCGGCTGCGGGACGAATGATCCTCCTTCTCCATTGCGCGATGTAGAATCTGATGAGGCAGAGCCCGTATCTGTTGACGGCTTTATCCTAGTCCGGTGTAGTATCTGCAGTAACCTTGTGAAGAAAACGCTCAGAGAGACATATGAAGATCAAACCCTGCTGGGCAGACCTTGGACATTTAAATGGCAACAAAGATTCTGCACATGGCATAAAAAGCAGACAGCGCAGGAAATGTGGGATGAAAAGGGTTATCCAGCGATCAATTGGGATCAGTTACACCAGCGTATGCGCAAACATGACGAATTCTTATCTGATATCTTGCACGACCAAGTGACATCGGACCATCGCACCAGATTGCAGCGGGATACCAAACAAGGTCGCAAACGACAAAAAGATATTGTGGAAGGTACCAGCAAATTCACCATGGGCTACTACGGTCCCCGGGGTGAGCGACGAGTGTAAGTCGAATTGTGACAGTACCCTCCTCCTTATGCGATGCATATATCCGCACTCGAGTCCACCTACATTACCTAATCACTGACAATGTCTTTTTTTTCACCACCCAACCAGCCACGAATACATTATGAACCGCTTCGCCAACGATTTACGCCAACGATCGATCCACGACAAACTCATTCTCGCATCCGGCATCCAAGGTGGCGTCAACGGATTCGTACATCTTGTTTTGGCGCCCCATCTCGCGGAGCTGCTGGTGAAAGAAGACCTTGGCCTTCCGGATGAAGACGATTGGGAAATTCGCGCGCGAGAAGTTCTGGCGGATAGTACGGAGATTGGAGAGTTGTTGTGGCCTGAGGAACAGGATAAAGTTGGAGAGGATGCGTATCAGGAACATATTGTTGAGGAGGAGGAGGAGGAGGAGGTGGAGGAGGAGGAAAGTGATGAGGATGTGCTCAATGTCGAAGACCCTGATGAGAGTAAGCTTGAGGACGAAGTCGAAGTCGTGGAGATTGACTGAGCAGGTTAGGCAAGGTAGTCCAAACATGTCATCGGCTTTTTGTTGAGCATGCATGCATAGGTACCTAGGCATAGGTACATGCCATTAAAATCTGGCTGATTGTACATATCTTTCTTTACATGTGCTTGCCATTGCAAACCGTGGATGTGTTGATGCACAAACAAGACTTCTTGTCCCCCTCCCTCTTCTCCCTTTCCTCTTTCCTGTGTCCACATCAAATCACCCTTTTGCTATGCTATGCTATGCCTCTCTCCCCTCCTCCCTCCTCTCTCCTCTCCCCCATCGTTCTTATATCCTCCCTGCAGCGTTTGCCCAGCCCATTCACTACTCCCACTTCCACTCCCATACAATCAAAAGTCTTTTTCACAGATGTGCATGCTTGCATTCCCCTCCATCATCCATGATCAATCTTTTGAGCCGGCGCGTGACAATGGCCTGGCGACTTGGGAGATTTGCAGCGAGTGACTGCTCCCGCGCAAAACCATAGATGGTAGCGCTCGCCCGCATCTTTCTTCGAGCAGTGTTGCCAATGCAATGCAATGCAATGGCAATGCACTTGTGCAGCGCGATAGGAAGCGCCATTGGGAAGAACTGCTTGCCTCCATCTCTCTTCTCTCGTCTCTTTCCTCTCATCTCTCCCTCGCCGTTCTCTTCTCCTCCGACGCCATTGCTGATGTGCCCTCATCCATATCCATATCCCCCCAAAACAGTCTTTCTCCCTTCCGACCCCCATAGATTTCATTTCATTTGCTATCAATTCCCACTCAAATCCTCCGCGCGTCTCAAAACTCTCGAGTGACGATCGACCTCTGTTTGAATCTCTTTAATTTTCATCTTTTCAATATCAAGTTTCATTTCTTTTCCATCCTCTATCAAAAAAAAAAACAAGTGTTAGCTAGCTCCAAAAAAAAAATTGCAATTCTCACTCTCGCTCCGTCCTCCATGATTATTTTCTATTCCGTGAACGGGAAAATATCTCTCTCAAGGAGTTGAGAAGAGAAGAGAAAGAGCAAGAGAAAAGAGACGTACTAAACTTCAGAGCCAAAGTGGCGGGTTTGGCGGCCATGGCTTTGGGGAGAAGTTGGATGTCGATGGTCATGGTGGAGCGGGCGTTGGAGGGGAGCGCGGCGAGGAAATTTCGGGCGGTTTTGCCGGATTTCGGGTTGAATGGTGAGAAGGCGGTTACGACGGAGGTGATGTATTTGGTGATCATGATGGCGGTGGGTCTGTGGAGGGAGAGTGGTGGAAGAGAGAGAGAGTGTGTGTGGATGTGGTGGATGTGATGAAATGGGATGGGATGGCGGCGGAGGAGGGCGGAGGAGCCAAGACAGCTCCAAGTTGGACATTTGATGAGGGTTCACACAAGCTTGAATGACTACAACCTTTGGACATTTATTACCCTTCCCCCCACTCAATACAAAGACGACACGTTTCTCTCGAAGAGCATCTGCTATATCACTCCAGCATGAATCTCACGCGGACACATTCGCTGTACGGCTGGCCATGACATCTGCCACAGTGGGATATCTCCACTTCTACACCACTTTCGTCTGACCAAGCATCTTTCTCTTGGAAGCACATCTTGGCCGTCTCCCAGTCAAGTCGTGAGGTGGGTTGAGGAGGTTCGTCTACCCTCGAGGCCATGTCGAGAGCTCCTTTTGGCCGTCTTGCCTACGCTACGCTAGGGGGGAAGGGGGAAGCTCTTGGAGAGAAGGGCTGCTTCGACCTATCGCGAATGTCTTTCTCCCTCCTTCACCATCACCATCACCACCAACACAACCACCACCACCACCACCACCAGAGTCCTTCTGCGTGTCATTAGCCAATCCCCCGAATCTGTGCGCGTGCCCTCAGCAAAAAAGACTTGCAGCGCATGGAAGCCTTAGTGTGGTCGGCTATTGTGCCTCTTCTGGCAACACAAAGACCTGCAGCATCACAGAGACTCTGTCCCAGTCAAACGAGTGTATCCGAGCCGCTTTCGAGTCCAAGGTCACTGGAGCTGAAGAATCATTTTGAGTTGTACATGTTTTACCGAGCCGCACAGCAGATCTTCTCTGGACTCTCTGAGTCTTTTTCGGAGTCTCCGACCAGTGGACGTCGATCTTCGACGTGTTCGAATTTGCCTCCCATCAATGACTGACTTCCCAGCACTTTCGTTCCTGACCATATATACAACCAGCTCTCAGCACTCGGTTGAAAGTCCGAATTGAGCACAAGGCGAAATGGGATGTCACTGCAGATGCTGCAGGCGTCTGCGTGGCTGAAGTTCTAGACTAAAATCATGAATCAGTCCGCCACACCACGTGGACTGTAAGCTAGCATCAGCGGGAATTTTTATGAGCTCAAGATGCAGATGCAGTACATGAAGAGACAGACAGACCTTCAGGCTGTATAGAGTACCTACGCAGCCCTGGTATGGACTACAGCTCCTCGCACCTACAATTGGAATGCATGCTTTGCGACGCAGAAAGCGGCCATGAATGGTATTAGACCTCGAAAAGATCTCCAGATTCAAAAAGTTCTTCTCTCCATATTCATTGCGGCCCAGGTTCAGCCACTCGGCTCTAGGCTTCGTGCTAGTAGTAGTGTATATGGAGGGTATACAGAGGTACAGTAGAAACTACCTTACGCTATCTCTTGGCTGCATGGTTGTACAATCTTGAAAGATGCTTTTTGTGCCATGCCGCGGGAACAAATTTTTTCTCACTTGCCGTCAATAATAAGGACTACACGGGCTACAGCGACCACTCCGGACTACCTACCTACATACTAATTTACTACTAGTGGGAAGGCTACTAGATGGAAGTTCTCTCGTCAATTCACGTGGCCGCCAAAGGCCGCGATCCCTGATCGGCATCCAATTGCACGTTCCATCGAGGTTCCATCCCAGCATCCGCATGGCCATTGACTTTGGAGGCTTGCTCTGCAAAGTGCCTCGACCATGCCATGCTTGTTGACTGGCGGCATCCAGGCCCCCAGTCGGACTAGTTGGCCGGCTGCTCACTGGCCGCGTCTGGCTGGCATCAAGTAGTTGTACTGTTGTACACTCTACGTCGCGTGGCCCGCCCGATACGCCAATCTGTCACTACTGGGAACTGTCGCGTGTATGCAAAGTACAAGAACCACCATCCCCATGCTCGGACTATTTTTCCTTTGCTAGGAGTGTTTATTATTTCCCAACCTCACCTTGCTCTTTTCGCATATCGCGCCATACATATCACCGTCAGTCACTACGGCCGCCATGTCGTTGTCGTCGGGTGAAAGGAAGATCCCGACCTATGCGACCGACGATGTCCACGCTATCGTGACCACAGCCGATGGCGAAGTCGTGGAGAATAGCGATGCGCTTCATCGTCGTTTGGATAATCGACAGATTCAGTTGATTGCCATTGGTGGCTCCATTGGCACGGCCATCTTCGTCTCTATTGGTATGATATATGAAAAACCTGACAATCAACTTGACTCGAACACGTTTTCCAGCATACATGCTAACTCATCACGTCCAGGTGGTGCTCTTGCAAAGGGCGGACCCGGCTCTCTCTTCCTCGCATACGCCATTTATGCCATCTTTCTCGGTCTGGTCAATAATGGCATTGCTGAAATGACCATCTTGTATCCCGTCTCGGGTGGGTTCGTCCGTCTCGCAGGTCACTTTGTCGACGAGGCATTTGGATTCATGGCGGGCTGGAACTTCTTCTTATACGAGGCTTTGCTCATTCCCTTTGAGATTACGGCTTTGACTACGGTGCTGGGATTCTGGTCTTCGGATATTCCAGCTTGGGCTGTTCCTGTCGCCTGTATCATTCTCTATGGCTTGCTCAACTGTCTTGCAGTCAAGGCATATGGTGAAGCCGAGTTCTGGCTATCAGGTGGCAAGGTTGTTTTGATCTTTATGCTCTTTGCCTTCACTTTCGTGACAATGGTATGTTGCCAGGTATTATGAACTCTTTTTTCGAACTCGCGTATTGACAGGACTTACAGGTGGGCGGTAACCCCGATCGTGACGCTTACGGTTTTCGCAACTGGAACTCCCCCAACGCTGTTGCCGAGTATCGTTCCGAGGGCAGCCTTGGACGATTTGAGGGATTTCTCGCCTGTCTCTGGTCTGCATCCTTCACTATCGTTGGCCCCGAGTACGTCTCCATGGTGGCAGCCGAGGCCAAGCGTCCACGCACCTACATCAAGAGCGCTTTCAAGACCATGTACATCCGGTTTGCCATTTTCTTCATTGGCGGCGCCCTGGCTTGTGGTATCGTTGTTGCCTATACCGACCCGACTCTTGTGGGCATCGTTTCTGGAAAGTCCAGCGGTGGCGGAACTGCCTCTGCCTCGCCATACGTGATCGCCATGCAGAATCTCAGGATCAATGGACTCCCTCACTTGGTCAACGCCTTGCTCTGCACTTCCATCTTTTCTGCCGGTAACACGTACACATACTGTGCGACACGTTCCTTGTACGGCATGGCCCTCGAGGGTCGCGCACCAGCTTTCCTCCGCTACTGCACCAAAAATGGTGTTCCACTGTTCGCCTTTGCCATCACCATGATCTTTCCCTGTCTGTCTTTCTTGCAAGTCGGAAATGGATCTGCAAAAGTCCTGGGCTGGCTTATCAATCTGGTGACTGCGGGCGGTGTCATCACCTACATCGTGATGAGCACGACCTTCATATTCTATTACAAGGCAACCCAAGAGCAAGGCCTGGACAGGAAGAGCCTGCCATACTACGGATGGGGCCAGCCATACTGCGCCTATCTCGGACTGGCATGGATGATTATGATTGTGACATGCTACGGCTACACCTCGCTGAACCCATTCGATGTGGAGAACTTCTTCATCTATTACGCCATGTTGATTCTCGGTAAGTCCCAATCTCCAAGAAAAAACAACATGTAATCGAGAGTACCTAGGTACAAGACACAAAACAGGCTTTGCTAACGATTTCATGACGCTTATAGCACCCATCACTTTTATCTCGTGGAAACTCATTCACAAGACCAAATTTGTCAAGGCTAGCGAAGCGGATCTCATCTGGCAACGACCTACGATTGATGCATACGAGGCTTCGTTTGTCGATCCTCCCAATGGCTTCTGGCGCGAGATGATTCAATTGTGCAGCTTCGGTCGCAAGAAGTTCACAGAGGATCGACGACGAGCGAGTGCTGTTGTCATTGACGAAAGTGAAAAGGTATAGGTGAAGGTGGGAAGTTGGGGGAAAGGGCTTGGAGAGATGATGGAGGCTTAGTACATGTATCCTACAATTGTGATGATGACGATGATGATGATGAGATACCCCGAGAATGCATGTACATTCTATCCTTCACATACCATTTTCTCTGAAGCAACATCCTACGCAGATTGTGCAGATGAACATCAATGTACCTTCGAAGCCGGAGCAGCCTACCGGGTCGAATGAGCAGTGCAGATGACTTGCAGTAGTTTCACTCCAAGCTCTTCCCCGCAGTCTGACAATCTTCCCTCCCTCCCTCTTCCCTTCCCCCATCATATATGTCTCAGATGCTCATCAATGACGGTATTAGTTCCATTCGGTAGTCTGTTGCCCGCCTTGCAACTCGAGAGGGCGGCCAGCAATACTCTTTCACTGTCCTGTCCTGTCCTGTCCTATCCTGTCCTGTCCTCCACAGACATGCTTACGCTGGTGTTGTGGGATCGGGCATGTCCCTGTGTCTGTACCTAGATAGATAATGTCGGCGGAAGCAGATACGAGGGAGGGGAAACAAGAGAAGTTAAATGTCCCGTCGGGTGTGGTTGATGCGAGTGATATGCCGAAACGAAAAGACTGGGAGCGAACGAACGGGGGCGGTTGATTGGACCAATTCAGGGGAACAAAAATGTTCCGAGGATGCAGGGCACAGATCTGGACCTCTCGTCCACTCCGCCGCCGACTGCATGATTTCTGGTTTTGGCTGAAGGCCTAAAGCATGCCATGCCGCCAACACAGCTCGACGGCAGATCGTATATCTTTGTACTTTATTACATGCTGACCCCAACTTCTACGAGTGTGCCGGGTTGCACACATTCACCACCACCACAACAACCACTGTACCCTACTCGAGACTGGACGTAAGCCACTTGTACTTGTAGCTAGCCTCGACCACACCACCACCACCATCACCACCCAAGTACTTTGTATCGTGATCTCTCTGATGCCCCCATGACCGCCCATCTCGACCAGATCGACATACTCCACCTGACAGGATCTTCACAGCTCGCTTCGGCCGCTGTCCAACGACCAACTTCTCTTTCTCCCACTCCCACACTACGCACGGTATGGAATATGGACTCGTCGTCGTTGATGCTGGCCCAGTAGGCTCGCCGCCTCCACCACCAGATCCCAATGTACATGATGAAGCAGCAGCCGCGCCTCTCAACCCGACAGCCTCACCCAAGTCCGACAAGACTCTTTACCTGGAAAGCGAGTCATGGGATATCAACAGCATTTCGGCCGTAGCAGCCCTTCAGATGCTTATCAACGCCCTCGGTGGACTCTCCGAAACCACTGGCGATGTTCCTCCTACTCCGCCCGTCTCGCGACCTTCCACGCCGGGTCTGTTCCCTCGTCCGCGACATCAGCGCAAACCGAGTAGCACAATTCCACGAACTGCATCGTCGCAGGACATTCCTAAGCTCGAGATTGGCAGTCCTGAAGCACATCCTCACGAGCCCATCATGGTCGTTGTGGGAGCGGGAGTGGAGGACATTTCGGTGCAGCATCAAGCTATCGCCAGGCGCTTCTTTTCCAAAACCGCTCCGCCCTTCACGCTGGGCCAGTACCTCAAGCGCTTCCATCAATACTGTCCGCACAGCCCGGGAGTCTACCTGGGAGCCGCAGCCTACATTCACCAGCTGTGCGTGTCCGACCTGGTCGTACCTGCCACGAATCGCACAATACACCGGCTCGGTCTTGCGGCGATCAGGATAGCCGCAAAGAGCTTGGAGGACAACAAATGGTCTCAAGAGCGAGTGGCAAGGATGGGCGGCATCAGCACCATGCAGCTCATGAATCTGGAGATTGCCATGTGCTTCCTGTTAGACTTCGAGCTGTATTTGGACGAGAGAATCATGGCAAGAAGAATGTTTCTGCTACAAAGTGCGGCACGAAAGGGCTTTGGCGTGCAAGGGGGGTTGAGTGAGCAGTTCAAGTTGCGACTACCGATGCGCCGGAAAGGCGTCAAGTAGCATGGGCGACCTACGAGACGTCGGAGTTGCAACTTCTGACCATGTTCCTCAAGAAGAAGAGAGAGCACAAGTCGTGCAGCCGTGCGTTGCTTCTTCGTGCGTGAGGTTCGGAAGTGATTACCTACAGTGCGCACCAACGGCTATGGCACAGCAGTCCCCTGAAAGGGAAAGGCAATGCGAAGCCCCTTTCTTCTACGGCGCTTGGTGGTATACCCACAGGCACATTGCATGAATCTGCACGCAAGCAAAATAAGGGCGCGGGCGCCTCGGGGGATACCACTTGAGATTCGAAGATGGAATTCCATGTATTCGAAGACGGACAAGACAGAATCACAGCATCATCAGGAAGGCAGGGCGCAAATTGTGTTGAGTTAGTTGTAGCGTTCAAGCAGCAGTAACGAAAAAAGGATACCCGCACAGGCGTTGCATATGGGAGGCACACACACACACACACATGGGCAGCAGCACTTCCTTGCCGTGCGGATGTGTGGGATGATATGATGAAAAAAGACGTTCACTACATTATTCTGCTCTACCTGATTTCCTGCAAAAAAGGGGTGAACTTTACGATGATGATGATGATGATGAGAGAATACGGCAGCACAAAGCAGAAGAAGAAGTACATGTATGGAGATGAATGAAATGAGTATATGATTATTTGACGAGGTAGTCCTTGACGTGTCTACTTTATGAATTACCTTATATGCGCTTTCTATTCGAATATCATATTCTGACCTTCCTCGAGTTCACACCTTAGTTCTCTTGTCTACTGTACAGCAGCATCTCGGGCTCGACCATCCGAGAGTTACCGAAAATTCTTGGCTCTGCTTGACCGAACCTAGTTACCTGACCTTTAAGTCGTCTATCTCATAGACCACTGGACTTCAGACATCCAACACCAGGTATTCAACATTCGGGACCTTTTCCTCATCTGAATCCCCAACAACAAGAACAAATACCACCGCACAAACAAAATGTCTACACCCTGGTGGATCGTCGGAGCGCTCTCCGGAGCCAGTTCGGTGGCGTTTGGTGCTTTTGGGGCTCATGGTACGTACATACCTGACATACCTACTATCTACCTCGAAGAACAAACCAGCCGATTCCAATGGAGAGGACTGACTTGTCTTTCTTTTTGTCTTTTCTTTCCGCCAACAGGTCTCAAAAGCCGTGGAATTGCTCCAGAGAAGATTGCAAGTTGGCAAACTGCTGCTCATTATCAGGTATGTAAGGGGTATACATAACTCCTGACAAGTTACTCACTCAAACTTCACACATACAAGTATATCATGCAGTAGTACTACTACTACATATATACATCCCATCCATCTATCCATTCAATACGATATACTACACAGATTCTGATTCATTCGCTAATAACAATGCCTTGATAACCCCCAAACAAACAGCTCATCCACTCCGTTGCGCTCCTGATCGCTGAACAAGCCGCCCCAAAGAATGTATGGGCCAAAGGACTCTTTACGGCGGGAATAATTGGATTCTCGGGCTCGATTTATGCTTTGGTTTTGAATAAGGATTTGAAATTTTTGGGACCGGTGACGCCCATCGGCGGACTGTGCTTGATGGGAGGTTGGTTGGCTTTGGCTTTTGGGTCGAGGGGGAGGGTGATTTTGTCGTGATATGGGAGAGGAGAGAGGACAGAAGCGTACGACCCGTCGCTTTGTCCCGGAGACAGAGGACAGAGGAGATTGCAACGACTACAGTATGGCGAAAATCGTAAGGTACAGGTAGGCTGCTGGTGGGCTTATATGAGGTGTGAAATCGGTACAAGTCTTGCTTACTACTCCTTCCGTCTACACCTCCTTCCTCTCGGCCGCGCTTTGGCACCTTCTCTCGATCATCTCGTAGATGCTGCTCATTTTCCAGAAGAACTTCCCGTCGAGACCACCACATCAAGCAGACTGCAGCTGACGACATCCATGGCTTTCGTCGCCATAGGGACCATAATGGACAACATTGAAGCGTGCACGACTGCCATTTTCCGCGACGTTCACGATCCTATTCCTGCCGTCATGTGCGGTTCTGATGGCTGGACTTACACAGCATACAAGCGAAATGGCCATGCGCACTCTCAGTACGACCGATCTCCAGGCGCACAATGATCCACCCTCTCACGGGCGAGGCAATGGCCACAATGCCACCACCGCAAGTGGTTGGGTGCCTTTCGTGGGCATGGCAATGCAGCTGTCAGACGACGAGATCGCCCTCCTTCCAGATTCAGCAGAGGACAAACAGAGGCTGAGAGCTGCGAAGAGAGGCTTCCAGCTGCTCTGCAAGATGCAGAGCAATGTCGAAGACCCTCCGACAGAGCCAGATTTCAAGCCTCATGCGGACAAAAGTGCGGAAAGAGTGCTCCAGGGCTATGGTTGGACGTCCACGGGCAGCAAAGCTGTTCCCAACATCGACGACTACGGACTGAAAAAAGCATTTGTCGACCTTCAAATCACAGAAACTCCAGAGCCATGGACTCGCGGCATCATTGCCCACACAACAGAAACCTCCTACTACCCTCCCACATGGGCTTCATACGAGACTCTCTTCAACCTGCAAGATGGCGTCCTCGTTGCGCTTGAAAACTGGAGTCCCGAATCAATTATCGAGAGGGAAGAGCTACCGATCGCACCAGAGGATATCGTCCCTCTTCGACACTGGAGTGATGTATGTTTCCTGCATCGCGAACAAGCCATACTCGAACGCAACCTGGGAATTTCCGTCAAAAACCTCGAACATGTGTTTCGGCATAACATCACCAATTGCGAAACAGAGGAGATTCTCCAAATGGTGACGCGGCAGCCGACTGCCGAAGCGGTGGGAGAATGGCCGGGCATGAGCTTTGGAATCGAAGCACCCCAAGCCCTGGCTGCACTGGGTTGTCCGAATGGAGCTGGTTTGGCGTGGTTGTTGATTCAGCACAAGGAGACGTTGGGGTCGAGAATGGTGGATCGAGTCCATATCTTCGACTGTAAGCGATACTTGGGAAATGGAAGGGGAGAGTGGTGTCTTTATCTGCATATTACGGATAGTCCTGTTGTTCCTTGAGAGCGGGGGAAAGACAGCTCCACTGAGGTGGTACATGTATGCGTCCAGGGGAACGGAAGACTCTGCATTACCTCGGATACCGTGCTCCTCCGAAGACGACCACGCAAGTAGGAGGACAGAATGGGCGGAAAGGAGACTAAGGAAAGAGAAGGACTTGATGATTACCTAGCAACAGAGAAGCAGACAAGTATAACATCGTTGCTAGCTTCTTCTTATTCATCACCATCGTCTTCAACCTCTTCCTCCTCCTCCACCATGGTATGGTTATCCCTTTCAATCAAGTAAACGTGAAAAAACAACAGTATGTATACAACAGGTACGGCCTGATTCAACAAAGTCTTCGTCTTCTTCTGAAGAAGAAGAAAAAGAGAAGAATTTTAAATTTTTACATCGCGCATCCCCCCCTCCTCTCTCACTCACACACTCACTCCCTCACTTCCCCCCTGCCAAAGAAATCCCATCAACACACCCCGGCAATCCATGAATACTCTCCAAAGTCTGCACCGCCTGCTCGGCAAAGGCATTCCCACTCTCGACCCGTTTCTTGACAATATTCACGGTCGCTTCGCGCGCTTCTTCGGCTGCTTCTCGCCAGTCTTGGCCTTGAGGCGCACCTCCTCCTCCTCTCCGGCGGTGGTGGTGGTGCTCGGGTTGGACCAAGTGGCTTTCGTCGGCTAAGCGGGTCAGGATATCTTGGGTTTGAGTTTCCGCGAGGGTGAGTTGTCGGCGTAGGTGTGTGGTTTGTTGGGAGAGGGATTGCGAGGTTTGTTTGGTCGAAGTTAGGCGGGAGAGGTAGGGGAGGATGAGTTCGGATGGGGCGGGGAGAGAGGGGTCGGAGTCGAGGGTTGTGGTTGTTGTTGTTGTTGGTGTTGTTGGACTTGTGGAACGGCGGCGCGCTGTGTCTGGTGAGGATGAGGGGCTTGAGTCTTGTCTCTCTTGGTGGGATACGACTCGCAAGAGTCGTTGGCGCGAGTCGAGATACTGCTTGTAGAGATTTTCGATGTCACTCAGGGAAAACGCGGCCTCTTCGCCGGCAGAGTTGTCGGCGGCAGAATAGGTGCTGCTACTGCCGTCTTTGGTACTGTCGACGTCGCTGATCATGGCGAGTTGGTTCTCCATCCATGCTGTGAGCTCACTGTGCGTCTTCTGGAGTGCTTTAAGATCGGCATGTGGGTTGATATCACCCTCGGCGATGCCATTTGCTTGTGCCGAAAGTTCCTCGTGCTCCTCGAGTTCGCGCTTTGTGGACAGAATTGCTTTCTTTAAACGTGTCAAATCATAATCTGATTCGAGTTCGCGGTCTGCATATCCTGATGTGGAAGGTGGGTGAGGCAGTTCTCCCACTTCACGCTTCGCTACCTTGTCGAATGATTCTACGACGGCGTCGCCGCCGGCGGCGGTAATCTTGGCCAAGGTTTTTTCTACTATGGCGAGCTTGCGTCGCCTCTCTCGTTGCCGAATGAGTGGTACATAGCTTTCGGTCAGGAAAGCTGTTGTGTTGCCTTGCGCTCCTCCAGGTGTGGGCTCGCGCCGCGATAGCTGCTCGAGTTCAGTTTTGAGGGCATCGTACCTCTCCTGAGCGACCCGATGTGCTTGTAAAGCTTGCAGATATGCCTTTCGGACGCCAGTGAGACCACCGGGCTCGGGTGTTTCAGAGTAGGACTTTCGAGCCGTGTCCAATGTTGAGACAGGAAAGCTCGCCTGCAGTCCTCGTCGGACATGCTCGACTTCTTGCCGGGTTTTGATGTAAGGCTGAAGTGCCTCCGCTACCTCCTTTGGCAGCGGGCAGCCTTCCAAGACATCGGTCATCTTCTTCTTCTACCTTAGGCTTTCCTCTTCCCTTCCCCCGTAAGTGCGTCCCCGCCCCCTATGTTATTTCCTGAAGTTCCTGTCGCATTCGAAGCCTGTGATCAATTGTTCATTGATGGTGAAGACGGCAGACGTGCTATTCTTGGCGTGGAACCGAGTCATATGACTAAGCAGCCAAGAATTTATGGTCATGCGAACATGCTGCACGACGAGTTCCAAAACTGTCTACGTGGAAACAGATGACGAGCGCACTACATGTACTTGATCTAGAAGAGGTATTTTAATCGACATTGTTACTCTTCTTGGCAATGGCCCTCAACCTCACATAGCCCAACCACTGACTCCCATCCTCCCTCGTAATAACACTTTCAGCCAGGTCGTGAATCTCCTTGAGGACCACCGCCCATTTCTCCTCCGGCACAGCTTCCAGAAACTCAGCACACATCAATTTCACCCAGCCCTCCAGCCCCCCACTCCCATCGGCTTGCTTCGGGGTCAGCTTCGAAGGACGATATTCAATCTCGCATTTCTCAACCTCAAACCCAGCGCCTTGCAAGAGCTTGGTCATGTCGTCCACAGATGGAAAATACCAAGGACTCGCATTTCGCGCCTCTTGTAGAGAAATGCCTCCTTGATGTACCAGAGCTGCAGTAGCTGCAGTATGAATCTCGGCTACATTTCCCGCGCCTCCCATTTCGAACACAAACGACCCACCAGGCTTCAATGCCTTGAACACATTCGCAAAGAATCCTTTCCGGACCTCGGGTTTTCGTAAGATCCAATGCATGGCCGCATTGGAGAAAGCTTTGTCCCAAATTCCACTTCCGACTTCTCGACAAGTCTCCAGCTTCGTGGCATCGTGGAGAGCGAAAGTCACGTTACCAAACCCGTCTTTCAGATAGCGTTCGTTTGCGGTTCTGATGAAGGATGGTGAGGCATCGACGCCCAGGACTTGGCCTTCGGTTGTTGCGTCGGCGATCTTAGCTGTTAATTCGCCGTCCCCACAGCCTATGTCTAGTACATTGTCGGTTTTTTGGGGATTGAGATACGAGAAGACTGTGGTGGTGAGCTTTGGTACGAAGCCGGCTGCTGAATTGTATGCTTCCGATGACCAGTGATCTTTACGTTCAGCGTTGGACATCTCGAGTGCCTTATACTTATTGGAGGTCGCTAGAAAGGCTTTAATGGAGTACTGAGGAGTATTTCAAGATAGCAATCTATGCTCAATGTTGTGTACTGTATGTGGCAGTTTACGTGATTGATGTTGGCAGCAATATGTATGGTTGAAGCTCGACGCCGACATCGGAGGCGCTCCATGTGCAGTTACAACAAGCATCATCGATGTATGTATCGCACAGCTGTATACATGTAATATCGTGGGCAGTGATCGTAGGTACATGTAAATTCAATCACCATCCGCGGCTCTCACCAGTAGACGAGTAGGACAGCGATGCCCGGAATGATTAGCGGTCGCCCCCAGCGGGCGTGAGGAGCCCGCCAGTAGTAGACGCGTATAGCAGCCTTCGCCAACACAGTCAGTAAACTGCAAGAAAGGTCAGTTCTCTAGTGATACAGAAGAAATTGTAAGCAACGATGTGTCTCTTCTCTGGCGGGATGGTAGTGATCTAGACACACGTAAAGAAGGTATTGGATCACAGCCAGCTCATTTTCGATGCCGCTGTTCTCCCCTCCCACTCGAACCTCACCTCGCCCGCCACGCCTCGTCACACCTCGGCGCATCCACAGGGACAAACGACCGCACCAGGGCTGACTTGGCTCTTACCTGCTCTACCGTCCCCGATCTGCTTCGAAGACCTGTTCTCATCTGCAACTTGTACTCGCACTCTACTTCTCTGTCCATCCTCCATCTCCCCATTCTCGCAAGACTACCCCGCAGCAATGTCGAAACACGGATTCGCCCCGTTGAAGAACGACCTTCTGCTCCGCGCCGCGCGTGGTGAAAAGGTCGAGCGCCCTCCGATATGGGTCATGCGTCAAGCAGGTCGCTACCTGCCCGAATACCACCGCGAAAAGGGCACAAATGACTTTTTCGAATGTTGCCGAAGCCCCGAAATCGCCTCGAATTTGACCTTGCAGCCCATTGACCGTTTTGAAGGACTCATAGATGGCGCCATCATTTTCTCAGATATCCTGGTGATACCGCAAGCAATGGGCATGGAAGTCATTATGCTTCCTGAGAAAGGACCTCACTTTCCTAGCCCTCTGCAGAGCCCGGACGATGAGCAGTTCAAGGAGGTCATGGAGCGAGAAGTGGATGTGGTGAAAGAGCTGGGATACGTCTACGATGCTATCACTTTGACGAGGAAGAAGCTGGACGGACGAGTTCCCTTGTATGGATTCTGTGGAGCGCCTTTCACGTTACTGTGCTACATGGTCGAAGGTGGTGGTACAAAGGTGTTCAGACAGACCAAGACTTGGATCTACAAATACCGTGAAGCCGCCAAGCAGTTGCTGCAGAAGATTGCGGAACTCTGTGTGGAGTATCTGGCGCACCAGGTCGTGGCTGGTGCGCAGATCGTACAGGTGTTTGATTCCTGGGCTGGAGAATTGAGTCCCGCGACGTTCAAGGAGTTTTCGCTGCCTTATCTGGAGTGGATTGCCGATCATCTGCCTAAGAGAGTACAGGAGCTTGGTGAGGAAGTCGTGCCGATGGTTGTGTTTGCCAAAGGAGCCTGGTATGCACTCGACCGGCTCTGCCAGACCAAGTACAATGTGGTGGGACTGGATTGGTTGCACGATCCCAAAGAGGCGTATGCCATTGCGCAGAAGCATGGAAAGGTGGTGCAGGGCAACGCAGATCCTGGTGTGCTGTATGGTGGACACGAGGCCATCACGAAAGTTGTTGAAGAGATGGTGTCCGGCTTTGGAGGTGGAAAGCAAGGCTGGATCGCCAATCTTGGCCACGGTATGTGCGATTGGTATGCAACCGTGAAATTCAAGTTACTGAAGTTTTTTAGGCATTACCCCTTGGGTCAACCCAGACGACCTCAAGTTCTATTTCCAGGAGATCCACAGATTATCAGGTAGCTCATCATGACTTGCCACGAGTGCTCATGGTGAAATGCGCATGCCAACTACAATGTTATAGGTCAACACCAGGATGAAAAGATGCCGAAGGTTGCCGACATCAAGGCAGCAGAACAGAAGATGCATGAACGAAACATCTTGCACGCCGACTGGTAGCAGCAGCATCAAACTGCCGGGCCTCTGAACAAGCAGCCTACAGATGCCGATGGGCATATGCAGCCGTCATGGAAGTCAGGATGCTGACACAAGTATAGTAGCAAGGTACTCTTTCAGATGGCTTGCAACAATGTGATGAGAAGGGATTCAGAGATCGCATGTACGATCGGCATGCACGACTTTGTGAGCAGAAGACGCACGACACAACGCTTGTCCGTCGGTCTCCAGGCTGCAATTCGAACATGTACAGACCTACTTGTCCTCACCAATATCTTCATACCTACATCATCCTGTCAGCCATCAAGCGCTCATCATCGGGACTACATCAGCCTCGCATAATCACCCACCAGTCTTCAGGATGCGCCTTGATAAAGTCCTTCATCAGTTGCTCTGCCTCTGCATTCTTGAGATTGATGACTTCAATGCCCTTGCGTTTGAGGTGCTCTTCACCTCCAACAAAGGTATTGTTCTCGCCCATGACCACACGCGAGACTTTGTAGAGAATACAGGCTCCGGTGCACATATCACAGGGGCTCAAGGTAGTGTACATTGTTGAACCTCTATACGCAGAGGCGGGGAGTCTGCCAGCATTTTCGAGCGCAGAGGTTTCGCCCTGGAAGAATGTCAGACAGGAAACATGAGACCGAATATAGATATATCTTATCGATCAACGTACATGCAGAATTGCACTGCTTTTCTGCACTCTCATGTTATGTCCTCTACCCAGAATTTTGCCATCTGCGGCGACGAGACATGCTCCAATGGGTACGCCACCTTCTGCGAAACTTTTTTTGGCTTCTTCCAAGGCAGCTATGAAGCCCGCATCATTGGCGGACATTTTTCTCAGCGACGAGGTGTAGTGAATATAATGGGAACCGTTAAGTAAGGTATGGTCGGGACGGAAGGCCAAGAAAATCAAGCGTGCCCATCCATGGTGAGGTGGAGGAAGCCGAAAAGCAGCGAGATCGGCACAGAAGCCCGTGAAACCAAGTTGTCGCTCCGTCATGCTGAAGCTGCGCGCGACCTATTCTGACCTCCTAATTCACATCCGATGCAGATGTAGTCGACCGACTGCAATCTGTTCATCGACCATATCCTCTCATACCTGTCTGATTTCAGCGCCTCTCATTTGGCAGCCATCTGAAGCGCCTCGCGACACCAGAGAAAACCCGCGCGCAAACCTCTATACACGCGCGAGCTGCAATTCCAGCTTCGTACAGCTACAAAGACACCGTATACCTACTCCTGTCGCCCAGATGCGCATACCCGAGACACGCTCTGAACACCGCTAGAACGGAGAGCGCGTTACTGTACACGAGATGGATCCAGGCCCTCACCGCAGCTGGCCGCCGCCGCACCAGCCAGGCGGGAATGGACATGCGAACGACAACAACCAGCATCAGGGCCATTCGCAGCCTCCGCGACCTGGCCCGCCTTTTGGGTAAGCTATGCCCATACCTGCTATGCCATCGTGCGCTATGCGCTCCGCCATGGCTTGGCCAGCTGCGTGAACAGAGAAGAGCGAACCAGCCAACACCTCAGTTCGCCCTTCAATCTTCTCTTTACTACCTCACACTTGCTGCGATATGACACTGACATCGCTGTGTTTCGCAGACCCGGCACGCCGCAGCATAACCCACAGCAATCTCCGCCTCACGCGCCCAGTGCCCTGCCGCCGCCTGGAGGCCCTTTCGCCAGTTTCCACTCTGCACCACATTCGCTCGCCAGTCTTGCTGGTCTCAGCCAGCAATCGCCGAGACAACCACCTACGCAGGCGCATCGATCCGACGAGCGTCCACCACAGCCACCCCAGGGTCCGGGCTTTGCGCTCCCAGGCCTCGGTCAAGTGACTGGCCAGCCCAGCGTGGCAGAACAGCGCGATCGGGAAAGAGCGCGGGAAGCTGAGCATATCCAGATCAAAGAGGAAGAGGACCGCAGGCATCGCGAGATAGAACGACAGCGTATGGAGCAGGCCCCGTTGCATCAGTCTCAACAAGGTCCTCCACCTCATCTGCATCAGCCAGTCGCCCTTCCTCCTCGCACGATTCATGGCCCCAATGGTTTGCTAGGCAACCCAAATATCGTAGGCCACGCGACGCAGCAGCAGCAGCATCCCCAACTCGGTGCCCCTCAAGGACCACCAAATGTGTTTGGTGGAGGTCCCGTGCAGCAAAGCCAGCCTCCACCTCCTCAGCAGATGCCTCCAGGCCTTCTGGCTCCATATGGTCCCGGCGCGCAAGCACCGCAACCACAACAGCAGATGGCGCAAGGACAGCAGGGCCAGGGCCAGCAGCCGATTCTGAACGACGCATTGAGCTATCTGGACCAAGTCAAGGTGCAATTTGCAGACCACCCAGACGTGTACAATCGCTTCCTCGATATTATGAAGGATTTTAAGAGCGGCGCAATCGATACACCTGGCGTGATTGGTAGAGTGAGCACCCTCTTTGCGGGCAACCCCGAGCTCATTCAAGGCTTCAATACCTTTCTGCCACCTGGGTACAGAATCGAATGTGGAGCTGACAATGACCCGAACTCTATTCGTGTCACAACTCCGATGGGCACGACTGTGCAAGCTATGCCACGAGCACCCAGCAGGAATGGGGTGACGGATGGCCATAGACCCGGAGATGGAGGATCTTTCACACCTCAGCCCGGCACTGCACAGATGGCATTTTCTCCAAGTGGCAGGCCAGTAGGTCCGGTTGCACCTGGCCACCAGAACCTGTCGCCAGCGGAGACTGCCGCGCGGAGACAAGCTCACGAAGACCTTGTCACTGCACACACCAGAGATCAGCGCGGTATGCAGTCTTTGGGAAATGCGGCAAGCGTGACTGCAGCAGGTGCACTCGCCGGACTTCCTGCTGGTATCTCGCCTCGTGCTACACCTCTACCGATGCAGAGCGCCGAGGCAATCGCCGTCGATGCATCTGGAATGGAGAAACGTGGGCCGGTTGAGTTTAATCATGCGATTAGTTATGTGAACAAGATCAAGGTACGTTCTGGTGGCTGCGGTTGCTTGGTACAATGACACGGGCGTCGCAACTTCACTCCCGCTCGACTTACTGACTTCTTTACAGAACCGATTCAGCTCGCAGCCCGACATTTACAAGCAGTTCTTGGAGATTCTGCAGACTTATCAACGTGAATCGAAGCCGATTCAAGACGTATACAGCCAGGTTACTCATCTCTTCAAGGGGGCTAAGGACCTCCTTGAAGACTTCAAGCAATTCCTGCCCGAGTCTGCAGCTCAAGCCAAAGCCGCAGAACGAGCTCGAGCGCACGCAGAGGCCGCGCAATTGTCGGACATGCGTAGTACTGCTGGCGATGGGATGTACAACAGCCCTGTCATCTCGCGCGAGATGGGCACACCTGCTCACACTCGTGGCTTGCCACCGGTCGGTAATTTTGCACCTACTCCAGCCTCGAAGGACAACAAGCGCAAGCGACAGGGCACTGGTCCGCCGGATAACGTGCCTGGACAGGCAGGGCCGATTAAACCACAATACATGGCTGGGCCTCCCGGAAAGCGTTCGAAGACGAACAATGTTGTTGCGAAAAACGAACAGCCTCCTACGTCCCCGACCCTCATTCCTTCGCTGCCCGCCCCTCTTCCCCCCACGACTACCTCTGTGGCCACTAGCGATGAGATGGCGTTCTTTGACAAAGCGAAGAAGGCAATTGGCAACAAGAATGTCTACAACGAGTTCCTCAAGCTTTGCAATCTCTTTACCCAGGATCTGATTGATCGCAGAATGCTCCTTTATCGGGTAGAGTCCTTTATTGGCGGCAATCAAGACCTGCTGAATTGGTTTAAGAACTGGATTGGGCACGACGAGCGCGATCAGATCATCGAAAACAAACCTCGAGTCGCGCCTGGCAGAGTGATGCTGAGCAACTGTCGGGGCCTGGGACCGAGCTACCGTCTGCTACCGAAAAGAGAACGCCAGAAGCTATGCAGCGGCCGCGACGAGCTCTGCAACGCCGTGCTGAATGACGAGTGGGCTTCGCATCCAACATGGGCATCTGAGGACAGTGGATTCATCGCACACCGCAAAAACGTTCACGAAGAGGGTCTCCACAGGATAGAAGAAGAGCGACACGACTACGACTTCAACATCGAGGCTGCATCGCGCACGATTCAACTTCTCGAGCCCATTGCCACACAACTCAGGAGACGATCAGACGCCGAGCAAAGAGCATACCAGTTACCAGAGGGGCTTGGAGGTCAAAGTAACACTATCTACAAGCGCGTCATCTATAAACTGTATGGTCGCGAGAAAGGCATTGAGGTTATTGAGAATCTCAGGGACCGCCCGTACCAGGTCATTCCTATTCTGCTGAACCGGGTCAAGGAGCGCCTCGAGACCTGGAAGATGGGTCAACGCGAGTGGGAAAAGGTCTGGCGCGAGCAAACACAAAAGATGTTCTGGAAGTCGTTGGACCATCAAGCTGTACAGGCGAAGAACGTGGACCGTCGTGCATTCCAGTCGAAAACACTACAAAGCGAGATCATGGTGCGATATGAGGAGATGAGACGCGCAGGCTTTTCCGACCCGATACTGTTGCGCAAGCCTCAGCTGGAATACACTGTCGATGACGAGGACGTACTTGCGGACGCCACGCATCTTGTGCTCACACACGTTCGCACCTCGATGGACACTGACCACCCAAGGTTGGCGAAATTCATCGAGGACTTTGTGCCACTGTTCTTCGGCATCGACTCGACTAGATTTCAAGCACTCTTGCAGAACAGGAGGAGCGACGAGCTCGACGATGACCTGCCTTCTGCTGGAGACGATGCGGCATCTGTTGGCTCACGAAAGGGCAACGGTAAGAACGGTGGCCTTCTGCGTGCAGCGTTGGATCCTGGTAGCCGCGGGCGGAAGCTCACAGGACAAGACCGGGAAGGCAGTCAGGCATCAAACAGCCGTGCTTCAACGCCAGACGCTGGTTCCAATGCTGACCCCGACGAAATGGCCATCGATAGCACAGAGACGCCAGAAATCAAAGAGGCCAGTACCACCCGTTGGCTGGAGCACCCTCTCGAGGGCAATCTGTCCGCGGATGGCAAGAACGTCAATCCACTCCAGCCACAGCTGCGAAGCCTGTATCGATGCTGGGCTAACGGCACTTTGTACTGCTTCATCAGACTGTTCGTCATGCTGTACGAGCGCTTGTACAAGCTCAAGTGCGCGGAGTCGTCAGTTCGGAAAAACGTAAAGGACGCCGGCACCGCACGACCGGCCGCTGAACTCGGTCTCATTGACAAGATGCCAAGTGACTTCTTCTCCGACATCTCCGACAATGCTTCTTACTATAGCCAAATGGTAGTGAAGTTTGAGGATGTGCTCAACGGCACCATCGAGTTCGCGGAGGTCGAGGAAGCTCTCCGCCGGTTCTATTTACAATCAGGATACCCTCTCTATCCGTTCGAGAAGCTTGTGGCCACCTTGGCCAAGGATGCCACACTCGTTATGAACGGTGATAGTAAAGACAAATCTGCCGAGATATTCGCCCTCTACAGAAAGGACAGGCTCAAGGAGCACAGCACGGCACAACAGCAGAACGACTATCGCAAGGCGTTTGAAAAGTTGATCAAGGACAATGACCTGTACCGCATTGACTTCGTAAGTCGCAGTCACAACAAGCGACCAACTGATACTGACCGCCGAGCAGGACCAAAAGACGTCGCAGTTGGCGTTCTTCGTATCCAAGCGCGAAGATTCTATTGCTGATGATGGTCTTTCAGCTCTGGACCGTGAGCAGAAGTGGCGCTACTACATCGCGTCCTATACCTCGATAGACCCCACGATCGATGTCGATCACAGTGCTATGGACATGCCATTCCTCGTTAGTAATATGAAGACGTCGGGAGCAGATCCAATGGCCGAATCGTTCTCGGCTACCATGAATGACGAATTGAACGCATTCCAGGCACGCTTCCTGGACGTGAAGAATGAAGAGCGATTGGGACTGCGAGTTGCAGTCAACAGTTACAAGACTTTCTTCACAGCAAACACGTATGAAAGCTTTCATGCCGACCTTCGCCGACGTCAAGGCGGGGAGGAAGGTGTGAAGCTGGGACAACAGACGAGGCACCTTAGGGAGGAAGTCGTCAAGGACCGATACGAGTTGAACAATGGTGGCATGAGAGATCTCAGCAAGGAGAGCGTGGAGAATAAGAACTCTGAGTTTACCAGATTGGTGGAGAATGGCGAGCTGGAGACAGGCGGCACGGAGGCCACGCAGCAGAACGGAGATGTCGAGATGGAAGATTAGTATTCGTTCACTCGTAGTGTATGATGGGGCGTGCGAAAGGGCATGACGAAAAATGCATGGGCGTGGTTTAATTCTTGGGGGAGCGTATTATGCGCTTCGGAAATAGCATCTCTCTCTCTCTCTCTCTCTCTCTCTCTCTCTGTCGCCCCATTGATCGGTGTATCCAAGGTACCTAATTTCTCCCTTCTCCTTCGACTACGAGTATCTTACCTAGATCTAGGCTAGATGTAGATTCTATACAAAGTGTAGTAGGTAGGTAGGTACGTAGGTAAGGTAGGTATATGTACGTTGGATGTATTCTGAATCAATCAGTCAATCAATCAATCAATCTACATACCTGAGGTAATAGGTAAACAAATCCGGCAAAAATGATTCCGTCCCCGGTATATTTCTAACCGAGGTAAATCACAGGAACTAGGAACTAAAAACTGCCCGAGGGAAAGATTCAAGATATGGCTACGGTAGTTGGTAGTTACCTTTTAGTACAAGACTACAAGACTACAAGTGTTAGTTACTACCCCATACTCTGAAACTCTCTCTCCATTCCGTCCCGTCTTTCTCCGCACTTCGCCTCCGCAAATGGAGGTAGAAGAAGGTTGGTGGCTTTCAAGAGAGTTTTTAGTGAGAGATTAAAAGAGTGGAAGATTGGGACAAGAGGGAATTGAATTTCGAGAGAGAGATGATCTTGACTTTTTTCTTTGACTTTTTGGGTTGTTAGCCGAGGAGTGAGATATCTATCCATCATCGATCGGGTGGCTTTGCCGAAGGGAAAGAGTGAGTGAGTGCATCGCTATTAGGCATCAGCCGTGGGTAGGTGGGCTTGCAGGTGTACATAGTTTTGTTTAGAGATGGAGAGAGATGATTGATGATGATGTTAATGATGACGACGATCAAACTGAACCATCATCGGCTGCACCTCTTTTTCTTTTTCTTCTTCTGCGACACTGATGACACTCGTTAACGCACTTCATACATGTTTCGACTCTGCATGCCTCTTCGCGCGTTGGGGACTATCCAACACGTTCCCCCCTCCCCCTTCCCTTGACTCAAGCCAGCCCCAAAACACAACATGTGTTCCATTTATAGTGGTCTTTTGCTTGTGACAAGACGTGGCGTGTATGCGTATTCACATGCTGAACTCAAAAATCATACATATACAGGTATACCAGGTCACCAAGGGGGGTGGCAGTGGATGGGAAGGGAGAGTGAAAGTTCGACATGTTTGGCCCACAGACAGCCACAGGTGGACGGATAAGATCAAGCATTTTTTTTTTTCTTATCGCGTGCTTTTTGGAAAATTGAGGGGTGGTCCTCGTCGGATCGGTCCCCTCCTGCAATCCTGCCTCCTCCTCCACAAAATTCACAATCGAATCTCCCGGCGAGGAGGGAACACGTGGCGTGATGGAGAGAGCCCTGGCGACGGGAGAGACCTGGAGAGAGGGAAGAAGGGTTTTTTTGGGTTTGGTGTGCATAAACTTCAGATATGGAACCACATCGTGCCGTATTGTCTCTCTCTCTCTCTCTTCCTCTCGGGTGAGGAGGAGAGTACAGTCTGGATCACTCACTCTCTCTCCTACTCTCTCCCTTTCTTTCTCAATGGGGTACTCGTAACGAGAGCCAGAAGCAGTACCGCCCTAAAATGGAAAAAACACCAAAAAAAAACAACCGAGAGTCTTGTCGTTTAGACCGGCAGCTGTGAGCGGAAGGAGGCAAGGCTGTGCAAGGAGCATGGAATGCTTGAAGCTTCCAATTAACTTTCTGAAAGCTTCGCACTGTGAGAGACTCCACCTTCATCCACTTCACCAGCGGGAGAGACGGGAGACGGGGAAAAGTCAAGCGGACGCTCCACTTGGTGGGGTTCAACGAGCTTCCGACATATTTTCGTGCTTTGCCATAATCTGATTGCCTACGGGCAGTATTCAATTCCGACAAAAAATCATGCTCACTCAATCAAAATTTCTCGTTCCGACCCTTTCGTATTGTCCGCTCATCCATGACAATGACTCTTGTTGTTCGCGTCGCCGCTGATGCGGCGACTGTGCGGCAATATGAATCTGCGGTGCGACGCGTCCTCGGCAGTTCAGGAGGCATCTACGCGGATCATCTCCGAGTTCCAGGCGTAGCTGTGTCTTCCATCACTTCATTCGGTAGGAGGTGGGTAGGAGGAGGAGCAATCGCGTGACTGTGGTCATAGACGTTTTACCCACTCATCCCAGTTTAGTACTCCGGTAGACTGAATAGGTACCTAGAGAGCATCTGTGTGTGTGTGTGTGTGTACCTCCTATCACAAGCGACCGCCAGAGTAGAGTCTGGCACCGGTGACCACAGAGGTCTCAGCTTCTCCAGCAACTAGGAGGTATTGCAACCACTCCTCCATTCTCCACACCCACAGCGATCCGCTCGGCCAAACAATGAAAAAATGTGCCACTGCTGTGTCACCGCCTCCTCTAGAAAAGATGAGGGCTCCTTCACGATGGGGTAGGACGTGGTAGACTAGTAGTGTACTGGACTACCCCTGATTCGAGTGACGAGGTAAGGTATACACATGATAGTGTATTTTTCCGTATTCATTTAGCCGGCGCGTGTTCGATACAACCTCAGCCTCATGATCACAGAAATAACATTCGAAATGATCGCCTACAATGATGATGATGATTGATGATGATCATGCCAGCATGACCTGCAGGTGCATCACAGCATAAGATAGGTAGCTCGAGAATCCGGCCCCAGAGGCCTGGGTCGGTATACCGCATTGCAGAAGCCAATATATGTACGTATTTTCTGGAGAAAGAACTGCCGTGAATATGATAGCAAGCATGCAAGCTCGTGCCCGTGCATCTCTGGCTTCGTATCTCCCGCGCAGCTGAAGAGCAGATAGGCCCCGTATGACATCGTATTGTGAAATGCCATTTCTGTAAACGCAAATAAGCAGTTGGGTACAAATCAATCCTACAGGGTGCTGGAACTTGTAACAACATGCTCATGCTGCTCCTGCTGCTGCACGGCAGTGCATGCATGCGTCGAGGACCGCTGTATCAACCAACCGTAAGCTATCGAGCAATAATTGAAGGATCGCACGTTCTGCACTCCTGTGACGGGCAAGCCCTGTCTGACGGCTTCGGATGAGCTCCCCGGACGCAGTAGTATGTATGTGATTGTGTGGGCGACGACCACTGGAAGATGTCCCCAGACCATACCCTGCCACGCCATCCCGTGGAGGCGTTCCTGGCGTCAGCTCACATGCACCAGACCAGGCACTTGCACATGCTGCCTTTCAACTTCTGCTTATCGTGAATCCCTGTCGGGGCCACAAGCGCACACCGCACGCCTTGGGGGATCAGACTTGACCGCTGACTTCGCCTCATCAGTGATCTGAGAGTCCTCAGCAAATCTCCAATGGACTAGGAGGTAGGTAATAATTCACCAGGTTGCGACCGTTTGCGGAGTGCGCCCACGGTCCGTCTTGTCACTTGGCAAATTGGGATGATGGGGACTTGGGGGGTGCGACAGCCTCGTCATTGCTGTCGCAGCTGTGGCAGCTGTGTGCTGCTGCTGTAAAAGTTGGGAACGTCGTGATGATGAGATGAAGAGAACGAAAAACTCTGCAGGCCGCCGGAGAGGCGCCTTTCATCCTTTCAACTTTTTTTTCTTCTCTTTCGTCACTCGGAATGACAGTAGTAGTAGTCTGGCGGATTAGAGACCCACTCGATAATATCATTCGGTGTATCTCGGCCTGTCTCTCAGCCTTACGGGCAGAGGCGCGCGCACGCCCGCGCGCGCGCAAGGGATATTGGTCAACAAAGTGCCAACAAATTGCTGCGACACAGTGCACAGTGCACAGCTGTCCCCATTCGCGGCCGCTGCTCGCCTCAAACCGGTCTCGAGCGAGAGTGTCTTGACTCTGCTGCCTCCTGTTGCCGGCGCCGCCTCGCCAAGATCCCGCTCTGCCAACAAGGCCTGGCCGGAGAGAGCGGACAAAGAACCTTAGAAGGGGACCAATCTGGGGATTCCCGCGGGGAGACACAGCACGGCTGGTCGCCTTGGTATTTCCCAAGCATATCCACATCGGCCACGGCGGACCTGCAGCAGTGGCTTTTTTGGCCTCGTTTCCCTATCGTCCGAGACCACGATCCGTATGCTAGGCCGGAGTTCTGTCGAACCATCCTTGCGCCCACCCCCACAACACTGCGTTTTTCTGGCACATCATCATCGCCGACGCTTTTTCGGTCTCCCTTCGCGCACGCCTCCTGCCTTCTCGTCATTCCTCTCACTACCCCAGCCCGCGCTGCCTCCGTCCACTGCTGCATTCGAGCACCACCACCGCCGTCACCCTCACCGTCACCACCACCACTACCACCACCACCACCGTCTCCACCACTACCACCACCACCATCCGTCTCTCGCTCAAAACCACACTATATCCGGGCCTTTGCCAATCGTCACCTCCGCAGAGATCCGCGGTGCACGACATCGCTCATTGCCGTGTGTGCGGGAGCCGTATAACATCTCGCGCCAGCCAAGCGAGGCTGCTCTCCTCTTCACATGCTTAGCTCGCTGCTGAACCCGGAGCACCCTCAGGTTCAGCAACATCCGCGCTCTGAGACGGCAACTCCCAACACCGCTACATCGCCTGCGTCCTCATCAGTTGCACCGGTCACCGACAACACAACCAGTACCAGCACCACGCCGCCAGCGTCAACGTCCATGGCAGGCTCGACCATGACCATGCCCGCAGTGGCGCCCAGTATGCAGAGTCAAGATGAACATCGCCCCGACCTGCCACGACCGTACAAGTGTCCCTTGTGCGACAAGGCCTTCCACCGTCTGGAGCACCAGACGCGACATATCCGCACGCACACGGGCGAGAAGCCGCACGCTTGCCAATTCCCAGGCTGCACGAAGCGCTTCAGCAGATCTGACGAGCTCACGCGGCACTCGCGTATCCACAACAATCCCAACTCGAGACGCGGCAATAAGCAGCATGTGGCAGCAGCGACAGCAGCCGCCGCCGCAATGCAGGCTGGCATGTACGACAACTCGACACTCCAGCAGCTCAACCACTTGCAGCAACTCAATCAGATGAACCAAATGCAGCAGCTCAGTCACATGAGCCAGCTGAGCCAGATGAACCAAATGAACCAGATGAACCAAATGAACCAGCAGCCTACTCAATTCAACACGCCAAACTATCTGCAGCAGAGTCCGCTGCGCAATGGAATGCAAACTCCGCCGGTGATGCACCAACAGTCGCAGCCGCAAACGCAACCACCGCCGCAACCGCAACAGCAGCCTCCGTCCCAGCACCATCCGCAACAGCATCAATTACCGCCGCCCGTGAACCCTATAATGCCGCCTCCGGTGCAGAAGGCTACTCAATCTGCTCCGAGCTCACAGCTGACGTCGCCCAACGTCTCTCCACCACATGGCTATGCGTCCACGTATCACAGTACTCCTGGGTCATACATCACGCGCAACACCAGTGGTGATCTCAGTCCGGCGCAAGGAAGCAGCTATGCCTCAGGACCAGGCATCAACCTATTAGCCACAGCCGCGTCACAGGTCGAACGTGAAAACAATGCGCAAATCCCGAACGCACATCTGTCGCTGCCCACCAGACATACGACGTACCACCACTCGTACAACACGGGACGCATGCCATCTTTATCGTCATATCACTACTCTTCAAATCCGACCTCACAGCCCATGTCAAGATCGCATTCGCACGACGAAGATGATCATCGGCCGCACAAGAAGTCACGCCCCGGTTCTCCGCAATCCACGGCGCCACCTTCACCCTCCTTCTCCCATGCATCTGCGTCTCCCACGCCTGACCACACCCCACTCGCCACACCATCTCACTCGCCTCGTTTACGACCCCAGTACTTTCACAATGGTGTGCAACTGCCAACCCTGCACCATCTTTCTCTGGCGCATCAGCCTCCCCCGGCACTGGCGCCGGTGGAACCGTCAGCCGATGGACTGCAGCCGTACGTACCCGCTCAACACAGCGGGCTCAGGATTTCTGAAATTATGGAGGCTGGCGATGGTGCCCAGCGCAAATTGCCTGTCCCCATGGTCGCTGCGAAAGACCAAACCTATCAGGTCCGGGACATCAAGGACATCTCGAACCCCAGCAGTGGCATCAACAGCGGGAACTCGAGTGCCAGACAAAGTGAAGCTGGTAACGATCTTGCTGATCGACTCTGAACAGCAATAGCGACGATGGGCTGGTGTAGTTGCCTGGCGCCTGAAATGGCTTGCACGAGGCCAGGACTCACAGATTGTTTGATCCTCACTCCGCGGTGTCTGCGGTTTCACAGCACAACCCCAGCAAGATGATAGATGTGTGAACGTAATGACTGCAGAGGGCAATGAAAAAACGGCCACGGATAGAAGTTTGATTAGATGTTTTTTTCTGGGGAATTATGGCGCGGAGTTTTAGCGAAATAGATGGGACGGCGAACACGGCGGGGGTGGCAAAGAAACGGTGTTGTCGCAAGACGAGCGGGAGGACAAGATTGCGTCTGGAATAGATTGAAATTGGTGCGTCACGATACCAACAGTCACACCAAGCGACTGGCTTTTTGAATGAGATTGCTCAACTCTACTCCTTCTTTTGGCGAAGTTGTCTTATCCACATGATCACTTGGGTAGTAGGTACATGTAGGTAGGTAGGGTAAGGTATAGATGGTGCACTGAGCTGGTGACACCCCCCAAAAAAAACACACAACACACATTATCTGGACTCTTCCAAGACTACAAGGTCAGGTACCTAGGTAGGGTTACATCATCGAACGCACCACCCTCAACTTCTCACCGTGAATCTATGATGGTCAATGATGATGATGATGATAACGTGTCTTGTCTCTACCTACAGGCTACAGCCTACAGTACGGTACAGTACCTACCCTATCTTACCTTGGACATTTGATCCGTCATTTACCGTCAAGTAGCCAACATGTATGTAGCTAGGAGGTAGGAGGTAAGGTATGGATCTAGATCCCCCACTCCCCCGGGGCAATCTCTTCTTATCACCTACCTCTGTGCGAAGTTTTGCGAGGAGAGAGAGAGAGAGAGATAGAGATGGATACAGGTAAGTATAATTACTAGGTAGCTTTGAAAGGAACTTTTCTTCCTATTGCTAGGAGGTACTGCGTCCTAGAAGGAAGGATCTGTAGTAGGAGGTATCCATATACATTACCCAACTTTGTCAAATCGGTATATATCTCTTTCTCTTCTCTTCTCTTCCCTTCTCTTCTTCTTCTTCTCTTCCTTTTTCCTTGTTTTAGTTTGGTTTGGTTTGGTTTGGTTTGTTTGTCCTATAGGCAATAATTGATTGACATAAACAAAAAACCCCGACGTCAACAACATCACTTTTTTTTTATCTAAAAGGTACATGTTAGATACATGTGACTTTTTCTTCGGTCATTCGGTCATGTCATTCGTTACTTGTTCTATTCTATTCTGTTCGCTCTCCGCAATCTCACTACCCCACCTACTGGGAGGTACCTCCCTCCAATCTTTCTTCTCCTCCAAATCAGTTTTTTTTTTCTCCAGACTCCCCTCTTAGAGTTTCTTTACTAGTCTACTAGTTAGTCTCTTCAAGAGGCGGAATCCGAAAAAAAGACGTCAGCTGGTCTATCTCCTTCCTCCTGGGTACGTACAATCTATCTGCCTACTTTGTCTTGTCTTGTCTTGCCTTTCTGTCTTGTCTCGTCTGCCTATCTGCTTCCTATCTAGGTAAAATAAAGTAGGTAACAGTATATAGCAGGCATGTATCCATCCATAATCTATTTATCCAGGAGATTTTCAAGTTTTTTCCAAGTTCCCTACTAATATGGCAAAACATCGTATGTCCGTTTCTTGTTGTTTGACGTGTTATTGCTAGGTAGGTAGGTACTCACTTACTCCTGCTACGGTCTACCAGGGTACCTCTTTTCTTTTCTTGATTTTCTTTGAACAACAAGGCAATTTCTTGATGGAAGAAAGAAAAAAACGCCGACACTAGGCGTGAAAAGCCGGCCGCTAGCTATCGGGGGGATTGTAAACATTGTAGTCCGGGTAATTGATGATGATGATGCTGATGATGACGCTGATGATAATGATGGGGAGTATCTGGGGTTGATTATCTGGGGTTCACCGGCTAAAAACTGGCTGCCTAGCTCCCCGCTGAACTAGCTGAGGCTGAGCTAAGTTGAGTACTAGTAGTACCCTAATTGATTGGAGTAGCTGAACTCGTTGAAACGGATGCCTGCTTGCTGATGGTTATAATAAAATAACATGAGGATCAGCGTCTGACGGACATTCGAAGACCGAAGACCTCCGGACCGGGAAATTAAAAGGAGAGAGAGAAAAAAAACGAGTTCGGTAGAATCCTTCCCTTCGAATCCTTCCTTCCTTTACGCATGTGAGGTGCAGGTTGCGTTGCATATGCTTCTTGTGGAGAAAAAGCGGGAACGGCGTGGGGTGAAAAAAGGCTTGACTACCGTACATGTATGTGATGATGATGATGAGGTGTAGTGGGACGATAATCACATGCGGGACGGGGATGATGGTGGTGGTGGTGGTTGATGCATGCATGCAGCATGGGTGTGTGGGTGCATACTGCATAATAATGCATGATTGGTACGATGCCTCTTTACGGTAATAATAAGGCTTCGGTTTCTTTACACAGTGGAGTGCAGCAGATAAAGCTTGAAGTCGGGTGGTTCGGAACGAATGACCGGCAATAGCGACGAGTACGTACCTACCTGCCTTACTAGGCGAAACTCCCTATTGTCTCGAGAGACATCACCAGAGAAAAGGGATGTTGTGGATATGTGGTTTGACTTGGTATTACAAAGTGGGTATCATGCGGGGGAGATTGCAGTCGTCGTCAACACTAGCCATGGTCTCGACCATTTCAGCTTTTCGTACACTCATGTCATCTTGAAATGCTCGTAGAACAATGTCGTCGTCTGCTTCCCGTTAACAAGAAAAGTGGTCCTTCTCTCATCACTTCTTTGCCTTCGTCGGCTTCCTCGGCGATTTCTTCGGCGTGCCTTCCAAGACCTTCCCACCAGTCATTTTCATTTCGTCAAGGGCGGCCTGGGTCAATTTCTGCTTCTTAGCCACTGCCTCGTGGCGCTGCTCAATCTCACACTCGAAGTCATGCGCGATCTTTCGCTTCTGTTTGCGAGCAGCCTTCAATTTGGCCATGAGGTCGCTGAAGCGGTCGAGAAACCAGTCTCCAGCTTCCTCCCATTCAGTCAAAGTCATAGACTTGAACAACTCAAACTGAGGATTCGGTTGCTGTGGCTGCGTCTTCAACTTCATCACGCTTACGAGCTTTTGATGAAGATTGTCTGTCGGAAGCTCCTGTGGTAAATTCAGTGGCACGGCGCAAGGGTCCAGGTCGAAAGACTGCGCTTTGATGTCTGCATAGCTTTTGCTGAACAGTTCGGACTCAGCGTAGTCTATGTCCTGACGCTCTTCTGGGTGGTGCTGCTCCTCTGAGTACTGCTCTTCGGGAGGCTGGTCCTCAGCATGTTGCTCTTCCGGATATTGCTCGTCCATGTGCCCATAATCCTTACCATCTCCCACGTTCAGATATTCAAATTCCGAGTACTGATGATCACTCGGCTGTTGCACATCCGATGAAGGTGGCTGCGGATTCACGGTTGACGTGTGGCTCTTGTGTACATTTCTCTCATGAGCAGGCATTTGTGTGAAATGCAATGGATGTGGCAGGGCATCTTGGTGGTTGACATCGCCCAATTGCCGATGAGACTCTTGGTGGATCACAGGCTTGTTGGAGGGGAGCACTAGAACCTGCTTTTCGGAGGCTGGCAATTTCGACACAGCTTGCGTGTTAGCTGGGGCTCGTTGTGCATTCGCGGGAGCTTGAGGCAAGTGCTGGTTTACGATGCGATGCTGTTGGCCTGGACCTTGCGGTGGATGATTTTGGGCCGGTGGATTGCGTTGTGGGTGCGGCATTGGCTGCGGACCATGATGAACTGATCTGTTGACTTTGGGTTGAATCGCCGGAGCCACCCCAAATTGAAATCCTGCCCCAATTTCACTCGTGATGTTTACGTGCGCTGGTCGGCTGGCTTGACCCAGCGTATCGAGTCGCGGTACAGCTACATTCGGGACAGTCATGCCACCACGGGGGCCTGAGCCTCGCACCGGCATGATTCCCGTAGGCACTTGCATGCCGCGAGCATGATTCTGTGATTGCTGTTGCGCGTCATGGACGTCCACTTCAGAGGGCACTCCCGACGTAGTAGCAGGATAGGAATCACCAGTCATGCGACGCTCGGTTAAGACATTAGGAACATGCGCGTTCCGGGTCTGTATGTCGGCCTGATTGACAGAGGGCTGTTGAAGCCCATCATCATCTTCATCTTCATCAGTCTCATACACTGAACTTCCGTCGCTGGCCACTTCGTCTGCATGAGGCTCAACTTGGACCGGTGGCTTCTTCTCTTTACCTTGCTTTGCGTTTTGCGTGCTTCCGGAGGCTGATGTACGAACAGCGTTGCTAGCATCTGTCGAAAGCATGCCTTTTGGCGCAGATCTCATTCCTGACTGAGATCGTTTCATTTGCCCCGGACCATCAATATCTCGCGCGGTGCGTGTGTTTGCCTGTGATTTGCCTTGAGTTGAAGTCGCCTGTGGCTGTACTTTCATACTCTGGATTTCCTGATCCGAGAGCTTAGATGACTTGCGCTCGAGGGCCTTTGTATCATCGGCACCACCGTCTTGTGCCATGCCATTCTGGCGAAGGACGAAGCCCTGCACGCCCGATGCAGTAGGGCGAGCCATCGCGGGCTGAGCCTGTATAGGTAGAGTTGGTATCAAGGTTGGCTGCCGGCAAACCGAGAAGTGATGTCTACAGAGGTTGAAGTCGGGAAATCGCGACGCGGAAGGCACGCTAGCGCGCCAAATCACGAGGAAGGGACGAGGCTCGCATCAATCATCCTTTCAACCGTCCGTGTATATCATCATCATCACTCTCGGATACCTAAGTGAATTAGGGTGTGTCGCAGCTGTCTGTTGAAATATTCTTTTCTCGTAGTACTATCGTAAACATGGCGGACATGGAAGACGTTATGCGCGGCATCTTCGTCTTGCCCAATGAAGTAGGACTCGTCGTACTCACACTATCAAAGCACAGACTGACTATGTCTATGTACCTAGATACTCCTCAGCATCTTGAGTAGCTTTCCAACGAGGGAACTGGTCCAATTCTCCACCACCAACCGCCACTTTCACAGCCTCGTGGTACGTTTGCTGCAGCACAGACTGCAACTCGCAGCAGCTCTTGATGGCTATACGATGTATCTGGAGTGCGGGCCTCCAGCAGCGAAATGGACTCTTCAGAAAGTTCTCTGTACCGGTCTGGGCACCGGTGGTATGCAAGAGTTGAGCACAGACATCGAGCGTGGTGACAAATGTGTTGGTATTATAAAACAAATGGGACAGTTGCGTACTAGATTCAGGCCCGTCACAAAAGAGCCCGACTGGCTTAGTCTGCCTCGACCACATCCAGCAGGCGACATACCTGGATCGCGGACATATGTGCCAGCAGAAGCCGCAGCGGCCAAGCTAGCGGATGCTGGGAATGCCGTGATGAGAGTGGTGAGCATTGATGCCGACTGCCTCTTCTCGCAGCTCGAGACAGTCGCCTTTCTCGGCAGACGCCAAGGCACTGCAGGCATCCTGTGCGGCTTTGTCGATGTCTGTAGAGGGACCATTCGTGTATGGAGAAACTGGCTGTCCAAACAGTGCGAGAGCAAGAGGTGGACGGATGGTGAGCAGATTGCAATAATTCACGAGGATGGCGATGGTAATCGCACAGCTCGATCCGATAGCATTACCGGTGTGACAGACCCTCACAAAGATCCCAGCATCCTTTGGCTCAATACTGGCCGCGAGGACTATGGTATCAAGTTTCGGGTCAAAGAGCAGAAATGGAGACGGGACCAACCAATCTTGGCCAGCGAGTACGAGAGTCCCGTGAGCTATAATGTAGAGCTGGAAGGTGAGCTGAAAGAAGTAGAAGTCGAAGAGTGCCGTTCACTGATAAAATGCCCAGAGATCTTGGTCTCAACTGCTCGCCTCCTATTGAACCTCGAGGACGCCCAGCGTCGCGATGTGGAAGACTCTGGTCGTGCGCTCATATTCGGGTCCTACTCTGATTACGCTGCGTGATGGTATCATTCAAGTCGCTAGCACGTCAAATGCTATGATGGAGCTCCAACACCAATACCTGTGAGCCGCAAGTCTACACTCTAGGCGCCGCTGTAGTAAAATGCACGCACCTCCAGCGCGTACTTACCTCTGCCTGAGCATCGTAACAGATTGCGTCGTGAAAATTATACACTTGATTACCGGCCCGCCATACAGAGCAGGAATTCCTGAACCAAGCTGGCTCCACATTGAGGCAAGCATTGCCTCGGCCCCATCTACACCGAATAGATTGATTATAAGACGCGGTACATGTATCTTTCAAAATGTTCAAAGCTCATCATCATCATCATCACAACCCCTCTCGAACAAAGTGACTTGCCGTCCAACAACCAATAGACAAAGACTATGTCTCCAGAACCACGCCGCATCGCGCAAATCGTGCGTCTCAAGCGCGAGTCGCTCCAGGCCTACAAAGAATGCCATGACGCTGTTTGGCCGGCTGTGCTACAACAAATCAAGGACTGTAACATTGTCGACTACTCCATCTTCTTGGACGACCAGTCGATGACTTTGTTCGCTACGATGAAGTACGTCGGTGACGACTATGACGCAGATATGGAGAAGATGAAAGCAAATCCGAAAGTGCGGGAATGGTGGTATGATAGCCATGTCCAAGAGAAACCATCAACGCAGGCCCCGTGCTGACTTATATGTGCGTCTGGATCGTAGGCAGATGACCGATGGTATGCAAGAAACTCTCGTGGATGGTGCTCAAGGCAGCACAGATCCCAAAGGATGGTAAGGTCTCTGACTCTTGCAGCTTCCCAACACGAGCTCACATCAATTCAACATAGGTGGAAACCATTAGAAGAAGTGTTTCGAGTCGATTAAGTACGCTGATCATCAGCCTGGAGCGCTACTGCCGCCATGCTAAGACATCGACTGGAGAATCCCAGAGTTCTACAGCTGCATCCCTTTCCAGCGCTTCCCCACTTATCGGAGGCAGTCTCCATACCGTGATACCAAAGCCACTCATCTTGAGGGAGGTGACAAGAGGTCCCAATGTCAACCTTCGTACGACGAACCCGCGCTGTTCCAATTCCGATATCGCTAGCTCTGCAAATCTCGCGAGTACTTCGTCAGATGTGCTTCCCAGGCTGTTCAATAGTAAGACCACCTCATTGTCGGTCGTCGGATTCGTCGATTTCGAGAATGGAATAAAGGCTCGATCGGTATCTGACACGTCGAGGAGAAGATCCAGCATTTGCGATACTAGTGCCTCTGGCGAAGGGACGGGACTAATCTGCTGCAATCCAGGCTCACCATGAGCCCCCATCCCTAGCTCAATCGTCGCAGGTGGTAGATTCTGCAGATCTGTCAATGTAGCATTTGGCAAAGCAACTCTGCAACACAAAATTTCATCAGCAACCTTCCCACTACAAAGATCTTGCACACACAACAAAAAAGACCTCTCGCAGTTGTACTGTTTTTCTTCGTTCCCATATGACAACATACCTATCAAACGCGACCCCAATCGTCCCCACATTCCCCGCCACATACTCCATCACCTCCGCCACCCGTTCCAACGTCGCCGTCGTCGTCGTCGACTCTCCCTCTCGTTCCGCAAGCGCACACGCACACTTCAACGCCACCAAATGTCCACTCAACCCTCTCCTCCCCACTAATCCTCCCTTCCGCCTCCCCACAGCAACATCATCTCCCACCGGAGTAAAATGTACTCGATACCCTTCCGCCCGCGCCCTCGTCACTGCTAAACCCGCATTTAAAATATCTCCCGTGTAATTCCCACAGACGATTAATGTTCCTCCTCCACCTCCTCCTCCTCCTTCTTTATTACTTTCGCCTTCTACTGGATGATGAGGATGAGGTTGACATAATCTAATCGCCTCCAAAATCTGCCTCGCAGTCGGCGAAGCGAAAATTTCTCCTGAAACGTACGCTGAGAGGAAATTTTGCCCGACAAATCCTCCAAACATGGGTTCGTGACCTCCTCCGGAGAACCCGATGGTTGTGACATTGTTCTTTTTGGAGGTCGAAGAAGAGGATGAGGCGAGGTCGGAGCGGTAGAGGATTTTGTATTCGGCGTTGTAGGAGAGATTGGGATGGAGGTGGGTGAGACCTGTGAGGGCTTCGTTTATAGACGAGGTGGGGGAGTTGATGAAGTGGAAGGTTTCTAGTTTTGTTGACGTTGATGTTGTCGCTGGAGAGGGAGGGGGGGTTTCTTCTGTTTCAGTGGTTGTCATTGTGGTTGCGAGGTGTGGTGGATGGTATATGGCTGTATCAGAAAGGTATGAGAGAGATGGGTTTCCCTACGATGTGATGATACGCTGCGTAGCATTGTGCTGCTGGACTACAGGTGCTTATTAATACACGGTACTTGTGCGAGGGAACATGGTCAGATGGAGGAAGATTGTGGAGGTGGAAAGAGGGGAGAGAGCTTGTCACTCGGGTTCGCCACATTGGGTATACCGAGCACGCTCGCGGTAAAGAGGCGGATACAACAACTTCAGGGAATTCGTACGATAATAGTTTGGATGTTTTGATCGTGGATAAGCACCTTAGGATGCTGTGCCCTTGGGCTCACTGCTAGATGTACCATCACGAACCGCTCGTATTCGATCCCACTCCTCCGCATCATCCTGCTCGTCGGCAGTATTTGCTGTCAACTCAGGAATGTCTTCGTCCTCGTCTTCTTCTGGCAGAAGCAAGTTGAGTATCAGAGCCAGAAAAGCTACGACAGCAAAACCTGTCTCCATCACAAGCGATATCGCGTTAAAAAAGCCGGTGAGAGCGTGATTGTCACCAGTGTATGTGAAGACGTAGGAGAACTAATGAGTTAGTTGTGTTAGCTATGGCTCCATCCCGCAGCTCTATTATTCGAACTTACCCAAGTCGGTACCAATGTTGCGCCAAATCCTGGAGCCAGCGCAGCTGTCAAAATGAACCTGTTTCGTCGCGTCCATGGCATTGTCGACATGATGCGGATACCCGCGACTGCGACTGCAGAAAACAAGAATGTGGTCATGCCGCCGAGTACGGATGATGGGATGGCTACCAGAGCTGCTGCGAATTTGGCAAATATGCCCATGATGAGTAGCCAGAAACAGCAAGCATAGCCAGCCTTGCGGTTGGCGCATCTCGTCAGTGCGATCACACCATTGTTCTGAGCGAAGACAGACATGGGTGTGATGGTGCACAATCCAGCGAGGATGCCGTTGATGCCGTCTGCTAATACACCCCCTTGAATTCTGCTGTCGAACATGGGGCCATCAACTTGGAGCTTACTGACATCGCAGGTTGCTGTCACATCTCCGATTGTCTCCATGGTGAGCACGATATAGACTGCCAGTAAAGGTAGAACAATAGGTCCGTAGATTGACAATGGGAACGTGTGCACCCAGATGAAGCTGGCAACAGGAGCTGCGTCGATGCCTGGAGTACGCAGTATGTTAGCACGTACCTTATTCAGGGTTATAATTTGGCAGTAACGACCTACCGGATCGATCAAAGTAACCACAAGCTGCTGCAACAATGCAGCCAACTAGCAATCCAAGGACTACTGAGCAACTCTTCATGATAGGTGCGCCAAATCTTTCGCACATGATGATAGTCACAAAAACCAAGAAACCCAATCCAATGAACTCAGCGCTGCCCCATGGCAATGCGTGCGGAGCGTTAGTATTGGGGCAAAGCTGATAGATGCCACTTTCAGGCCTCGACATACAGCTTCCTGTGCCGCCCGCCCAATTCTCCATACCAGTCGTGATGAGTGCAACGCCAATGAGCAGTACCGTAGGCCCCGTCACAAGGGGCGGAAATATCTTCTTCAGCCATCGGGGAGGAATGAACGACATGAACACTTCCAGAAGTGCGCAGACACATTGTGTTCCCAAAATGGCTCCGTAGCCACGAGGACATGGTAATTGCGTTCCATCCGCCGCTGTAGGACAGTACCCGTTTGCATACATTTGCGATAATGCTCCCGTCGCGACCGGGATCGTTGAGAAGGAGACTCCAACGACGGAGATTAAGCCCGTTCCGAGATGATAGGGCGTCTTCCAGATATGAAAGCGAGTGATTTGGATGACGGATAGGCATGCGCAAACAATGAGTGCCGTGCTGACGAGATAATTCTGCACCTCACCAGTCAAGTTCGCCGCTCCCGAAAGGATAATGGGAGGACTGATGATTCCTGCGAGCATTGCCAAAGCGTGCTGGAGTCCCAGAAGCAGTGCGAGGAAGACCGGCATGGTATCATGGAGACCAAAGAAGGGGGCAGCAGATCGACGGCTGCGCTTCATGAAGGGAATGTTCGGCGTGAACAAGAACACATAGTCGTAATTGCCTATGAGGCCTTCTCTCGTCGTGAATGCCTTGATGAATCCTCTTCGACGATCGGACCACGTCTTCTTGGGGCCCGTCTCTGGCACTATTGTATCCGGATGGTCATCTTTGACGTAGTCTTCGGAGACCATCCTGTCCCCAGACTCTCCCAACTTCGGCCTGTTTTCAACAGCTAGCTCTATGCGAACACGCGATCTCAGATGGGACGTTGACTTTTACGATAAACGGAACGATGCAATGGAGATGGTCTGGAAGGGGAAGAATGAGAATTGTGCTGGCTCTCACGGGCAAACCTACTCTTAGGCTCCCGTCGTCAAGTGAAGTGAAAGTCTGGTAGTCGACATAGCTGCGAACCAGATAGGAATTACAGGATTGCGCGGCGGTGATCCGCGCATGCTTTTATCATGCCCGAAGGATTTCTCTTATCTTTGGACTAATCCCGTCGCAAATCTTCGGGTGGTGGTGGAAGGAAGCGAGGGGTGTGGGTGGGAGTGGAGACATTGAATCTTCAGATTTTGCTGCTGACTGATCCCGCCGCAGTTTCTGCTTGACTCGCGCGAGCATACCTGCCTGTATCACCTCAGTCTGGAATACTCCATGTACATCCTACCATCCAACAATAACTCAGCAGCTGAACATGAGGCAGAAGGGAAGTAGTCGAAGGCGAGGTAGAGACGAACTTCCATTCGCCGGTGCTCAACATTCACTATGCTCTAACCTACTCCTCCCATCATGATCAAGGAAAAGACCAACTCATCAGCGTGGCCATATGTATGCTACATGCAATGCAATGCCATTCTTCCCGAAGACCCTCGCACTGCCGCCCCCAAGAGGCCACCCAACCCCCTCTGGCCGTGCCTAACCAGTGACCTGACCATAGCCAGTCCTCACGAAGAGAAGAACACGAACGCCATGCAGTCCGAAGACCGACCGATGCCTCCCAGCTCCAGCTATAATACAGACCCCCACCCGCCAGCTTTCCAGCATTGTTGCTTTTCAGCACGCAACCACACTTGAGGTTTCCGAAACCAAGACGAAAAAGATGGAAAAAGTTGAGCAAGTCTGTTGTGTGCATCAAGTCGCACGATCTGATAAAGAAGAAGAAGCGGACAATATTCAGCTGTTGATCATGCTGCTGTTGCCACCATAGCATTGACTGCCTTGGCGAAGGTGGGCGGGTAGAGACTGACTCTGTGGTGGAGTGGGCAAAACACCCAACATCTGCAAGGCTTTCTCCGCAGCGTCTTCCTTGGCGTTGTTGACATATTGACCGTCGTACCAGAATCGCGCCGGCACCTGCGTTCCTTGAACTGTGACGACGCAGCTCCAGGCTGTACGGCCACCTGGGAGAATGACGTGTTAGTTTGGAGGGAAGAGGAGAGGAAAAGAAAAAGAAGAGAGAGACAGAGGAGGAGGGGAGAGGAGGAGAGAGAGGAGGGGCGAGATGAAGAGGGAAAGGAAGACAGAGAGGGAGAGAGAGGAAGAGAGAGGAAGAGAGAGGAAGAGAGGAGAAGAGAGAGGTCAAGTCGATAGGGCTGTGAATGGGATAACGAGTGCTTACCTCTGCGATCAGAGACGATCTGGAAGTTTGGCGTTCGAGCACCTTGCTGACGGCAGAAGCCTGTTGGAGGGGAAGACAGTTAGCAAGTATGCTGCTGCTACGCTAGGTCGAAGCGAGAAGAAAGCCTCGTGGGGGATGATGAGGATGGGAGAGAGATGTGACGATGATAGACTCACTGATCAGACGCTCCTGGTGTGGTGAGGACTGGGCACCGCCAGCAGTGCCTTGGGAAGAAGTGGTCGAAGACATGATGATGCTCTCGTCCGTCGTTGCTTCGATGAAGCGGGGAAGGGAGCTCGTAGGTTCGGTTGGTATGGCTGTAACAGGCAACTAAAATATAAAAAAACAAGCAAGGTAGGTAATCGTGTGAAGAAGAGCTAGGAGCTAGCCAGCTAATAGCGATGACCGTTTCGAGTTTGGAGTGAGGTAGGTAGGTAACAGCTGCACCGCCACCTAAAAACAACAAATCAAGTCCTCGTACGAATTGTTGGGGGGGTAAGGTAGGTAGGCAGGTAGGCAGGTAGGTAGGTAGGTATCAGGGACGAGATAGTTTGTCGTTTGTTGGACTTAGCCGCCGCTGCAGGTGAGAGGATACAAAAAGGAAAAAAAAAACCTCTTGGACCTGGTGCCTGAAGAAGAGCAGAGTTATATACTCTTTTTTCTTGGTGCTTGGGAGAGAATGGGACACCAGCTGGGCCTCTCTCCGCTGCGTTTCCTCTTTTACCGCTTCAAGAAGTGGTCACGGTCCCTCTTCTCTAAAGGAAAAGGAAAACAACGTGACAGCAGCGGCAGGCGGGTGTTGAGCAAAGCAAAGCGAAGTAAAGCAAAGCAAAGCAAGCAGCCGTCCGTGTCTCTCGGCCGTCATCCAGTCCCGTCCGTCCGTCCGTGTGTGTCCGTTCTGTCGGTCGGCCGGTCCTAGGAAACGAGGGAGGGAGGGAGAGAGGCGAGAAAGACAGGATAGGGTAAGAGAGAACAAAAAAAGATGGAGTACGGTCTCGCAGTTCGTTCGTTGGTACCTACCTAGGTAAGGTACCTACCCTAACCTACCTACCTAGAGGGTACTGTATGATTTGTGATTGTTCGCAACAAACAACAACAACACCAACAACATCCATCCATACCTAAGGTACCTACCTATCTACACACCTTAGCTAGCTAGCTACATGTAGCTACCTACCTTACTACTCTTTTATCCCACAAGCAAAAAAAGGAAACAAAAAAGGCCGCCCGCATTTCATCTCCGGCAAACTACCTGTAACTGGGGGCACCACACCCACACCCACACGAACGACGAACCCATGGCCAATAATTTATTTGCTTGGTTTTGTCTTTTTTCTTTCCCTTTTTTTACGAGCTCACGCCTATTCATCACGCGTTTGCTGTGCATAAGTTTAAAAGGTACAGGTAGGGTACCTGTAGGCTGTAGGAGGTAGGTCCAGTGTTGTGTGGATCGGCACGGCAGGGCTCTCCTTTACAGCCGTGCCGAGAGTTTCCTTTCTGTACCTAAACTACCCTACCGTAACTACATGTACCCAAGACCTACTAGACCCGGAGCACATGAAAGATTTGTCTTCACAGAAGGGTGGCTGTGTATGTGCTTGTGTATGTGCGTGTGTGTGCGGGTGTGACGAGTGGTGTGACGCGGCTGCATTATTGGGGATTTCGTCCGGTCGGCGCATATTCAAGGCATAGTAACTAAACTACAGTACTACATACCTTACCTACTGTACCTAACTAACTACTGCTACTACATGTACCGTCGTGCTGTGATGAAGCTGAAAAAAGGTAACTCGCAAAGGAAGCGAATGAGAAGATGGAGATAATGGCCGTCCTCTCACCCCCCTTCCCCCTTCCCCCTCCCCATGCACAAGCACAGTTCATGCCACCAACGCGGCCGGCTGTTGACATCCAGCCAGCATGCTGCATGTGAACTACTGCGGGTGGGTGGGTGGTCTACGTGTCGACGGCTTGATGACCAAAAGCCAGCATAAGGTATTCATCAGCAGCCCGGAATGGACGACGTGCAGAAGTAATGACGTCCAGACGCATAGAAATGCTTGCGCTCCACCACAACCTATGCCAGCAAACTTGCGTTTGTGTGCTTTGTTTTGCCAAATCTTGCACTCACCATGTATTTCCATTGTGCCACTTCGGGACCTGGCGTCTGAGATATGACAGTCCCGCTATCGCGCGCATGCCGCCTGCAAGACGGGAACTCGCAGCTGGCCGCCGCATTGGAAGCGAAATACTGCAAAGATGCGGTCTATTTTACTTTGGAGCTCCAAGCCGTTGCTGATAGACTGCAGACAGCAGGTATTGGGCTCAGCTCCGTAGAGCACGTTTGTACTGAGTGCAGAATCAACATCTCGACCCTCTGAAAGCCGCATTCAACATCTCTTTCATGTGATGCTCTCTGTGTTGGTATTGATATGGACCAGCAATTGAGAACCGCTTCGCGCGGGACGATTGAAACACAGCCGCCTCAAGGCCCCAACATCAAACGCCGCCCAATGAATAATACAGCGCTAATGCGATGCCCATGCTGTTAGTATGACCCCACCGAGACATAGTTGACATGCTATGCTTGCGCACCATCACTGTATGAGCCGCTTCTCCAGACGATGCCATTTATCAAATCTCTGTCCCAGAAAACAGACGTTGAAAAAGGTTCCCGGACCCCACGGCGGCACGACGCATCGCCGGGCTTCAGTGCTACGACGTGATCGATTACGAGACTGCCCAAAACCCGTGTTGACCGCCACGTTTGCGTGCCGTTGATCAAGAAACGGGCGTCATTCGTCGCACACGCTAACACGCGGATCTACAATCAAATAGCAGTCTTGACCGCCCCCGCTGGAGTGCGCGAGCTGGTGGTACTTGTGCCGCGACTCCAAGGGCGGGTTTCCTGGTGGTGCGCTGATTGCAGGCCCTGCTGGTCACTCGGCTCCCGCCCCAATATCTCATTGATCACTCGTCTCGGTCCAACATACTGAAGCGTTGGTCTTGTGTTGAAGTGTGTTCTGATGGAGTCGTCAACGAGGGCCATCAGGCCGGTAGCAACAACGACGCTAAAAGCATTGTCAGCAAAGCAGCGTCACCGACACGGGAGAGGATTCAAGGATGTACGCTGGCCGAGTGCAGATACTCAAGCCTGCATCTGAAAGGGCTTGACCGCCAGTGGTCTTCAGCACGCGGGCAAACTACCTTCCGAAACTCGTCACAAGACAGAATTCAATGCTCGACAGCGACACCCGTGAAGTTTGCAAGACTTACTCTGCAACATCCTTCTGGCCCTGAGTGACATCGTCATCCGCGAGCCACATCGAACAGGGCGAAATCCAACGGCCCGCCTGACGCTCTTCCTCGGCTTGCATGGGCGTGAGCGTCGACGAGACGATATGTGCCAACGCACGATCACATCCAGATTTGGTGAGTTTGTAAGACACTGATGTGGCGTGTCCATGCTTTCGAACCATTCGCCGCCAACTATAGCTGGAACCCCAATATTCAAACTCGTAACGCTTGCTGCTTTTCACCCCAGTGCGCCTAACCTCGACTTGAGCGTAATTTGAGAATTCAAGCTTGATCGAATTGGGCGATACGGCCTGTGGACGGGGGGTCGCGGCGGCGCCCCATGAAGTCTTTTGCTCATCGTGGTCGACCTCGATCGAGGAGTTCAAAGAAGAGCCATAGCCAGAGTCGGTACGTTTCATGGTCGACCATGTAGAACTTCTGGACTCCAATTTGGGACGAAGGCTGTTCAAGGCGTCACTCAATGAGCGCGTCAAGCCGGGCCGCTTCTTAGATGGCAGCTTTTCGAGCATGCGTGCCGAATGGCACACTTCCCTCCCACTGTCGCGGCAGTACCTACGAAGCGAGAATTCACGATCGCCAAGGTGATGCATTCGTAAGTGGAACAGGGTCATGTCTTGTCTCTGACCGCGTATATTAACCTCAGTCCCAACTCGCAAGTTCATATCGCCGTCAACGGAGTCATCGTGCCCGATCAATAGCCTGCGACGTGACGGAAAGAGCTCAGAGAAGTCGGCGGGTGTCGTAGGAATGGCGGTCGGTCCTCCTGCGTGTGGGATGTACTCGGGCAAATCAAAGCCTAGTGAGGGCAGCTCTTCCTGGACCTCCTCTTCACTTGCGACGGTCGAGGCATAGGTCTCAATAGAGCATCGTGGACTCTGTTGCGGCTGTCTGTGCGCAGAGTATCGCGCACTGGAATCACTGGCAGCATGTTGAGTGCGAGCGGTTCGCTTCGTGGAGTGCTGCGAGTATTCTGTCGCGGCCGTTCGATACGAGTTGTCGCTGCCAGACCTCGATGGATCATACGACCTGCGCGTACTAGAACTGTCCTGTTCTGACTGACACAAGGCCGAGTCAAAGGCATGTCGCATGTCGTCGATTTCGGGGCGGTGGTGAAGGGCTACCATGAGGAGCAGCTATCCGTGGGAGCAATATGGTCGAACTGGAGCTCGATCATATGCTGTAGCTAGCAATTCGGTGGAAGTCCAGATCTGGCGCGGTAGATCCAGATGACGCCTCTGCGCAAGTGTGTTTGGTGGTATAGGTGGTCGCACGACAGCGTGTCCCAGTCAGGTTTGTGTTTGTATGGCGTACTTGAACGCAATGTGGTCGGGTCGTGAACAGGTCGTCCGCAAGGGCTATCATTGGGGATTTGATGTCATCATGGTGGTGATGGTCGTCGTCGTCGTCGTCGTAGGTATATTGTAGAGTACACGTAACCCTACTCGAGCAGTCATGTTAAGTCGGAGAGGACGCTGTCGGGGGCTGTACCGGTGGTATTCGATGTGAGGAGGGCGCCGTTGGGTTCCATTCCACCAACCATCTTTTTGCCGCGCTTTTTACAGGAGGTCGGTCGCGAGGAGAGGCAGCCGACGGCGCGTATCTCGCGTGCGGGTGGCGGAGAAAGCTGATGAAGGGAAGAATCGGCGGTACAGGAGGGAGTCGATAGGTTCGGACCCGCCCAGCGCTGGCAGTCAACTGGCCATATGCACGCCAGCGCAGGCGGCGCATCGCCATTGGACTGCACCTCCCTCTCACGCCTCGCCGTCTGCAGCGTGACCTGGTCACGACGAATCGCCGCCCACTGCCCTCCTCCACCACGACGACGGGTCTCGCCCCAGTGAGACTGCGCTGCTTCTCCGACGCTCCGACGCCCGATGCCACGAAATCCATACCTTACCTTGGCTACCTGACAGTAGTACCTAGGTAGGTAAGAAAGGTAAGTACATGTAAGGTAATGTAGGTATGTACCTAGGAGGTACCTGAGGTATGATGATTGATGCCACGCACCAGTCGGCCCGCTCTGGCTCGCGTCGCTCGTGCCCCTCCGTCGCTACTTCCTGCTGTGGTGTTGGTTGGAATCGTCGAGACAAGACCGCTCCTTTCCGGCCCGGCCGCTCCCTCCGCCCAAGAACGACACTCGCTCCATTCATCCTTACTTCCGTCCACATCCTCCCTCCCTCGAACTCACCTGGTCTTGCCAACGCACCCACTACATGTCAGGTATATACCTCACATCACCATCATCTTGCTCTGCTCAGCCACTTAAGCTTCTCCCGACATCTCCGAAAGGCGATTGGCGGTTGGACGGGGGCCCAGGCAAGCGTGAGCACTTCTCAAATCGCAAATTTGAAAGTCCAGGCTGTCCGGCTTGCAAACTTCGCCTCTAGCTGTTCCCCCTGGGAGCTGTTGCATGTCGTTGCATATGTACCGACAATCGTTCTATTGCAGCACACGCGGCTGTCAGCGCTGAACTGGGAAGCGGTCTAGGCGATCGAGGCTCCAAGCTGCAGAGCCCCATAAGAACCTGGACTGCGAACATATGTATAGCGGCCCGGACCAGCATATTGCTCAAAGTCTCGCATACCTCCTACGCGGCACACAAGAGCGAGGCTGACAGGCTGGGAACAGCCGTACCTCCTAGCCTACAGTGAAACTCATGGCTGTCTTTGCATCATCACATGATGTAGAGAACATGGCTAGGTGTTTGCATCACACCTAGGCATGATTATGCTACGTCTCATGTGGATAGGCATCAGTAAGTGCTGATTCTCATCATATCCAGCACAGCAGTGTTCAACAATGTAGATGAGACGAATCGCAATACCATGGACCCGGCTGCATCGGCTTGAACAGGCGACAAAGGTTGCAGAATTGGGCAGATCGAGCCCCAGCGCAAGGTGTACCACGCCTGACGAGATCTCCATACACAAGATGCCACTGTCCAGGGTACATCCTCGCGATCCTTCCTCCAGCGCAATGGTGTCTATGCACAGAATCGCACGAATCGCTGTGTTGATATATGTCCTCCGACTGCCCTCGAAAAGACTTGGTTCTTCAAGGACCAGAAACCTGCCCACGTCAACCCTCCAATGAATTGGCAGGTGTGAGACCCAATTCTCCAATCGGCGTGTCAATCGGCGTGCCTGAGTGGGATGAGAATACCTACCTCCCACGCATGGCGGCTGTAGCCGCACTCGCCAACAATCATGAAGTTTGGGAGGGTGTGATGCTGCCATCTCCCAAGGCTTATAGGTAGCCGACATCTAAGCAGTGCCACTTGTCGCTTGCTTCTGATTCCTGAAGCCACCCCAATTGGTTTAATTCACACAAAGTGCTGTCTCCGGCCGGAAGCGTGCGCACATGGTAAAGAACGTGCATCCGCAACCCTGCGCGGGATACTCCGTGCAACACTACCTCTCGTGCTTTACATGAAGACTAAGGTACAGCATAATAGGGAGACAATAGTACCAGGTGGCAGGTGTAAGCTGCTGAGTAGCAGATCCAAATACATGTATGTACTACCTACTCGCTGATCAGCGCATTTGTTCCAGACCGATTCGATCTCCAAGGTACCTAGGAGGTAAAGTCAATTTGTCGAAATACGATGATTGCGGCCTTCAGGCGACAATACAAATTGGTGTTTGTGTGGCGAATACTTGACCCAACCCATCAGCCAACCCAGTAGGTATCTAGGTATACATTTTGTTCTCCTGAAAAATGAACCTCGATGTCGCGACATCAGGTGAGGTCGAATACTCCCGTCCTCGACAGGGCTTTGAGAGGGGGGTGTTCTGATGAGGTAGAAATTGACAAGAAAAGGCATGATACTTGAGTAGATGAACACTGTGCGGTCTCAAAAAAGGAAAAAGAGAAAATCTCAATTCAATTATGCCAAGGGACTAAACACAACATGTCCGCCGGGGTTTCTACCATTTTCTCAAAAGAAATATTCGAACGCCCGCTTGCTTGCACGCTTGGTCGTATCCTCATCGTTACTTCTTGCCTCCCCACGAGGTCAGATGGACGTTCATTGTTCTAGAGCGTCCACACGCAATAATGGGCAATTCCCCAAATTTGGAGTGAGTGAGGGGGGTATCATACATTATTTGCCACTGCTCTAATTGCCACCATAAGCCTTCTTGATGTCATTCTTGTACTTTTCCGTAATGCCCTTGCGGTTGAGCTTCTGGGCAGAGGTGACAAGTCCCTAATAATAGCTGCGGTTAGCATGTGCACTCACGAGCAAGAGTCAAACCATTGGAAAGGAAACTTACGCTTTGTGGAGTCCACTCCTCATCGGTGAGAACGACGCCCTCGATGATTTCAATGCCAGCAAGACCTTGCTTCCTACCAGTATCCTGCATGGCTTTGAGTACGAGACTGTTGATCTTCTTGTTGTGAGCCAAGTCCTCGATACCATGACCTTCAATCCCGTTTTCGCTGGCCAATTGCTTGAGTGCTGGTTCTGCTGGCACAACAATCGCAATGGGCTTGTTCTTATCCGATTGAGCATATACGCAGATGTTTTGGACAATCTTGGTCGATCGGTAGACAGATTCCAGCTTTTCAAGCGCAATGTACTCGCCGTTCAGAGTCTTGACCAAATTCTTCTTGCGGTCGATGATCTTCAGCTGGCCGAGGCTATCAAATTCACCGATATCGCCGGTCTTGAACCAGCCATCGCTCGTGAAGGATTCTTCAGTCTCCTTGGGAAGGTCCAGGTAGCCAGATGCCACAGCGGCGCCACGAATCCAAATCTCGCCTTGTGGTGGATTGTTGGTAGCGTGGTAGCCCGCATCCGGGAAGTCAACGAGCTTCACTTCGACAGAACCTGGAATCTCGCCAAGTGCCTGGTCGGTCCATGCAAGAGGGTCCATAATCGCTCCCATGGCCGCCGTCTCGGTGAGACCATATCCAGAAATCATTGGTGCAATGCACATGGAAATGAAGCGTTGTGTCTCCTTGGCGATGGGACCACCACCGTTCAGACAGATACGAAGCCTGCCACCAGTGGCTTCAGCAACCTTTTTGAAGACAACGTTGTCCACAATGTTAGTGCCTACACTTGAAAGTGGCAGGTAGCTAGCGTTGTTCATCATGAAAGTTTTCGCACTCATTGCTCCCCAGAAGAGATTCTTGGACACTGGGTTGAGCTTCTCAACCTTCGCCATGACTCCCTTCTTGACAGTCTCCCAGACTGCAGGCACACCCACCAAGATGGTGGGCTTGAACTCGGCAATGTCACCCTTGCAGTTGCGCATGGACGCGTCGGAGATGGTCTTGGGGTTGCCATAGCCCATAGAGCCACCCCACCACAAGCAAGCAGATTCGAAGACAAACTCCAAGATATGCGCAAGAGGGAGATATGTAAGCAGTCCGTCTCCGGGACCGAGGTATGCGCCAACTACCACATCCACACCAGTCACGGCGGCCACGACGTTCTTGTGTGTGAGCATCACACCCTTGGGCGCTCCAGTGGAGCCAGAGGTGTACATGATACAGCAGAGATCCTCTGGCGAAGGCGGGGTGGGCTCGACTTTGTTCTGCTTGCCGAGCTCGATGAAGTCGGTGAAGCTGTAGACGGTCAAGTGGGGATGAGCTGCTTTGAGCTTCTCAACATCCGCCTTGGTCTGCTCTGGAGTAGACTGCTTCGTGGGCGCATCATCGTCGTTGTATATGACATAGTGTATGTCTTTGGACTCGTTCAGCGGCTTGACGAGCTTTGTGAGGAGATGCGGGTCCAAGAAGATGGCTTTGGCGTTGGTCTGCTGAAGAGAGTGCTTGAGACCCTCCTCTCCAAGCGTGTCATAGGCGGTGACAATGGGCATGCTCTGGCTCTGAGCTCCATGCGCCGTGGCCAACCAGTATGGGTGTGTGGCGGCGAAGATGTGGACGCGGTCCTGCGGCTTCATGCCGAGCGCGCGGAAACCACAACCGACATTCAGAACCATCTGCTCGTACTCTGTGAATGACAAGTACTCGTATGGCGACAGCTCGTAGTATGTCCACTTCTTGTCGACCTCCTTCTCTTGGCCATCGACCAGCTTCTTCACCTTCTTGTTCTCCTCGTGCAGCTTTATCAGCCGGCGCTTGCCGAGCGCCTTTGCGTTGCCGTACTTCTTGCTCGATTGTGTCACAATGTCGAAAATGGTGCACACGTCTGGGTTTGGCGTGTTCTTCAGCTGGTCCTTGGTCCGGATGTTGCGGCGAGGGACCGTTTCGCCGTCAACCTTTTGCACGCCAGGTGCTTCGGCGGTGAACGGAGGCTTCTTGTACATTTTAGGCTGCGGCACGAGCGTCTTCAGGTCCTTGCGCGCCATAATGCCGGCGTTGTGGTCTGACATGACCGTGGTGTGACGATGAGGGACGGTGTTGTTCTTGGGGGGG
>NW_016017386.1:1739112-1745354 GCF_000320565.1 Sphaerulina musiva SO2202 | reverse complement strand
GGGGGGTCTCGTGGGTAATGGGCTCGATGACCACTCAGTCAAACTTCATGCACTACCGGTGGAGGGCGAGTATGTAGTGATGGAGTGGAGATGGAGGGTGAGGTGGGCGTGGGCGTGGGCGTGGTGGTGGTGGTGGTGATGGTGGTAGTGGTAGTGGTGGTGGTGGTGGTGGTGGTGGTGGTGGTGGTGGTGGTGGTGGCGATGATAGTGGTGATAGTAGGTAGTGATAGCTCGGTCGTTGCCGTTGAAGCTCTCTGCTAACCACCTGGTGAAGCTAGCCCAGACGTAGAACTTAGTAGGCGGATGGATGGAGACTGTATGCATCCGCTGGTGACGTTGAGCCCGGCAGCGCCAACGTCATGGGAGCCAATGGAAGTAAGCGCTTCTCTGCGGAGTGGCTTCAACAACTTGAACTGTTTACAGAACACGAGATACGAAGGCTTTTCTCTCATCATTCACATACATTCATACCCTACTACTCTCTCTGCTTCCGGGCTGACAGCGAATGTTGGATCATTTGTGCCTGCTGACGATCCGCCATCCGGACTGTTTACAGAGTGTGCCTGGTAGCGACCCCCGGTCAGCTGATGTTGCACTGCCTGTCTCTTAATATTGCTCCTTCAGGCCCCGGTGGCGCTGTGGCATCGTGCCATCGTGACCGCGTCGTTGCGAGAACGAACGAGTCATAACTCATCATCTTCCCGTCTGACTACAGGTCCGCCCAGACACCAACAACAATGGCGAGCTTGGCTACTCATTCGGCGATGGACGCCTTTCTCGCCGAGCTTGGGGACGAGATACAAGATGTTGATGAAGGTGAGCATGTGGACTCGTAGCAGATGGTTGGGGCGCAATTGCAGCGTGCGATAACTGGTAAGTCAGAAACTTTCGACCTCTTCTCTCAGAGTGCTTCGATGGAAGACCTTGGCATGCTGGACCCCAAGAAAGCTGTCCTGGAGGTGACGATAGCGGGACGTGATTTTGAGATCACACAGTCGCCTGGTATGCTGCAATCGCAACGTGGAGGAGGGACTACAGGCGCTGCTGTTTGGCAGTCCATTGTACGTTTCGCCGAATGGTTGGAGTTATCAAGCAACCCGCTGTTTCGTCTCGGCCTACTGGATGCCACCTCCGTTGTGTTAGAGCTCGGAGCTGGCGTCTCTGGCATTCTGCCTTGTATACTGAGCAAGAGGGTGCACAAGGTCGTCTCGACTGATCAGGCGTATACGCTGAAAGCACTACAGAACAATATCTCCACAAATCTACGCGAAACCCGGGTTTCAGCCAAAGTAAAAACTAGTCTACCTGCCATCGAGGTTCTCCCGCTGGATTGGGAGACAGATGATGCCCTCAGCTTTCTGCGCTCCGCTGGTCTGGACTCAGGAGTCCATATGATCGTGGCCTGCGATTGCATCTACAACTATGCTCTCCTTGCCCCATTCGTACAGACATGCGCAGACTTGTGCCGAGCTCGCTGTCATCCGAGCAATACGAATGAAGATCCCAAAGCGGCGACTTTGTGCGTTATTGTACAACAACTTCGACAATCAGAAGTTTTCGACCAGTGGCTTGCCATCTTCCGCCAACGTTTCCGAGTCTGGAGAGTGCCCAGCAACCTGCTCTCGAGAGGCTTGCAGGAAGGTAGCGGGTTTGCAGTCCACGTCGGCATCGTCCGGCAGGACTCTTGACATAAATCCACTGCTGCAAAGAACGACCAGCGTTTGTTTGGACGAGTCCAGCTCTCGCGCGCCCTTTCTCCGCTCTCGTTTTTCCAGACCTGGCGCTTGGATAGTATGGCTTCAGCATATGTTTGAAGTTCAGTCGCCAAATACAGCGCGTTGGCCTCGATGCAGAAATCAAACAGTGATTGCTTGGTCTCTCACGCAACTGATCTTCTCGTATCCACCGGGATTCGACTCGGTGATGTAGTAGCATTCGTTCATTGTGTTGTGACACTGTTTATTACATCAGCTTTGGAACACCAGATGATGGAGAGTACCTAGTACGCACAAAGGTATCGCAAGCGCAATTCCAACCCAAGAAACTCCCACGAAGGTAACAGAAGCCGCAATTTGTCCTCACGTTTCCTGCTGACCTGCAAGTCCGCCACTCGGTATCCGGTCGGTATTCCTGGGTCAGAGAGAATGCCACATCTGGGCTCTGATCCGCTGCGAAGGCCAAGGCATTCAAGAAGGCCAGAAGAACAGTGAATATGAGCAGCATGGCCGGAGTCGATGTTTGTTGTTGAGAAGGGCAATATGATTTCGTGAGGACAATTGCACGCAGAGCGGTCGCGTCTACAATAATAGTTTGAGGCAAGGCTCTTATGGGTTTGACGCTAGGATCTTGGTACGGCGCCACTACGCGTCTGGTCTGAGGCTATACCAAAGCAAAGAGCTTGGCGAGGAATGTGATCCACTACAGCAGAGCATCTGGGGAACATACATACATCGAATGTCTGGCAATTCCGACACCAATCAGTCCATCGCAATCACGCGACACACTCGTGCGTGATCGAACCCGGTATCCTCAACACGGAGTTGCAAGAAAGTCTACCAGATCAGGTACTACTGACACTGACTGAGGCTGACGCCACGGACTAGAGATGCCAAGTCCGCTGTGGACCCAAGTCCAAGACTTCGCTGCGCAATCCGCGGCGTTACGAAAACATGCCGACGAACACTTGGAAATGCATTGGCGACCGGCCGCCACTCGTTTACCTCCTGAGTAGGAAACGACTGTGATTCTCTCGCGCACTCCTCATACCAGACGACCCACCCCATACATTCGTTATTACTACTAAAGCCATCAGACATTTCCACCATACTCTCATAACAAGTTGGAGAAGGGTCGCGATGAGGACCCCAGTAACCCTCACGACATGTCTCCTCCTCCCCATATTGGCACGCGCCATTGAACTGAATCTGGACGATCCGCAATCGATTCGCGATGCCGCCAAAACTGCAGCGGAGAAGATGGTCGGCTGGTATTCTGGCAAAGCCTTCACCATACCCGGGCTGCTTCCTGGCCCGTATTACTGGTGGGAAGCAGGCGCCATGTTTGGGTCGTTGATTGATTATTGGTATTATACGGGAGATGAGAGTTATAATGCGATTGTTACAGAAGCGTTGCTTTTTCAGGTTAGTAATTGGGATTTTGTCCCATTTTCCTTTTCTTATTATTCGGGTGGGTGTGTGTGGGGGTTGTATTTGTTGTTATTGTTGGTGTGGACCTTTTTTGGGGCCTGTGAGGAAATTTGCAAGCACAAAAAGCAAAACAGAAAAAAATGATTTTGAAATCAGCATATATACTAAAAACATGCACGCAACAAAAATAGGTCGGTCCTGATGAGAATTTTATGCCTACGAATCAATCCAAATCCCTGGGAAATGATGATCAAGCTTTCTGGTATGCGAGAAACGAAAAAAAAAAAAACGAAAGAAAAGAAAAAGAAAAAAAAAGAGAAAGAAGGAATTCCGAACTGACCATGCATGCATATTCGATTTTCTTCGATTTAGGGGAATCGCCGCCATGAGTGCCGCAGAATTCAATTTTCCCAATCCTCCTTCCGACCAACCGCAATGGCTCGCACTCGCGCAAGCCGTCTTCAACTCGCAAGCTCCACGTTGGAATACGGATTCTTGCGGGGGAGGACTCAAGTGGCAGATTTTCACTTTTAATAATGGTTAGTTTGGTTTTTCTTTCTTTCTTCCTTCTTCTATCTCCTGAGCATGTATGATCATGTAAAATCGATTTATCCTTTGTGATACTACGGACCGTATCTCATTGACTTATACGCCAATCATTCAGGGTACAATTACAAAAACGCCATTTCAAATGGCTGTTTCCTCAACCTGGCTGCACGTCTAGGAATGTATACCGGCAACAGCACGTTCACCGAATGGGCGGATCGAACATGGGACTGGTCGAGCAGCATTGGGATGATCTCGCCCACATACTCCATCTACGACGGCTCCGACGACGCGCTCAACTGTCGCGAACTCAATCACATTCAGTGGTCGTACAACGCGGGAGTGTACTTGAATGCAGCTGCTACGATGTGGAACATCACCGCAGATGGCCCCGATGCGGGCAAGTGGAGGGAACGGACGCAGGGAATGTTGGATGGAATTCAGAGGACGTTTTTTAATGGGACGATAATGATTGAGGCTGCTTGTGAGATGAGCTGGAACTGCAATATTGATCAGCAGACCTTCAAGGCGTATCTGTCGAGGTGGATGGCTGCGAGTGTCAAGGTGGCGCCGTGGACGCATGATATTGTTATGCCGTTGTTGGTGAGTTGATCATCCTGGTGTACATGAATGCTGAATACCTGACTTTTGCTGACTCGGGTTTGTTGTACCGACAGGCTTCTTCCGCGATGGCTGCGGCGAGATCGGTATGTTGTTGTTGTTGTTGTTGTACCATTACCTGGATGTACAATGGTACTGACTCTTGCACAGTGTACTGGAGGTTCAGACAGTGTCACATGCGGTACTACATGGACCGGGGATGGATGGGACGGGGGTTTCGGAGTGGGGCAACAAATGAATGGTGAGTACCTGCCTACCCTAGTACGATGTTGCCATGTTGGGTCTGCCTCTTCTGGTCCTTCTGGAGACGTATGCTTACCTAAGGTGTGTTCGGGACATCAGCACTCGAGGTGATCCAGTCGAATCTCATTGATCAAGTGAGCGGACCAGTCGGGAATGGAACGGGAGCAACATCAGTCGGAGACCCGAACGCTGGCACGAGACTGTCGGATGCTCCCGAGGCACCTGATGGAATCACAGGCGCTGATAGGGCGGGAGCGGGCATCGTCACGGCGTTGGTGTTGCTTGGGATGATTGGTGGCTCGGTGTGGGTGGTTCAGTAGTAGGTACTTAATCTACTACCTAGGCAGGTGTGTCGGTAAACAGGTCTCGTCTCAGTGCAGGTGCGAACAACGAGCCATCGACGTGGAAGGAACGTCTGGCATAGGTACATGTAGTTCTTTCCTGCCTGGCTGCCCGACCAGCTGTCTCCCGGGATTAGGTAAGGTATAACCGCCAAGACCGTCACCGTTCACGATTCACGATCACGTCGTGTGAGAACGTGGAAGGCTGGAAGCAGTGGTGAGTGGTCCACCTATATAAGTTGTGCATCGTGACGGTCCGTGGCACCTTCCCGTCCTCCGTGACCCGTCGACGTTTGCAGTGGACATTACCTCCTAGATGTCAGGTAGCCATGTTACTACCAACTTACCTTACCTCCTACCAACTGCATGTAGGTACAGGTACTTGTGAATATCGTCAAAACATGCCATAATCATCATGGAGACCTGGATTACTCATTGGACCATGGCCCAGATGGTGGGCGGGAGGAGTTTCAAGTCACTTGCAAGCGCCGCAACTCCTATCCAACCACTTCGTTACCACCCGGAGTTAGTACAGTACTTCTACTGGACGCTCTACCTCGACCTCCTCTTACTTCAGCTCCAATCGCATCCTGGCGGCCACATGCTTCGTCCACTTTCAGCTGCTGCAACAACCACTAGTCTCTATGCTGCTAAAGTAGCGGCAATCGGATCCCGTAGCTCCACTTTCATGGGTGATTGTATTGACCCCCTTCCTTGTTGGTCTGGTCCCTTGGGTGCATCGTGTCGCATGCGGTGAAAGAGCAACGGTCGAATACCAGACAGTCTCTTATATAAGGTACATGTACTTCCATCTCCATGCTAGGAGGTACTGCGAACCCGTTTGGCGAAACAAGTTGCGTGCTGGCGAGGCGCAGCGGTATCGATTGCAAGTTCTACCACATCGAGCTAGTTCGAGCTGACCGCTTGGCTGTTGGCTGTACGACGACGACGACCAGTCAGTAGTCCCATCCCTCCCATATCCCAATCCCATGATGATTCCCATCCCAACCCATCATCAATCCTTCCGGCTCTCAACCTCCTCCTGCTGTTGGCGGCGGTGCTCTCGCGCTACACCGCTCTAGCTTTAAGCGGTGTCGGGCTCGTGGGCACTGCGCTGGCTGGCTTGCTGGCTGGCTGGCTAGGTGGCCTGCTGGAGCTGCTGGACCGACCTCACAACACAACACACGTCCCCGATATTGATCCTGAGCCGATGCTTATACATCCTGCTAGACTAGTTCCACGTCCATCGCCTCACGCCCATCGCCGGCTGTTGCTGTCGCTGTTGCTACGTACGCTGCGCCGGTCCACCCACACCCACACCCCACCCCACCCCTCCACCCCCCCC
>NW_016017386.1:1644440-1738740 GCF_000320565.1 Sphaerulina musiva SO2202 | reverse complement strand
CCCCCCCCCATCCCATCCCATCACTGTCCGACGCGCCTTCCCGAACACTCTATGCAGCGAGTCTCAGAAGCTGCAGGTCCAGCCAAACCAGGACGAGCGTGAGGTGTGCATGAACATCCATGGACAGGCACCGCGCTCGATGTTGTACGAGGTTGCTTGTTACTGTCGTGCTCCGCGTGCAACTGTACCCTCGAAACATACTGTAAAACTACCTACCTACCTACCTACCTGACCTGAGGGGTTCGCCATCGCACGAGACAGAGGTGGCATTGCGTGCTCCTGCTGGACGTGCTTATACTAGCGACATAGGCCACGATTGGCTTGTGACAGACTAGTGGAGCCCCAACATGCCGCAGCGCTTCCCGTTCGCCAGTCATACCAACGACCATGCTGCTTTGCCAGAAATGGGCTCCGAAGATCTTGTCCAGCCCAAGCGTTTACGACGCTCATCGTTGTTGAGAAAGCCATTGAGCTTGTGGAGGAAGCATCACGCTGACAGCACCGACGAAGCCCTTCCAGAGACTGCTCCCGCCGAGCTGGAGGCTGATGGAGGTGGCACTCAGTGGGAAGAACCAGAGCAACGGAGACCTAGCTTGCCTGATGAGGTGCTGCCGATATGCAAGAGGGCGATACCCTCTTTGCCTCGGCCTCAGACGTTCCGTAGGCAGGAATCTGAGAGGCGAGAAAGACTGCTGGAGGTTGAGCCAACAACAAAAGAGCGCCGGGCACGGAGTGAGGACATGCGCCGGACTAGTGCTGCCAGTCGTCGTGCACTTTCACCCACGCCGCTTCCAGTCTCACGTTTCTCAGCACTAGACATTCCAGAGTTCAGGCAGGAAGGGAATCTATCACCAGCATCAGGTGCAGCTGCTGATCTACACGATCCTGATACAGCTCACAATCCAAGCAACATCCCCGCCTCCCGAATCCCGGAGGTCGATACTGACCACAGACCTGCCGTCGACGACGATCGGCCGCCTCAAGGTGACAGCAGTGACCAAGCAACCTGGGCAGAAGAGTACGATCGTCGCTGGATTCTCAACTTGAGCATGCAGTTTCGAGATAAGTCGAACCGCGAGAAATTCTTTGTCACATATGCGGAAACGTCAACGCAGTGGCGACGATTGACAGTGTCCTTGGATTATCGAGATGCTCCCCCAAATTCATTGGAAGCAGACTTGAGTATCCTCCATTACCAGCGCGACAAGAGCTTACGAATTTACGAGGCCATCCGTGATTCATTGCCAGACATTCAGTATTATGACACTGTCACTAATTTGAAGCTGGAAACAACAGCAGACGATGGCCAGCTCCACGTTCATGTGCGGGAAGATGCCAACGAAATAGTCAATTGGCCTAACATATCTCTTTTTGACCACATTCAATGTCCACGATTCAACGAGACTTCATTGGAGTTTGACTCGCATCTTTCTGGTTTTGTCTACAAGGTCCGCCTGAATGGGCGCGTCGTGATCAAGAAGGAGATCCCTGGACCCGACACAGTGGATGAGTTTCTGTACGAAGTCAACGCTCTGGACTCGTTGCTGGACAGCAAGCATGTCGTCCAACTTGAAGGTCTGGTGACTGACGACCGAGGCGAGCTTGTCAAAGGTCTCCTCATCTCTTACGCCGGGCAGGGAGCACTTGTGGATATGATCTATGATCTCCGCGGTACCACGGCTCTACCATGGCATAGACGCGAGAAGTGGGCACATCAGATCGTCGGTGGGCTGGCGGACATTCACGAAGCTGGTTTTGTGCAGGGGGACTTCACTCTGTCAAACATTGTGATTGACGAAGACGACAATGCACAGATCATCGATATCAATCGAAGGGGCTGTCCTGTGGGATGGGAGCCCCCCGAGCTCAACAAGCTGATCGATAGTGGACAGCGTGTCAGCATGTCGATTGGAGTCAAGACTGATCTCTTCCAGCTAGGTATGGTGCTATGGGCGCTTGCGGAAGAGGTAGACGAGCCAGAGAGGGTGCAGCGACCATTTCCGGCAATCGTTGACGAGGTTCCGCATTACTTTCGTGATATTGTCGACATGTGTCTGAGCGAGAGGCCACAAGGCCGGAAAGGTGCCGTGTACCTGCTCCAACGATTTCCCACATCTGCAGGACAGCCACCATCACGGAGTGCATCCAAGGACTATGAGCTGAACTCGCCGCTCTCAGACCGAAGCTTGTCCTCATCAGCACATCGATCTGCGAAGAAGTACATTGACCCGGACATGGCTGTCACTATCGACGATGTCAAGGAGGGCCGAAGGCTCGACACCAACGATTACTCGTCACTATTCCACGATGCGGTGACATACATGCAACCTGACTCTAACCCCGCTTCTATGTACGCCTTTGAGTCAGAAGGATCGTGTGTGGTAGGACGACGGCGCCGTACGCACAGTCGAGGTCGATCCCCAGTGTCTAGCAGACGTCGGAGAAGCTCGCCGTACGGCAGGACTGCATCAAGCGCGACTTCATACGAGGCATCACTACCACACAGGAGGCTCTCCCGCTATGGCGATGATTGTAGTGGTAGCGATGGCGAACAGCAACACGGATGCAAAGACCCAGACTGGGGGACTTATGGAGCAGCAGAACCACGAGAGTTTGAACACATGTCGCCTATGGCTCGCAGAATAGCGGAGATGCAGATGGGGGAAGCTTCCCGGGCTACAGGTCTACTTCACATGGACTCTGGCTTTGACGAGGTCATGGAAGATCATGAATTGGGCATGTCCGATGTGACAGAGAGGAAAGATGAGCCAGCTACACCTCGTCCAAGTTCGATACAGGATGCTCCCACTCCAGGGCCATACTATACACCTGGTGCAACTCCCACGAGCCTGGCTCATGGAAAAGACGATGAGAGAATAATCGTCGCCCTCGACAGTGAGAATTCGCATGAGAACGATGGGCGGGACACACGCACGTAATGATTGACGAAAGGAACGATGCGCAAGTGTCGGCATTACAGGACGGTCACAGGGCGTTTGCAAGGAAGATAGCATTGATACCTAGCGTTGGAATGACATTTCGAGTCTGTATCTTTGTAGCATAGTGGACAGTGTGAAATAGGTATGAGACCAGCATACATGTACCTATATCGAGTAAGCACCCCGGATGGGTGCCTGAGGCACATGACTACCGATAAAGCACTTATCGCGCTCGCTCATATCCCCCTCCGAAAAGTTCCTTTCTCTCCAACCTCAACTCCACCTCCAAACTCAGCCAAATTACCTCACCTTCGCCGAACATGTCGCTCCCCGCCTGGAAAACCGAACTCATCGAAAAGGCCCTCCACGCCGACATTCTCAAATTCGGTTCCTTCAAGCTCAAATCCGGCCGCACGAGTCCTTACTTCATCAACTGCGGCCTCTTCTCCAAATTCGGCCTCAGCCGCGCCTTCAACAACGCATACGCCCGCACCATCCACGCCCACGCCCTCGCCCACCCGGACACTTTCGACTTCGACATCATCTTCGGTCCTGCATACAAAGGGATTCCCATCGCGGGCATCACGGGGAACGAATTGAGTCATTTGGATGCAGAGCGGTGGGATGGGAAAGGGTACGCATTCAATCGGAAAGAGGCAAAGGATCATGGTGAGGGTGGCATGATTGTTGGGGAGGCGCTGAAGGGGAAGAAAGTGATTATTATTGATGATGTTATTACGGCGGGCACGGCGATAAGAGAGGCCATTGAAATTATCAAGGCGCAAGGGGGCGAGTTGGTGGGGATTGTGGTTGCGGTGGATCGGCAGGAGAGGACGCCGAGTGCGGCGGAGAGGGAAGGGAAGAGCGTTGTTGCTGGTGGTGATGATGGAAGTGAGAGTAAGAGTAGTGCGATTGGGGAGGTGAGGAGGGAGACTGGCGTGCCGGTTTTGGCGGTGCTGACATTGGAAGATATTATTGCTGGAGCGGAGAAGTTGGGTATGGGAGAGGAGGTGAAGAAGATGGAGGAGTACAGGAGGCAGTATGGAGCTGCTGATTGAATTGAATGAATTGGCGCGCCACGCAATATCGACTCAGGTCGATGGGTAAATCATCTCAAATGGCCGGGAAATTTCATTGTTCGAGTTTCTCCAAGGACAGGAAGCAAAAACGAAAAGAATCTTACCGGCAACCTCTTTTTCTCTCTGCGCGATAAAGTCATGGTCTACGCGGTCCCGAGCGCAGGGCTAGCCAGATCTACAGAAGTTCAACTAAGATTCCGAAAGGAAAAAAAGGAAAGGAAAAAAAAAGAAACATGAAGAAAAAGATAAAAAAGAAACCTGACTACGAGCAATCGCACGCACGTCATACTAGCGTCTTGTATCTTATCGTATTCCGAGAAATTTATGGGTCGAGTCGTAACACTTGGAGTAAAGACGGCGAGCAGCGACAACAAGGGGCGAAGGTCATAGATGCAGACGCACGAAGTTGTTGAAAATGATTGATCAAGACTAAGACCAAGACTTCGCTCTGCATCTTCTTCTCGCGAACCCCGACTGCCACAATGCATTCATCCCGCCCTTCAGCCTGGAACCATACTCTTCGACTGCACCGGATACTGGTGCTCCACGTCGGCGTCCTGTGTCGAAGAGACCTTGCTCATGCACCTCTCTGTAGCCAGCCAGCAGGGCTCAGAGCGGCCTTGCAACCAGCCTGCGACCACCCTCACAAATACAAGACTCCACGCTTGCTGTTCCTCTTACACTGTGGTTCATCTGCCTCGTCCCCGCCGCATTCCTTCCGCTTTTCCGGATCCTTCACCCCTGAGCAATCTGCGGTGCAGCAGCATCCCCCCGTGCGGCCATTATCTTGGTATCCATCCTTAACCACAGCTTCTGGATAATTCTCTGCGTAGACTGCCACGCAGACTTTCTTGCAATTGTCATCCGAAGAGACTGTGCAGTCGCAAAATGGCCCGTTTGAAGTTTGTTTGCACGTGGCCGTGATATCGTTTTCGAAGTCTTTGTAGACACTGTCTTTGCACGGCTGTAGGCAGAAATCATCGCTGGCGCACTGGTAGACGATACAGGGTTAGCAAGGAACAAGAAAAAGTGCCAAACTCGAAGAGAAGAAAGGGGGAAAAAAGGCACCCCGAACTCCTCTTCTGTGCTGCTGTGTCGCGCGACGGGAAAAACTTACTGGGAGGGCAGGGTCAAGCAACTCCGCCGTGACGAGACCCAGGCCGAAAGCGGCCAAGGAGAAGACGTAACGTGAGAGAAGCATGATAGGTATGTAGTGTTGCGAGATGCAGGGCTTCAAACTATGTCGACGTGGCTGCTGTAATAAATGTAGTAAATGTGTCGTCTGCTAAGGTGGGTCACCGTGGGTGGCTATGATACCGAGTAAGGCAAAGACAAAGAATAAATAGAAAAAAGAGCATCAACCAGGTCTTCGCGTGGTCTCGTGGCTATGATATATAGTGTCTCATTCCCACACCCCAGTTGACCGTAGTTACTAGGTAGTCACTAGTTCAATCTATGGCACTGGTGTATGAGTTGGTATATGCTTGTGTCCTTATTCCCCTCCCTCTCTCTCTCTTCCACCCCCTCCCCTCTCTCTCCCTCTCTCTCTCTCTCTTTGCCTGTACTGTATATGTTCTCGATCAACTCCATACAGGACAACCGTAGTCCGAACGAAATGAAACGACCAGGTCAAGTCACCCACCCACCAGGGAAGTGCCCCGACCCCGACCCCGACCCCAATCCCCTCTCTCTCTCGAGTCTCCAGGCTCTCTCTCTCCCCCAAATTAACCCGTAGAAATCTTGTTTTGTACTCTTGTACTGTTGTTGCAGAATTAAAGTTTCCTAGGGAGGGGGCCGAAAATCTCCCCTGGAAAACACTACCGCTGGAAATCTGGATTACCTGGGTTGTGCGGATACGGTACACATACAGTACAGTACAGGAGTAGTTCTTTACATGTATCTGTACGCCAGTTGCGGTTGCTAGGAGGGACCGCGGCCGCTTGGTGATCTTTTTGCTGCTTCATGTCACGAGAAGGATACGGGGAGCTTTATTGGTAGGGGCCTGCTAACCCCGTCGCGAGAGAGAGAGAGAGAGAGAGAGAGAGAGAGAGACAGAGAGGGGGGCATTTTCTCATTTCATTTCTTACATAAACGTATACAGTATGTGTTGGTGTCTCGCATCTAGTATCCTGAATAGGATGTAGTAGTTCTATCAAGCTCGGTTAGGATCAGCTGCTTAGTAGAACAGATTAGGATTTCCTTGTCTTTTTTTTTTCCTCTTCTCTTTCGCTTTCGCTGTCCCTTTTCTTTCTCCTCGGACTTAAGTTGGGAGTGAGTTGGTATGTGAGACCTTACTAAGCACTAGTCTTTTCTACCTAGTTGTATACCTAAGTGTACTCTCGGACTCGGAGGTAACTGAGTGCCTTAGTGTGTTATGTCCCTTTCTCTCTTCTCTCTTGTAGTTTGTATCGTAGAAGTCAACTTCGAATCTTCGATGCGAATCATCCGAGTTTAGTTTATACCTTTATATATTTATATATCAAGAATACTCAATAAACTCAATCATCGCAACAATTTTATTAGGAAGAAAATCGAAAAACAAATGCTCTCTCTTCCTCTCTCTGCCCGTCTCTCTCTCTTTCCTCTTTAAGAAAAAAAAAATTATCCCCTAGCCTACCCTAGCCTACCCAAAACGAACTCGTACTATATACGCGACGTACCTAGGATAGATACCCTCCCTCCTCCCCTAGCCCCCCGAAACAATCGACGTTAGGGATATAAGTTTTTCTTCTCTACCTAGGTATTATCAAAAAAAAAATCTTTTCTTTTTTTCCAAGCGAACTAGTCAAGCTAGACTCTAGTATTCGTACTTTTTATTCTCTTTCTTCCAAGCGAACTTAAAATGAACTCGACTACCCTAGGAAGGATAAAGGTAGGAGGGATATGCCGATTTGGATCCTTCGGTCTCTCTCTCTCTCCGCGGGAGGAGGTAGTGAGTAAGAACCTTCTTTTTTTAAAGTTTGATGAGAGTCTTTCTTCTCTTGGTCGAGACGACTCTTGAGTCTTTCATCAGCAGACTGGCAACAGGTACATACACTCTAGGAGGTATGTATGTACCTATGTACACATGTACTCGACGATTTTGGATAGAGATCGGGAGATGTTCATGCAGTGATGTGATGGATTGGGATTATGTATCGCCCCGGGGCCGGGATGGGGAAAAAAGAAGAAACAAAGTACATGAACCTAGGTACCTTGTGATTACTACCAACAACAACAACGTTACAAAAGCAACTACTACATGTGGTAAGAAGTTGGTGATTATGCAGTTGGTTCATTTCAGGTGGTGATTGATTGATTTTTCATCTCTCGCGCGTGACTACTGTACCTGACCTACCTGTACCTATCTGGACACTTGCGAGAAGGAAGAAGAAAGAAGTAGAAGAAGAGGAGGTGAAACATCATCAACAAGGACAGACATCACTACGACTTCTTTTGTGCAATGCTTCGGCGAGATTTTTTTGGGGACTGGATGAGAACTGAACTAACGACTAACCTCTGTTGATTACCGTATACCGGGTTTGGATGGTGATGAGCATGACGACAAACGACACATTGCCGAGATGCTAAAAGAATACCTAGAAATCATGTCACATGGATGCCCGCTCCGAAGTGTACTAATTAGCAGCGGTGCACACCACGGTGGTGCGCTCTGCTTACAACGAATGCAGAACTGATGTGATTACTCCGGCTGGAAATGGTATTGCATCGACACAACCAAGTAGTACTCTGTCTTGTTGTACACTTCTCCTCTCTCTTCTCTCCTCTCTCCCCCTTTCCTTCTTTCTCATTGCCGGTCGTCTACACAGATAGGACATTTGTACATCTCCCTATGCCCCAGCCTCCCCTCGCGAAATTCCCCATCTAGACAGACCCGATGGAACACATGGCGACAAGCAAATACCACCAAACTCAACTTCCTTCCTTCCTCTTCATCCCCACCACTGGGCGCAATTCCAGGCGTGCTCGGAACAGACATTTTCCCCTTTCCTCGAGAAAGTCGTCTCGCCTGTTCCCCTCCACCCCTCTCCATCATCCTTCTCACTTTCCCTAATTCCCGTTCTTGTTCCTTGAGTATCCACTCCTCCCAAACTACCTTCTCACCGATCCCCGGTCCCCAGGCGCGTCTTTTGCAATGTTCGCAGACTTGAGATCGTGGACGCCAGCCGCGTTGGCGAAGTTGGTGAACTTCTTGGATGTCTGTGAAGACATCTGAATTGAGTAGACCGTGCGCGAGCTCGAGAACGGATTGCTCAAAGGTATAGGCGGAGAAGATGTCGGCGAGCACGGCGCGGAGCTCGGAGAGTGAAGGGGCTGATTTGGAGGCGCGCGTGAGGAAGGCGCGGAGGATACGGAGAAAGCTGAGGCGGTTAGGTGGTTGCTTGTTCGGTGAGCCACTGGACAATGCTAATGTTGGTGATGATGATGGTGTGGACTTTGTGTTGGGTGCTGCAGTGGCTGCTAGCAGAGCAGTGAACACTTGCTGGACATTGGAGCGTAAGGATGATGCAAGCTTATTCGTGTCGAAGGAGTCTTGATCGTTCCCGAGAGGATGTGCTTCGTAGTGTGTGGCAGATGCGCCGACATTCTGGCTGACTTGCACAATGACATCAATCAGATTGAGCCAGAGGTACTCGTCCATGTCCAAGTCGTTCTCACTTATGTCTGAGGCAAGGCTCGTTGGCGCACGTGGTATCCGTTCTGTTATTGCGCTCTGTCCTTGACATAGCCAAATACCAACCTTGGTGTACTTCTCAAGATCCTCCACCAGTTCGTCGGATGTACCTGGCGAAGCAGTGATATCTGGATTCGTGGTCGCGGCGTGCAGCAGGCTCGCCAAAGCATGCTGCAAGCTCTGCATGTGTGATACGAGACGATCCATGGCATCTCTGGCAAGGCCATCTCGTGCTAGTATGGCTACTGCTGCATCAATGACGCCGCCATTCTCCATCGCCGGTAGGACCTGCTCCAGACGTAGATCGCTCGTGGGCAAAGTTTTGATGTAGTCCGCAACATGAAGAGGCTCGTGTCTGCACATCAGCCGAACATATTGCTCCACGAAGGCTGTATGTTTGGTCTGCGGCAACGGCGATATTGATGCCTGTTGGTCTCGCAGCAGTGCTGGCTCTAACAACGCTCGCAAGAACATGAATTGCTGGTGTGAATCAGACAACGCATCTACACTCGACTGTAACAAGTCTGATGCACATAATGCCAATGTGCGAGCTGTTGCCACGACATCAATGTTTGCGAGATCTTGAATGTGCTTGATCATGACTTCCTTGATAGCTTCGCTCTGCTTCGATGTCAGGCCTGGGGCCTCAAGTAGACAAAATGTGATACAATCAAACACCTTGTCTTTGTCTTCAGGATCCTCGAAAAATGTCAACAATAGGTCCGTAAGCATCCGCTCTCCACGATATACTGTCTTGAGCACTCGGTAGAATCCGGCCTGCTGTAGTGCCCGAATGAGCGCTGCAATGTCCGAAGGATGATAGACAGATAGCAGGTATTCCACGCTGAGCTGACAGTCTTCTCGGAGATTCTCAAGAGGAGGATGACAAAGTCTTTGCAGAATGCCACTGAGCAGAGTTCCTGTCAAGATAAGCTGACCAGGATACTTCGACATGCTACGTGCAACAAACATGTCGAGATAGATGACCTGCGGTGGTGCAAAGTCACCCTGTCGCATCACATCCAGCATAATCTCAATGATCTGCTGTCTGCCCTTTTTCTTGCCAGATATAACGCCATTGTATGAATTACCGCCGTTCACGCCATTTTCCTCTTCTGGTTCATTGACGAAGGGGTCTTCAAATGCTTCATTCAGCATGCTCATGAAGCTCGCTGCATCGAACTGAAGCAAAAGGTCAAGATAGGGAAATGCGGGCTCCTCGGATATGTCCTGGGTGGTATGGAAGACCATTTTCCCTCCCGGAGGCCACGCAAGAGCCGTACCAGAGAACAGGTAGTCATAAAGGTCCGTCCTGGCTCGATACGATTCATCGTCATCCATGAACTCGCCACCTGGGTACCACCTTCCAGTCAGAGAGTACGCCAGGTATGGGAAGATCTTCATCGCTGATTCGAAGAATGGGTTCTCAGCGACAATCTCATCTTCGTCACCCTCTTGTATCATTCGGACTAGCGTTAGCAGATCTACCAGTGGAGTCACAAAATCCCGTAGAGCGCGCGTCCATATATGGATTAGGGCATCGTATAAGCTATGCTGTCGACAAAGTACAGTGACTTGATCGAGGTCGAAGGAGTGGGGATCAAGCCTGATAAGTAGCTCTTCCAGTCTTGCGGCTTCATTCTCGCCGATGAAATGTGCAACAGCAGCAGTGACGACTGCAGGAGGAAGTGTTGTGAGCTCACCTTCGAGTACATATGGCTCGAGGGTGGATATGAAAACACCCTCTTCGTCAGCATCCTCGAATGTGTCAAACACAGTAGAGCACAGATAGTTTAGCTCCTTCATGGTTATGCATGCCTCGAAGCATACTTCTGCGAGCTCTTTCAACCTTATATCCCTTTCCTCGTCCTGCTGCGCAAACGTATAGCTCAGTGACGCAGATATCATTGCTAGATTGCGCTCTCGGACGACTTCGTGTCGTGCGGCGTCTGCGTCGGGGAGACCGATAACAACGTTGTTTGCACTTCCGGAATAGTACTCTGTTGCAAGTCGGATTGCGCTGATATGATCGCCATTCTCCATCAAAGCCATCAAGCGGTCAGCCCAGTTCGACAGCGTTCCGACAGTAAGGTCATTAAACCCAAGTAGAAAGGTCCTGCCCTTGTAAGCTTTGTAGCTCATGTAGAAAGCGTCCGCGATCACGCCGTGTAGTGACGGGTCGTCCGAGTCCAGTCTCTCAACAACACTTTGAAGCTGATGTGAAAAGAGATCTTGGTGATAGATGTGCCTATGCAGGAGATCGATAGAATCGGTGACCTGCAAAGTGCCATCTTTTATGATCAAGAGTCGTTGACTGATGGTCAAAACGCCTAGAACAGAACGGCTCAGCCATTGTACGGCGACAATGGCCTCGTCGGCACGCCATCTGCTTCGTGCATTAAACTCGAGCGTTGGTACTTTCTGCACGTCACCGGCTTGAGCTTCCATCACTTTGACGTCCAGAACTGTCAGCACATTAGACCAACAATATACTAACTTGGTCTCCGAGCTGCCTTTTTCCACATCTGCATGGGTGCTTTTGAGTTTGACGGCAGGGAACCACGCTAGACAGCCACTGAGCGTGCTGTGGGGCGTCACGTCTTTGGGTCGCGGAGATTTGTGCTGGGTCTGAGCAATGGGAGTGGTGGACACGATGACTAGTAGGTAAGGGGTGAGGAGCGCAGTAAGACCCATGGCATCTGTGGCCTTCTCGACGTTGCCCAGGGGGAGAGGTGAGAAGGCAAGCACGGAGCTTGGCTTTCGTGCTCTTTCAGTTTGAGGGTTGGCCGAAGGATAGCGACCAAGTAGTCGGGTTGTGTTGATTGATCTGGCAACAGGGCCAAGTCCTCGCGTGGCAAGGTGTGAGAATGCCATGCCGCCTGCGTCTGCCGAGACGAGTGCAGTATGTCGAGTGCCCAGGAAGCCGACATGGAGAATAGCGCAGTTCTCTAGATGGCCATCGGGGTGGGTACGTTTTTCTAGTACGCTCCTGTCCAAGGGCGGTATGTGCAAGAATGGGCGAGAGGGCCTGCTCACTTCCCATGTGAAAATGTAGCCATTTGCGTGACCACTGGCTATTGTCGAATAATCTGCAGCTATCGCAATCGAGGTGACCGAACCACACTCTGTCGCCTTTGTTCCAGGTCCAATGATGATCTTCAAAGTCTGGTGATAGTCGAAGCCTAGCACCAAACCCTTGGAGGTACCAATGGCTATGAGAGCGGAAACTGCCATGCATGTGGGCCGTCCAAAGCTGCGTTTGCCACTTTCTGAGAATGCCTGTCCAGTGAGCTTTCGTAGCTTCGTCCATCGTACCACGTCCCAGGGTACTTGAGGCGAGTCAGTAGCAGATCCACCTGCTTCAGATGACATTCCCGACAGTTGCGAAGAGATAGATATTTGGCGAGAGTGGGGACTTAGGAATGCTGGTGATTGAGCTCGAGACGACCCAGGCGACGCTGATAGACGGCTCTCGAATCGCCGTTCGAACGGTTGCAGTGCCCCTGAAGGCGTACGCATGATATTCTTACGTTCGGACACTCGTCGAGGTAGCGGAGAGGCATCTCTGCCGGGTGACGAGAGGAGGGAGCCAGCTCGTGAAGGCGTATCGTCCGGTATCGATCCAGAGTCCAAAGCACTCCCCACAGGACTTCTTTGTGCTATGGGCGTGTTGGGCCCTACATCTGCGCTCCCCTCATCAACACTGTCGTTCTGGCCACGATCTAATTGTGCAAAATCTTGATCTGCTCCCTCTTCTGTAGACTCTCCGACATCACCACTCTCCTGGCCCGCTGCATCTGCCTCGGGCAGCACGCCGTCCTCTGCACCGAGCACATCCTCATGAGGCGCAGGCTCCTCGAAGTCTCCATATTCCACCGTCTGTGTATCTGAGTCCTCGCCGGCCATTCCGTCTTCTCCGTTCTGCTCATTTTCCCCCGCTTCCTCCTCTTCATCCTCCTCCTCCACCTCCTCCACCTCCTCCACCTCCTTATCCTCCTCTATCCGCCCTTCAGCATCTCTGACAGATTCGTCCGCCTCCACATCCTCATTAGTGCCGCCTTCGTGGGCGTCTCCAGTCACGGAGCTCATCGGTTTCTGCGTTGAGCGCGCATCTCTCTGTCGCTCTCTTTCCTCCAATTTACGCTGTCATTGGGAGCTGTTTCGTCGGCACAGAAGGCTGGCTGCTGCAGAGGGAAGATTCGAGCGTACGTGCTTAGTCGATCTGGTGATAATTTTGAGGGCATAGGATGTGGTCCCTCAAGTGCTGGATGGACGCTGAAACGCTGCGAAGATGTAGTCGCGTGTGTCGTCAATGTGGCACCGATGAGTTGGACCTAGAGCTACCTACGGGAGAAGGTCCGCAAGGCGAGCTTCATCGTCACTTTCACCACCAATATAATAACATCGTGAGAACAACATCATCACCTCGCCACAATGTCGTCGGACTTCGCACCTGACCTACCACCACACTTACTGGCCAAGCGGAAAAGACGGCAAGAGGAAGACGCAAGAGATGATGTCGCCACAGCCTCCGGCGCAAAACGAGCTGCCAGTCCAGATGAACCAGAAAAGCGAAGAAAGATAGGACCTGCTCTGCCCGTCCCACAAGACTCCCCTCCAGCAGGCGAAACGAAATCACGCAAAGTAGCAGGACCTGCACCACCTCCAGCACCCTTGGATGAACGACCACCAGAGCCACTTGCACCCCAAGCAGATGACGACGATGATAGTAGCGATGATGATGATGGTTTTGGGCCAGCATTACCCAGTGCTGCTACTGCTACATCTACATTTGCAAATAACAAGGATGACGACGACGACCAAAACGAGGAACCAGAGGTCAAGGTCAAAAGAGATGAATGGATGATGATGCCACCCAAGCAAGACGATCTCGCAGCTCGACTGGATCCTCTCAAAGCACGCCCAACCAAATTCGCTGGTAAAGGAGCCAGTAAAGGCGACACGGACAATTCAACGTGGCACGAGACTCCGGAGCAGAAGCAGAAACGATTGCAAGATGAAATGATGGGAATCAGCAGCAAACCTGCTGGTGGGATCGCACGAGTAGAGCCAGGGAAAAGTGCAAAGGCGAAGAAAGATGAGGTCGCTCATCGATTGGTCAATGTGAGATCCCTCTCTTTTCTTGTCACGAACCAAAGGATCTATGTATTATTGTGGGACGGTGTAAGCTAATACGATATGTCGTGCAGGAGCAACGGGGTCCATCCCTCATGGAACAGCATGCAAAGACCAAAGGCCCTGAAGCAGTCGACGACGACCCGAGTAAGCGCGCTTTCGATCGCGAGAAGGACATGGGCACGGGTGGCAGAATCTCGTCGTCGCAGAAGAAGCAAATGCTCGACAAAGCCGCGGGGTTTGCTGGAAAATTCGCCGGAGGTTCGTATTTGTAGCAGCCTAGCAACTATGTACATTTACTTGTACCTAGCATAGGTGCGAGTAGACCGGACAATGACGTGATAACAGAGACATTATTCTCTTTGCACTTGCATCTCGTTCACGCCGACATGTCTAGATCTCCAAGCCGTCCGCTCCGAAGCCGACGCCCTCCTACTCAACCTGGAAAGAACGGAGCCAGAGCGTGGCGAACATGGCCCAAGCTGATGCTCGATGTGAGCCTGGCGAGGACAGAGTGCAGAAGAGGATCGAAGGCATGTGGCCTGAGAACTTAGTTACCAACACCATGATGTGAGAGTGCCTCGACCTCGGAGTACCCCGTGACAACCAGATAGGATGCTGAGGCGATATCGCAGCATTCGAGAGGTTCCCGACGGACCGCCGAGGCTCTTGTTGGTTTTCTGCTGGCGGTAAGGATGATCGGCGGGTTGGTTAAGGGTGCCGCACTACTATGAGGTAGGGTACATTAGCTGGCTAAGCATATCCCGACCGAGACATTGGCAGGCGCTCGGCGTATGTGTGTACGCTGAACGGTAGGAAGTACCTATCTAAAAACCCTAGATCATGCGTAGAAGCAGCGCGTACTACCACGTCCTAGTATACATCGTTGTAGTTGAGTACCGTTTACTAGCCAGACCTCGATAGGAAGCTGTCTGTAGACCCCAGCGTGGCCTACTGTCCCATCCATGTGCCGTACCGTACGAAAGACTCTAAGTATGGTATGGCTTATTGCTGTTGTGCAGCCCCAATGCGGCAATGCCCTGAGACATATGACAGACACCGGTGTACCCTACTATTCTGTCTCACGCCAACAACACCCACCGCCTTGTCATACAATCATTGTGGTGCGTACATGCGTGCGTGTGTGCGTGCGTGTGTGCGTATATGCGTGTGTGCGTGTGTGCGTGCGAGCCTGCTGGGCCATGCAGCAGCTCCAAAGGTAGCCTGTCCTGCGTCCTCGTGTAAGTCGCGAAGACTACCGCTGCAGTGCTGTCACATCGTGTTTTGGGTTCGTGTTCTGCAGATGTGCATGACATGCTGCACGACATCATGGCGCATGTCGATGCCCGAAGCCATCTGCTTGAACGCTGCAGAATGTAGTACTTGGTTGAGCGGCGGGTGTGGTGTCTGCTGTCGTTGATGGCACTACATTGAGACATGGAAGGAAGCAGTGAGGCAGTGTGCGCCTAGATCTATGTACCTGCTCGAGCTAAACCGCTTGGAGGTTGAAGCCATTCTACAGCCCTTTCCGCGCTCGCTCTCGCTCGACGACGGAGAACTGTTGAACCACACCATCGTGTTTTTTTATCTCCACTCGTACACACGAATGCATACCTGTACCTCTGAACCTTCGCCCGCCGCCGCATCGACGACATCGCCGCAGTAGTCGTCCACCCGCCGCTACTGGTTGGTTGTTGCCTGCCCAACCTACTGCTCTCACCTGACGCATCCGGGCATCTTATCGATCTCTCCCTACCGAAGCTCCATCGAACTCGCAGACCTGCGACCAGAGCTCGCGACAAGTTGACCTGGTTAGACAGAAGGGGATTGCGCACCACTTGCATGCAGTAGTCTGCATTGATCAGCACCGTAGGACATCCCAGCGCTTAGTGACGGCCGAGGGCTTGTTGATTGTACCATCCAACGTCCTGCGGGCATCGGCTCTGGCCTGAGGAGGAAGGAGGATTCAAGATAGACACCACGACACCAGCAATGGCCATGGCGAGAGCTGTGGATCAGCTGTGGAAGAGACAGAACACCAACAGCGATGCCGGTGATGATAATGATGATGACAATCTTCTGTGGCCCGATTACGGTGACCACGAGAGTTGGTGGTGGAGTGATGTATGTGATTGCACTTCAGGGGAGACAGATGACTATACAGCTGACAGCACACCAATGTAGACTGGCATGGCCGTTCGGTACGCCGTGATCTGCGTCATCTTCGCTGCCATTCTCCTCTACTTCCTCGGAGGCTATTGGCACGCCCGTCATCGTCTGAGCAAGGGACAACCTCCTCTCGCATACCACAGATGGATGGTGAATCGCACCGTACGCTACCAGCAACCCCAGCACCAAGCAGCACCGTACCGCCCATACCAGCACGGCCCCGATCCATATCAAGAAGGTTATGTGATGCACAGGTATGCTCCTCCGCCACCTGCGTATCATGGCGATGCTCCGCCTGCCTACGCTCCTCCCGAGGGCGCGAGTAAGGCCATGGCGGACCAAAACTATCATGCTCCGCTACCAGAAACCCGGAACGAAGGTGAAAGCAGTACTTCGTCAACAACAGCACCACTGCCACCGCGCCAGTGAGAGATTTCATGCTTCAGAATTGTAGCGTTCCAGCGCATGCATAGGCGAGTAAGGTTCAGGACACCGTGTGGGAGCTTGAAGTTCTACGGTACACAATAGATTAACAGATTGAGCATCTTTGCTAGACCGGGCAGGCGCCAAGCATAGGCATTACGGATTAAGTTTGTGCGTGTCCTGCCAATGTTTCAGACTGGAAATGGCAGGAGGTTAAGGCCAAAGGCGAGGCGACGGTTCATGTAGTCTGTACGAGTCATTGCGATGGTCAGCGCATGGTTTGCATGGTCCAACAACGTCACTACTACAGCACTACCTGTATACAGCCGCTTCGCGAGCCATTACCATGAACCTTAACTGAACGTCATGTCCTTTGTTGCAAATCATGTTCCTTGTCAACCATGCTTCACCCCATCTAAGCGAAGGGTTTTTGTGATGCCTCGTGCTTCACGTGTTTAACGGCTAATGTTTGCCTGGAAACGTCCAAGCGCTCCTGGGATGGTGCGGCCGTCTGTGACTCGTTGCCCAAAGAGGCTGATTGACCGTTGTTTGCATGTGAACGCCTCGGTCGCTCACGACTGCCGAGTTGACTTGCAAAAAAAATTGGCATTCATCGGACGCGACCGTAAAGCCAGGATAAGATTATCTTCCTAGTCTATAGTCAGGTGGAGAACTCGGCACTGCTTCGATCGTATTCGCCTGTCTGTGTGACGGACGCAGTGTCCTCTCTATGCTATAATCTAGTTTCATGTAGGTCGTCGGGTGTGGCGAGGCCGATGTGCATAATGGGAGCATCCTCTATCCCCGCGCCGTTGCATCTTATGCAGGAACGCATCGAGTAAAATGTTGGTGTAATCTGATGATATTTTTACTCGCACGACGATAACATGTGATTGACCATGTTGATCAAATTCCGGTTCTCCATGGCAGCGGCGACTCGTTCCTTATCGCCTAGTTGTTTGTTCGCTTCGTCTGCAGACGAGGACGTGCCCTCCTTGATACGCACGTCCACGCGGAAACGTGCCGGCAGCGCATTCATAAGCCTGACCTTGACACCGAGTCCAATCACTGTGGTCAAGGAACAGGCCGAAGTGGTAGGCGTAATCAGTACCTGCACGGAACTAATGCGAGATCGTGGAGAGGTTGGTGGGATGATCCTGATGTCGTCCAGGTTCACGACGCCCAGTGAGCCCAATGACAGTGGATGTTCGGGGTCAGTGATGGTGGAGATTAGGTCATAGACTTCTTGCTCGTCGATCTCCTCGCGCTCGGCCCCGTCGTCGGAGGAGGCGCTGTCTGATACACCGGAGAGCTCTTCGGGAGATGCCGTGGACGGCCCCAGCACGTCTGGATACTGCGGCACTAAGGCATCGAATATTCCTCGAGGCTTCGCCGTCGAAGGCGTAGAGCGACGGCGGCGGGACGGCAAGTCGTTGGGATTGATGATGGTCGGATTAGCGTTGTCTTTACCGGCGTCCATGGTGGGCAGTGGCGGTGGCGGTGGGTGTCGACAACAATGGAACGGGCAGGCTGGGGGTGTGTGTGTGTGGTGTGGGGGGGCAGTAATCCAGATGATGGTGACGAGCAGTCGGGAGTGGTGAGTGATGCGTGTGTTCGGGTGTATGTGTGTCTGTGTGTCTGTGTGTCTGTGCGGTGGGACACGGTGGGAGGCGGAACAAGAACACGCGCGCGCGCGCCGGGCCCGTCAGGTAGTCAGGAGTCACGTCAGAGGATCCCTGCTGGAGGCGGGCGAGAGGTATAGTGGCAGACAGTGGCAGGAAGCAGAGGCAAGAGCAGACCAGAGTCAGAGGGGCGACGGGTTTGTTTGCTGCCAAGCAGTAGGCAGAAAGTCAAAGTCGGAGTTCAGGCAGGTGCAGGGCACTATTGAGGGTAGGCGCCAGGCAGGACAGGCAGGGCAGGCAGGCGCAGGGCACAGAGCAGGCAGGCAAGAGCAGACAGGGGAGGCAGCAAGAGACAACGTCAAGAAGTGGGCCCAAAACAGCGGATGCCGAGATGCCGATCACAGGTCCAGCAGCGGGCGGGCGGGCTAGCAAACCACACCACCAAATCAATCTGCCGCTGGCTGTGCCTCTAGGAAGTACCTCCAGTAGGCAGTACCTAGGAGGCAGCTGAGTGTGTGTGTGTTGTACCTCCTATTGTGCGGTGACTTGACTTGCGTGCGACAGTGTTTCGCGCAAAAGGCGATCGCGGCTGACCTGCAGGAGCCAGGCTGGCATACCATACCTTGCGCAGCGCCAGTAGTGCAGTCGTCGGCTCCTAGCCCTAGGCACTGTACTGTACTGTACCCTTCAGTTGGTGCAGCAGTCAGGCATCGCTGTCGCCCGCCCGCCCGCCCGCCCGCCGCCTCTCTCTTCCCTCCCCCCCTCCCTCCACTCGCCCCCAACACAGGGCCACAGGCACTGGCAGGCTCAGGCAGCTCGCTCGCGCTTCCGCCACTTCGCCAGCGGAGACACACGTCAGGCTAGCGACGACAGGCCTTGCTCGGATGATCTTCTGGAAACACCCCCCCACTCCCGCCCAGGATAGAGGAGGCCTCTGCTCTCGCGCGCACGTCCATACTACCTTACGTCTGCTCCTTCCCTCCTACTGCACCTGCACTTGCGCGACCCGAGAGATGCCTCCAGCGGGTGCTGCACCTGCTTCGTCTTCTTCACCTAGCCGTGGGTCGACGGGCGTGTAGAATGCCTGTCGGCAATTCCGGACCACCGCCTACCTCTTGCCTCTTGAGCATCTCGCCCTACAACATCCCGATGCCCATGCCCCTTCCTATCCACTTTGGCGCCTTGCTCTCTCACCACGTAACACCTCCCAGAAACAGCTCCTCTCCCGGATGGAAGACACTACTACGAGTGCGCCGGCGCCGGCTGCGCACACCAAGCAGTATGTCTTCGTGGACGAATACAACCGCCACAAGCGACTCAAGGTGATGCGCGCCTGCGATGGCTGTCGGAAACGCAAGATACGCTGCGATGGAGCCCTCCAGAATGGACCGTGGCCCTGTGGCGCCTGTGTACGACTCAAATTGAAGTGTATACCACCAACACTGGATCAGGACGATGACTCTCACCCGCCGAATGGCACCACCGGCCAGCAGACGTTCCCCTTCCAGAATACCACCTTCCCCGCTACCATTCCCGTGGACTCCAAGTCCACTGGCTTACACACGGAGCCACGTATGGTGCACGACTGGTCCAACAATGTGCCCCCTGCGACTACCACGGGCGCTCTGACATCAGCTCCGTCATATCAGCTGGACTATGCTTCCAATGCATATTCGCATCAGCCCATAGCCCGACTGACCCAGCCCGGCTACCCGCAGGACAGTTACTATTCGACCACTTCTCAGTACCAGCAAGGTAGCCATGAGTCCAGCTTGTCCAGGACCTGCAGAGAGACTCCGGAGAGCTCGAGCGGTGATGCACAGGAGATTGAAGCGGGAGTTCGAGAGCTATCTTCACACATGGGCGACCTCCAGATCGACATTACTTCTGCCGCGCCTTACATCACCAGGACGCAGATGGCGCCTGATGCTCCAGCTCTCGAGGAGGCAGAAGTGGTCTTGCCAGCATCTATCATGGCGGATGCATCCATCAGGATCCCGCCCGAGATGATGCCTTCCGAAGAGCGTGCCACTTACTTTTTCAACTACTACTTCGATCATATTCATCCCTATTGTCCAGTCCTGCACCGAGCCACATTCTTGGAACAGTGGCGGTCCAACCGACACTCCATGTCGCCCCTTTTATTGGAGGCGATCTTCGCATGCGTTGCACGATATCTGGAACAGCCAGTAGAGTCGCGTAAATGGCTTGCTCTTGCAGCGAGGCATGAGGAAAGCTTCAAGGATGTACCACGTTTAGAAACGATCCAGGCTATGATTATACTGATGAAAGCTCGCGAAAGCATTTCGAAACGCGGGTATTACTATCGGTCGTGGATGGCCGTGAAATACATGACCACATGTGGAATTGACCTCCGACTAGATGTGCATCACGAACAACATCAGACGATGAACAGATGCAGCTATGACAGGATAGAGTGCATGCTGCGCACCCGCATCTGGCAGACATTATTCGTTCTCGAGATCCTCACTGGCGCACCCCTGGGCAGATCCGACTTCTCTATTGACATCGACACTGTGCAGTACACGATGCCACTTCCTACCAACGACATCGACGCATTCGAGCATCTATCTTCGCGCAGATCTACGATTCTTGCGCAAAATGTGAGAAACATCAAGCAGTCAAACATACTGTGGCAGACGATGAAACGCTACAAGAAGGACTGGGCTCTGGATCCAGCCTTTGTTCAGCACAATGAGGACTTGCCAGTTTGGGCGGAAACGTTACCGAACGACTTTCAGCTTCAATACGCGGATGATGGCAGTCCGCCCTGGCTCGGGGCCGATCACTTCAAAGCCTATGTGCATGTCTACCATCACCTCACGGTGATCATGCATCATCGACCGCAGCTACAAGCGCTCTTGGCCAAAGGAGACCCTGGTTGGAAGGCACAACTAGACATCTGCTTGTCCTCGGCATCACTCATGTGCCGCACTCAAGAGGCTCTGTATCGGGACTTTCAATTCCACGGTCTCCAATTCATGATTCGCGGTGTCAATTTCACCATTTACTGCGTGCTGACGTGCATGATGTTGCATTTGGTTTGTCCTGCTCCTTTGCTCCTGCTCATCCCGTCACTAACACAAGAAGTAGGCTGCAATCACTTGTCCAGATCCTGTACTGAACTCGCAAGCACGACTTTACTTCACAAGGCACATGCGGGTTCTGGAGCACTGCATCACGTCCGCCAATGCGGAGATGCAGGCTCAAATCAACACTCTTCGCGAAGCGTTCAGTGCCGATGTTACCCAGCCATTCGAGCTCAAGCCTACGCTCGGGCTCCGAAGTCCAACTATGGAGAATCAGCTCACACCATCGAGCACCAAATCCGATCCTGCGAGCTCACGAGTGCTCACGCAGCCTTCGTGGAGTATGGCAGAAACGGCAGTCTCGAACCCACTCGCAGTGGGCGCTGGATATGCCACAGCCTTTGACACCGCATCGCCTCATGGCATGTCTTCACGCCCGCCGATGCCTCACCACAACAGCAGTTTCGATCTCTCGCAACCATACACACCATCGAGCATGCATCATGTATCAACATCACAGGCGGGCTATGCACTCGAACCCGTGGTCAGCAACGAACAACATACACCGGTCTGGGATCCATCTGGCATTTTCAATCAGTGGAACGCTGCATTCGGTGGCGGGCCTCCTCCTCAAGCCACGCCCCCCGGTTCCACCAACATGCAGCACACCTCGGCGCCAATGATGGCAAACCAGACTTCGCCAATCAGCACACATACCATCTATGCTGGGCCGCAGTTGCCTGTCTCGGGAAACCCTACTATGCCAGATTCCACTCCTCCAGCAATGCCCATGGTCACGCCTGTGATGTGGCAAGATGCATTTACGAGTGCTTATGTCTCAGGACATGGACAGAAGCGATACAGAGAAGCGAGTGTGGACCATACAGCATACCACCAATACCCAGCAACATCCAAACGCCGGGGCTGAAGGACTGTGCAGACGCGGCTACGGAGCTTGGCACAAGGACAGAAGTGCCGCGGCCGAAGATATCACGGTGATAGGGAAGACTCCCCGCGGCAGTCTCATCACACCTGATAATCCTGATTGTCCCATCACATCTGATCCGCAAGCAGGCCAGGTGTCTTCGGACAGGCTCCGAAGCTCTTACCTCAGGCATGGTGTGATACAGGGAGTTCCCTGATTGACGGCCTTGGTACAGCGCCTAGGATGACCGAACGTCGAGAGTTGATGAAGAGCAACACACGCCCGCCGCCCGGGTCCCCCTCCGCGGGGTCGAAGACAGGGGTGCTGATGTGGCGGTCGATCGCAGATAATCTCTCGCACGATACGCGACGAGCTCCTCGTTGACATGATGACCCGTCAACAGGAAGCGTTCACTGTCGCTCCCACATTCTTCATGCCACTCGCTCGGACGAGGTAATTTGACGATAAAACGACGAGTGCAGTGTACTGTTGATACCAGACAAGTGTACAAAGGACGACAGCAGGCTAAGAATCTTGGCATGCATATACAGATACTTTAGTGCATGTACGAAAGAAAATCACGAGGGTTGATGCTTTTTGTAGCACTGGCATTTTATTATAGAACTGGCAGAGTTGCCACCGTGAAAACGACCGAGGCAAATTGCCGAACGATTCCATTATCGCAATCAAGGACTATGAAAAAAAGAAAGAAAAAAAAATCCCTCATCATTGCTCATTTGCTCCCTTCTCACGACATCACGCGTGCGAACGATTGTATGTCAAACAGATTATCAGCGCCCGGAGTGTACTATTAGACCTCTTTCGCTGTGTGGAACCCTTTCGCTGTGTGGAAAAACTCGTGCTGTACAACATGCCGCTTGAGCTACTGCTAGACCAGGTGGGCAACGTAGGTACGAAAATCCCTTGGTTCACTATATATATCTTGGCATAACATAATTCTGCTCTGTACCTGTCAGTGTTGGGTCGGTAGGTGTATACCTACATACTACATGTAGGTGATGTACTACCTTGAGGGTTCACAAATTTACTGTCTATCTGAGCGAGAGAGAGAGAGAGAGAGAGAGAGAGAGAGGGAGAGAGAGAGAGAGTGTGTGTGTGTGTGTGTATGTGTATATGGTGTAATTCGTTGCAGAGCTAGATCTATCCATCTACATCTATCTATATAGTAAAAAGAGTAGTAGGTAGTAACAACAAAAGGGTATCATCCATCTTTGGGCAAAATCCGCCACCGTCGCCGCCGCCATGGGCATCTCTAGATATTCATTACATTTTTCTTTTTCTACATTGTACCATCGGGAGCAAACGTCGTAAACGCGGGCATATCATGGGTAAGGAAATAATTCCAGTCGAATTGGGAATCGTTGAGGGTATCCAAATTCCAATCTTCGCTGCTCGAGGCTGTGGGGTGGTTATCTTCTTCGACGGGCGGTTGGGAGGCGGTTGTTGCGCTGTTGCTGCCGTTGATGTAGAATTGTTCTGGAGGAGGGTTTGGGGGTTTTTCAGGAGGCGGTTGGTTTTGTTGGTGGTGGTGGTGGAGGAGGTGAGGAGGAGGTTGATGATCTTCCGAGGTGGTGGCACGCTGGATGCTCAATGCGAGAACTTGAGAGTCTTCGTCTTTGCGCTTCTTGGAGAGGCGGATGAGGAAGCGAGCGGTTTTTAATGCTTCTTTCATGGTCACGGTTTTGAAGCGATCAACGACGTACTCGAGGGTTCGCATTGCAGTGCTGATGTGTTGGAGGGATTCTTTGCAGTCCATGGCGAGGAAGACGCAGATGACTTGAAATGGTACATTGGCTACGTGCCACCACGGCATGCCCTTCTCAGCCATTCGTCTGGCTGCGTCGAGACCATAGATCCCAATGTTGACGATGGTTTTGATCACGTCCGGCGAGAGATTCGGATTGGTGAGTCGCAGTCTGCGATACCCACAGAGGCCAAGATTGGCCTTGGTCAAAGCGATCGCATCGTGTTTGGACTCGTACGAATTCAGCTCGTTCAAAAAGTCCTCCCACTGGCCAGCGTCATCTCCTTGTTCGGGATCCAGGTAGCAAGATATGCTATATAGCTCAATGTAGCTCTTGGTGTAATCGCCTTCGGCAGAAGTTGGTAATCTCGCTGTAATGCCTCGCAGCGCAACCCGGGTGCGCCCATACTCGAAGCTGACCCAAGAGTTCAGCATTCGCGCGATCCAGAAGGTGCGGCGCCGAATTTCAGGATCTGTGGAATCATTCGCTGCCGGATGTAGAACAGAGCTGCTGGCTTCCAGCTGCAGACCGATCGACTCCACTAGATGCATGGTCGTGCAGGTAGCCATCCATGTTGCATGTGGGTGGTCAGTTGTGCGTAAGATCAGACATCGAAGTACCCAGGATTGCACATCGTCCAGAGTCGGAGGGACCATGATACTGGTACTTTCCAACGCCATCTTCTGTGAATTCACCAGGGCGGGAAGAAACTGCGCCAACGGGTTGTTATCAGAAAACAGTATCCCGAGCGCTGCAATGCCGCATAAAATATGATCCGGAACGTTGCATTCTCCCGGAGTCGTCCATCTCACTGCTATCGTTTTATTCATGCGATCCTTGTTCAAGAAGGCATATATGGGGTGCACATTCGCAAAGTAGAATGTGGCAAGCTGCTCCATCTGGTAGCGGTTCAGGAGGTCGGTGATCGGCGCTGCTGCCTGGGGAGCTAACAGCTGACTGGCATACTGACTACTACCCAGATTCCAGCCGAAAGTGAACAGTTTCGGACCACTCGAAGGGTCGAGTCGCATACCAAGCAAGCGAGTAAAGGCAATTCCCGAGTTGGCCTCCAACGCTCGCATCTTCGATAGTTCTTCCATGCTGGGAGGCTCGATTTCAGGAGGCTCCCGATCGTCGACGCTGATCTGCGCGTCGGCGATGGCATGTTGCTCGACCAGCTTGCTCCGTTTGCGCGGGTGCTTCTCGAAGTAGCATCTACATGCCCATTCAGCATGAGGGAGGGCCAGAGGCTGATATGAGAAATCGGAGCATTTCGTGCTGATGCTTACTTGTACTCGAACTGCGTGCACATGTTGCACGGCATGTTGCCATTGCAGCGCCGCTTGCGCAGACGACACGGCTCACATGCCTGCTTGGCTCGCTGTCGTTTCCGGCCGTGGGGACCCATATCGCCGTTGGGCGGTGTCGCGGCGGCGGCATCTCCCTTGGCCTTGGCGGTGGACATGATCTCCGCCCGTGGTGGGTGCGGTGGGTGGGGACCGGTCGCGCAGGAGGAGGAGGATGATTCTCAGGGGCCCGCTAGAGAATGAAACTCGGTTGGGAACTTGGGAGGGGCGAGCAGCGAAGAGGAGGCGGTGAAAGTTTCACTGACATTTCGCTTGAAGAATTGACTAGAAGACGCAGCTTAACAATTGCACGCGGTCAAACGTCGGGTCCTCGGAATCGGCTGGCCCTCCACGTGAGGTTCATCGGTTCGAGAAGGTTGTTCCCGAATAGGCTTGGCATTTCTCTTTTCTGTCAGACTGCAGCACTGTACGGTCGCCTAGTTCAATGCTCTCTGATCGACGAACAGGACTTAAGGGTAGCGATATGGTTTAGGCTATATACATTAAACCTCCTCGGCTATAGACTATAGTCGTCTCATCATCTGTATTACTCCCTGCTCTGTCTGTACCCTAGGGGTGCCTCGCATACTAGAATTACGGAAAACTACATTAGTAGAGTTATGATAACTTGCTTGCCACCCGACCCCTCTGATCACTATCGTGTTGGCGCGTATAACAACACGTTGACACCTCGCTCCCGAAATTGAAGATGCTGATACATACAGCCCGATGTCGAATATCTGCTTCGAAACCTCTGTTTGGAGAATACGACTCCGTCGGAGCCGAGGAGAGGATAGCTCGGGGCTGCATTCTAATTTCTCGATTTGCGCGTCCATATGGGCTCGCTGATTATTGCAGCGTGAACAGCTGAGTACTCAGGTAGAGCAGCGCGTAATGGGGGTTTCCCCGTCTGGCGCACTCAAAAGTTGATGGCGTTGTGGAGCCATGCCAGGTCTTCTTCGGTCATGGTACCAGTGTCTCCGTTGCTCGAAACGTCTATCGGTGCATGCATTGCGGGCAATGTTTGATCTCCCTCTGCACGGAGGTAGGAGCTGATGTGTGACTTACGGTTCTCCTCCGGTCCCCTCGCATCCAGTAACTTCTGCCACTGAAGCAGCTTTGCGGCAGTCTCGTACTTGGCCCAGTCCAATATTGGCTCCGCAAGCTTCTTTGGCATGATCGTGGGCAAGCCAGCGGTGAAGCACCTGGAATTTTGAGGAGGGATAAAACAGCCCTTATTGTATCCCAGTATTCCCGTGAGCCAACGAGCAGCTTCACAAGGAGTACAGTTTTTCTTCAGAACATCGATCACCATACCATTGGGGAAACCGAGCATATCAGTGAGATCTGATGGCGTGGCGAGTATGCCGTTCTGTTCAAGCCACTGCGAGGTCATGCTCTTCATGATCTTTGGATCATTGACGAGCGCGACGAGACTCATCAACAGAGACTCGCAGTGAGGAGTTGTGTCGCTTTTCACTTGCAGAGACACAATCTCACCCAGATGTTCATGCAAAAAGTCTGGCCGAAGTTGTTTTTGCAAAGCCGTTAGATCGGCGAGGAACGCTTTGCTGATACCTGCGAATGGAGCATCGTCTCGCTTGCGACTCCCGAGATGCACGATGCCAACCTGAGCCTGCGCAATGATCGCGGATTCGTGATGAAGGCTCGACGAAAAGTGGCCTGTCCGGCACATTGTTACACGCTGCAGACTCGTCGCGTGCAAACAAAATAGGTGCATATATGCAATAGCAGTCGCTGCAAAAGCCTTATACGGACGACCCTCCAAGCTTCTGGTCTGCTGAATGAAGGAAAGATGGTCAATAGCATCGTCGTCAGTCGCTCTTCTGTCGAGCGCACCTGCCCGCTGAGGGTTTGGAGCCGTCTGAGTGGCCTGAGCCGCCGTAGTTGCCGAATATGTAGTCCATGTTGGCGTGTCTCTGAAGTCGACAACGTTGGCACATTCAGCGAGCCATTCGAGATGAGACTCCAGGAACTCATTGAAGAAGTTCAGGAAGTTCCGAAGCTCCTTCATGCGGCGCTGGGCGATAATCACACGTTTCTTGAAGCCCCCTTCGCTACGGCTCGAGTCATGCACATATTTCCCGAGATCTTGCAGTGCGCGTCGAGCCCGCAGAAGAAGCAGTTGCAACGTTCCCTGAAACCGCAAACGATCGGCATGTGTCGTGTAAATGGAGATGTTTCCATAAGCTGAATGAACCTCGAAGGCGGTAGCGACAGCAGTCGCCTGCTTAGCGTCAGTCGTCTTATTGACCAACTCGTGTGGCATGACGATCGATGCAGCGTGTGCAGGCATATGAAGGCGTGTCAGAATCTCCCACAGGTTGACGGTCCGATCATCAGGGGTGACCGCTTCACCTATCGCAAAACGCCGCTCCATTGCCTGATGACATGTGCCGAAGATGTAAAACTGCAATTGCGCTTCGGCAGCTGCCCGTGCAGTGACCGTTTCTGCAGTATGGAAACTCGAAAGATAGCGAAAGTACGATTGGACATGATCCTGAAATGGGACCCTCCGGTCCAGGTCTGCAAAGACTTTGGTGAGGGCATCTTCAGTGAGAGAAGCACATCCCGTTCTGTCGACCTTGATCAGTCTGATTTGGTGTGGGGAGTGGGCCATGTCTACTTGAGCTTCGCGCCGCTTCTTCTCATCTTTGTGTTGTGCGCTCGACGTGGACTGTTCGGTTGTCTTGAGCCAAGATGGCGTGGTAATTGCTGAGAGGTGAGAAAGAAGCCAGCATTTGTTAATTGCTCTCTTCGACTTCCTGTATTTGTTGCTATCTTTCACACCGGCAGTGAAATTCTTGGCGTCACTGTTCGCGAGAGGCTCTACTGGCTCGTCTCTATTTGAGTGGTGACCCGAGGAGTCTGCATTCACAGCAATGAGGATTCTTGGGTCTCTGATCTTCAGTACTTCATCATTGTTTCCCCTTGGTTCGAAGCCCGCATTCGAGCCGATGATTGCACACACTTCATCATCCTCACGACGCAGGACCTGGGCGTGTGTGTTGAGCATCGACTGGAATGCTCCTGGATTCTCAGTCAATAGCGTATTTGCAGTTTGAGGTTTGATACAGGGGAGAAGCGTATCAAGCGCGGCTGACAATTCCATGCAGGTACGGAAGTCTTGATGAGCGCCAGCATCGAGGAAATTGGCCTCCGGTCGATGGAAGTTGGAAGTGGCATCGACCATGATGGCGCCCATCTGGATGACGGACGAAGGAGCAGTGCCTTGGAGGACTTCCACTAGCCTGCTGTCTCTCGTCACCGAATGATGGCTCGAGTGTGATATGCCTGCCTGTGGAAGCATAGTCAGCGCCTTAAGACAGGAGAAGCGGGAAGAGGCGGCTGGCACTGGCCAAGAATGGCAGACGAACCGAATGAGCCGCGCTGGTCGTCAGCAGGCTTTATACGAGTTCCGCGTCAATATGAAGCGACGAGGGTACCTGTACCTGTACCTGTACACGTCGTCGCCAATAGCAGCAGCTGCGTGGAGAGGGAGGATGAGAGGCGATGAATGCAGTTGTGGACGAGACTGTGACAATGTCCCAACACAAATGGTTGCACGCAAACCCGTCGTCTCCCTCACCCTTGGTTGACGCTATTTCCTACCGGTATGGAGGAGAGGCATCTCTGGTACTGCGCGAGACACGCACAACGGTACATACAGTACGAGAGAGAGAGGGCCACCCCTAGGAGGTAACTTCACCATGGACCACGAAAGCGGTGCAGCCCCGCCCAACGTCTCGCAATCTCGAGGCATCTGGTCTGGTCTGGTGACAAACATCGTTGCTGTCTTGGCAGGGCGTCTCTCGTATGTACAGGTAGGTATACAAGTAGGTGTCAGCATCGGAGACGGAGAGATGCTCCATCAATCCGGTTGTGCGTGAGTGTAGATGGGATCGCGCTGAGGTATACGCATCTTCATGATAAGCTTATTTGCGCTGCGCTTCTGCACCAGCGGCCCGGCCCGCTACAGGGGAAAGATCAGATCAGTTCCGGATGTGGAACAACCACACCGTCCGCGCCACGCCACGCCATATCACGTCCCGCGCACGATCGTCGAGTCAGTCTGCACATGAGCATAACATCACCGCCAGCAGCGTCCGACGCATTCACGATCTCATTGGATACAGACGGGCATTGTCGCATCTGGTATGCGAACAGCAAGATAGACGGAACAGAGTGCTGCTTCAGGTAGAATGCGGCCGTCAGCATGCCTGACAATGAGCCGACTAGCCAGGAGAAACAGGCTGCGCCAGCAGTAGCCGCAGCACCAGGGGAAGAGGAAGAGCTCGCAGAATTGAAGCGCGTGCATACCAAAGGCAGCGAGAATCGTGACGAGCCGAAGGCGGAGCCACCGGAAGCCGACGAGTTTGGGCTACCGGTCAAGCCCCCACGAAGGCGGAGAAACTACTCGCTGGACGAGCTGGACAGCCCTGAGAAGATCAAGAAGCAGATCTTAGAGGAGACGGAAGGTGGACAGGACAATCAAGGGGAATCTGCAAAAATCCAGGCGAGTGGGGATGGCGATCCGCTGTCATCCGCGAAGAAGGGCGAGATGTCGGTAGAAAATGGTACAGATCCGTCTACACCACGAACTAGCACAGATGGCAAGCCTCCTTTGAAGCACATCGATGCGAATACCCCTTCCAAAGCTGGGCCGCCTTCTCCCAATGACGCTCGATCACCGCAAAGTCCAACCAAGTCGAAGCTACACGGCGCACAGGCATCTGTAAGCACAGTCGGCGAGTTCTCGCACCAACAGACGGTGCCACAAGAGCCCGTGGGTGAGGCCCAGGACGAGGTCAAAGATGCCGAAGAGGACGTGTGGCAGGACATGCCAGCTGTAGCGACTCACCGCATCTACGATGATTGGGGCAAGGTGATTGCCAAGAGTTTTGATGAGGTCGAGGACGAAACAGTAGCGTACGGCACTCTCGGTGGAGCTGGAAAAGGCTACACTCGCGTGCAAATGGACGAAGATGCGAAGAGTGCAACGTCCATGGATGATAACACCGCATATCTGTTCAAAGACCAGTACGGGCGTAACAACGTACTGCAGGACGAAGATGAAGGTGAAGCGAAAGACGCCATCAGCCAGCTGCAAGCGACGAAAGAACTTCTGACGGAAGGACAACGCATAGCATATGTAGGCGTAGTCAGACTGGCCCTGCTCGAAATGCAGAGGAACATTGACGAGCTGGAGCGCAACAAGAGCTCGCGAAAGCTAGTAGAAGTGGCTAGCGAGGCGCTGAAGATGTGGTCTCAGAAGGTGATGATCAGGTTGTATAGTCATATGGAGATTGACGCTCGAGAGCAGATCATGGTGGAGCAGCTTGCAGAGCATGGAGTCCTCCCGAGTGATCTGACACCTGCACTCATGGCAAACGCAAGGGTCAAGAATCCTACAGCAGAGTCGACCACGGCGTCACAGTCCAATTCTGCGAGGCCGTCAATGGCTTCGCCGCGACCTTCCAGCATTGCTGGACACCAACTATCTGTCAACAACTCGGCGCCGTCCTCGAAGCCTGGCACGCCTCAGCCGCCAGAGCCTGAGACTTCACCTGCAGCTTACGAAGAGCATACCGCGGACCAGTTAACAATCGAGAATCCGGACGACTACGAAGACGCCAAAAGTTTGGACATTGACATTCGATGGACGGTGCTATGTGATCTGTTCCTGCTGCTCATTGGAGAGAGTGCTTACGACTCTCGTTCGCGGGTTCTGCTGGAACGAGTTGGTGCTGCACTCTCGGTTCAGTGGCAGGAGATCTGCCGCTTCGAAAAGCGCGTGACAGATGCGCTGGAGATGCAGGAAGAAGTAGAGAAGGAGAACTGGAATGAAGAAGATCATATTGAAGCACGTCGTAAGGCCGCCAAGAAGAAGCGCATGGTTGTCATGGGATTGTGCACGGTTGGCGGAGGCCTTGTCATTGGACTCAGCGCCGGCTTACTCGCCCCAGTCATTGGTGCAGGACTGGCTGCTGGCTTCACCGCCGTCGGTGTCTCAGGTACAGGTACTTTCCTTGGTGGGACAGGTGCAGCAGCGCTCATCGGCACCACTGGCACACTTCTCGGAGGCAAGATTGGCTTCGGCACAAGTGGACGGCGCACCGGCGCCGTGAAGACATTCGAATACAAGCCACTCTACAACAACAAGCGAGTCAACCTCATCGTCACTATTGCGGGCTGGATGACTGGTACGGTCGACGATGTCAGGTTACCGTTCTCTACCGTCGACCCGGTTATGGGTGATATTTACTCCGTCAATTGGGAACCCGAAATGCTGCGAAGCACAGGTCAGACTATGCAGATTCTGGGCACAGAAGCACTGACACAGACCATCCAGCAGATCCTCGGAGCCACTTTCCTGACAACCCTCATGGCCGGACTTTCCACTCCATTGATTCTAGCAAAGATATCGTATCTCATCGACAATCCGTGGAGTGTTTCATGTGCTCGAGCTGACGCTGCCGGTCTGATTCTTGCGGACTCGATCATCGAACGTAACCTTGGCGTCCGGCCGATCACACTTGTGGGCTTTTCGCTTGGCGCACGTGTGGTGTATGGTTGCTTGAAGGAACTTGCTCGACGTGGCGGAATTGGGCTCGTACAAAACGTGTACATGTTTGGGTCTCCAGTGGTTGTCAACAAGGACGACTGGATCCGAGCCAAGTCAGTCGTCCCCGGGCGATTCGTCAACGGGTATGCTACCAACGACTGGATCCTTGGCTACCTCTTTCGAGCCACTGGAGGCGGTGTCATGAGAATTGCAGGCCTCGGAAAAGTGGATGTCAATGGCATCGAGAACATCAATGTCACGGAAGATGTGCCAGGACATATGGCGTATCGTGCAATGATGCCTACCTTGCTGGACAAAGTTGGCTGGGCGGTCGAGTCGCTTGAGTATACGGAGATTGAGGATCCCGATCCTGAGAACCATGAGAAGAGACAGCGCGAGCTGATCAATGAGATTGAGGAAGCGAGACGGCAGCTTGAGGAACAGCCGGAGAAGAAAGGGTTCAAGTCATTCTTCTCGAGAAAGAAGAATACACAGAAGAAAGCATGGGAGACTTACGACGAGCGTAATGCCAAGGTTCTCGAAGGTGATGAAAAAGAGGCAGAGAAGTTGGCGGAAGAGAATGCCAACGTCATGTTCGACGTTGAAGCCATCCGTCGCGAAGCTCTAGCATTGGCTATCCAGAAACCCGGTGATATCGAGGAGATCAAGAAGCATCTGAATGTGCGGGAGCTCCAATCGACGCTTCCTGCGTTGAAAGTGAATCTCGAGAAACACGAATCTGCGAGTAATGTCAGCACTCCCACTAGCGCGACACAACCAACAGTGGCGTCCACCCATTCGCAGTCTCACGATAGCACGACCAACTTCCCAGCCGCCGGGAACATCACCAACGGTGCGCACATGACCAAGGATAACAATGAAGGCGACATCTCGATGACGTTTGAGTCACCCGAACGTCCTCACACCTCCTTCAACACCCGCATTTCCGACCTTGGATCAGCGCCTGCGTCACGTTACGCAACTCCCGACCCCTACTCATCGCAAAAAGCCACGCCCGAGCCCCATCGGCCCGAGACTGCGTGGGAGCAGCCACGATTGACAGTGGGAGAGGCGAGTAGGCACACTTCTCATCGCAGTGTGACTAGTCCTCTGCCGCTGACGAGTAGTTCGGATTACGACTACAATCCTTGGGGTGCTGGCACTGATGCGGATGATCCGGAGTTTGGAAAAGAGAAGGAGGTGAAGATGACTTTTTAGGGTATAACACTGCATGTATTCATTCATTCCAGCGTTGAAGTCCATGTTGGGGTTGGGGCGGTGCAAATTGAATTGAGCATGAATCGAATTCGCTTGCATATTTCCATCATTCATGCGCTCCCAGGAGGTGGGTGGGCATTTGTCGGCGTATGTGCATTTCTGGGGAATGATGAATGGGTGGTGTGGTGGCTTCATGAAAGTGCATCTATGGGACGAAATGGAATGGACTCGGTTGAAGAAGGAGGAGCAGGATTGCAATGCATGTCTTACGACCCAAATTGTTTTTTCCGCCTATTTTTCCAGATTACAAACAACGAAGCGCGTGTGTCGTTAGAATAGCAAGCAATTGATAACATGATTGATTGAGAAATTTTCGGGGCTATCTCCAGACACCCAACAAGTTTGCACGTGGTCGACTGGCTGGCTCTTTTGAACTTAGTGCGGGGTCTCTTCAGCTAGGAAGTACCCCTCCTTTTCTTTTTCCCCGAACCAACACAGCTGAATTGCAGCTTCATCACACAATGCTCGCCCTGCTTATCAGCTCTTGCCCTTTCCATATCGATACCTACCTAATGTACCTTAGGCATCCTCGAGCACAAGTTTACCTACATATTACCATACACCCACTGTGGTCTCAACACGTGACCTCACACGCCACGGCAAATTCAGCTTGTTCGTTCTCCCGCTTTGGCTCAATCAAGTGCTGCGAGCTAACGGGGTCTACAGGCATCGTCTAACGGTTAGGACGTAGGTCTCATACACCTTTGTATGTATGACTGCTTTCAAAGCAGAGTATCCTTCTCTATGAAAAGGCATCCTAAAATCTGAGTTCGATTCTCAGTGCGAGCATCATCGCGCACTGGCTGTCTTGAGATGGCTTGGAGATGTTGTACACTAGTATGTTAGGTGATGAAAAATCACCAGGCAATGCAATTTTTTTCGTTTTTCTTTTTTTTTCTTTCCTTTTTTTTTCTTCTTTCTAAATTGGTTTGATAAGGTGGGGGAATTGTTGTAGATGCTTGGATACCTACCTAGGTAGGTACATGCACTTTTCGCCTTGGACGTGCGTGCTTTGGCGGTTGGGAATGAGAGACAGGTAGGTATGATGTAGAAATATGTTGAGACAGTCACGTTCCATCTGAGATCACTAGGACTGACTGCCCCATACCCGAAGGTTCAAGATTATATATTCCATACTTTGGGTGCACGGAAACCAGTCGCACAGGCGGGATAAAAGCTGTGGTACAACCTTACTCGCCACGCGTGTCGGGCAATGCTGCTTCCCGAAGTGCTTTGCTGCGCGTTGCACGGAAACATAAGGTAGGTACCTAAGGTACGTACACTCTTACAGTGCCCTCATATACGGTAAGTTAGCTAAGCCGCATTTTTCCCAGCGATAGTAGTCGCGAGGTCGTTTTATTTGTTGCAACTTTACATCCCGGGGGGAGGGGGGCGTCGCTGTTCCCGGGCTGTGAATGATCAGGTGTGTTAGGATCATCAGGTGTGTCTGTCATATCAGTGGTATGCAGGCGAAAAAATAGAAGAACGAATGGCAGTGGAGAGTCGGGATGTCGACGTCGAGATTGGTTGCAATGCTTCGACGCTACTTGACACATCGGCAACGCCGCGTGCTGTTGCCGCGCCGCGACGCTAGTTCTAACACAGCCTAGTCCGCCAAGGCTCCTGAATTTATTGCTTCCAGGAACAGAATCCTATCATCACCAGTATCACCAGCATCACCAGCTTCGCCAGCATCATTACCACCATCCAACACTATCCGCCACCACGCGGCGGTCATGTCCAGCGACTCAGCAACTTGGCAAGCCTGTCCTGATCATTGATGCTGGTGCTGGTGCTTCAGCCCGCTGAGCCCGGCGCCCGCCCTGGGCCCGCGTCCAATACACAACATCGAATAATGTCTCTACCTCCTAGGAGGTACCTCACGTTGTGTCCAGGTCCCTGTGCGGCGGTATGAGACGCAAGTGCTAAACCGGGCTTCCAACTGGATGTGGTCCATTGCCGTAGCTGCATATGCAAACGACCTCACGCTCTGCGGCCTGCACGTGCGAGCCTGAACCACCGTCGGCAGGCTATCTTCCCATTTGACACATGAAGCAGATCGTCCGCGCTACAGCATACAATAATGCAGTTGCAAGCCATTTCCCGTGTCGTTGCGTGCGGCGCGGCCACAGTCTCGTTAGGCCGGGCGTGGTGAGAAAGACGTACCTCCGGAGGTAGAGCGAGCGGGGAGCGGCGAACCTAGACGATCCGGCGCATACACACTCACGTACAGTCCACGGATGCTGTACTGCAGCTTATGACGACCACCTGTCAGCAACTCACATCTCCCTAGGCGCTCCATTCCGGACAGTCACAACAGTCACACTCGGAACTAGCGCCCCAATCATACCCACTGAAGTGGCACTGACGCCTGCAAGTCGACAAATGCAGGGATCCTACCACACCAGAACGAGACTCCACTAGTGCTCGGAACGTCCCTATATGCAGCCACTGGTCAGAGCCCCATTCGCACCTCTGCATGGAACCGCGTCTATCGCGAATCGCATTGGGATATCAACTTTGCGGCTAACATGGCTTGTCATTTTTTTTGTCAACAGACCCGCTGCCATTGACAGGCTACAAGCACAGCACCCAGAGCGCCAGTAGATGGAGCCAGACGGGGATCGTCTTTGCCTGCCGAGCCCTCTCTGCGCACTAACCTTGCCTGGAGCCCAGTCGTAACTTGTTGCGTATCGAATGCAAGTGGCACTGTTCTCTCTACCTATCTTCTATGCATTCCCCCAACACCGTCATTGCTCCGCTACTCGCATACTGCCTACTCAGACGCTTTCTCTCTTTTCTTGTCCTTTCTTTTGGCTGCTCTTACTATTGTCTCTGCGCTCGCAGTATCTTAACTTGGCAACCTCGAAATCGGAGTCGAGCTTCTCCGCATCTCGATAGTCCTGCTTTTGGAACTCCCTGAGACGCCGGCTCATCGTTGGTCTCTGCGTTTGCAGCGTATAGACTTGGCGGCTTCGAGATCGAACGTCGGGCTTCTCCGCAACCCAACAATCCTGCTTTCGACAGGCCCTGAGACACCAGCTCATCGTTGCCGAGTCATACATGACGATTGACAATGCGATTGTAGACCGCAACAGCTGGAAGTCGCACACCCGAATTTCCTACGAATCCACTGGGACATGATTATACGGACTTCAAGCACAAGAATACACTGTCGTCAGGCGATTGGCGTCGTACAGGAAGAGGCTGCGAAAGACACGGCCCGCGCTGGTCATACTGTAGTAAAAACTCCCAACCGTACACGCAGCCCGCTATGGCAAACACCACGTTACTAGGAAACTGCGTAGCACCGTTCCTGGATGCTTCGAGGTTTCCATCGGACGAAGGATGTACGTGTAAAAGAGTATCCATCGGGGAATGATCGCTGATACGTAGCAGTTATCGATGGACGGTTATGTGCTGTCATTGCAGGACTGCAGGATTCGCCCACATGCTGCTTACCGTGCCCTGCAACTCGTTATGTGTACTCTGACCAGTTCAACACTTACGGTATGGTGTCGGAATGGCTGAATGTGGTTGGCCTGGCTCTATTATGCTTCATGATGCTCTCTTACACAATTCTACCCACACAACAAACGAGAAGTCATTACTTGTCCGTCTGTTTGATCATATCTGTTGGAATGATTGCTCTTGGATTCACAATACCTCTAGGAGCACGACCGGACCAGTGCTACAACGAGATCACCCCGAACGACATGTATACATCAATGGCTTGTGCCTGGGGAGGAGCATTCATCATTGCAGGAGGCCTCTCAGTCATCATGTGGGTGTTCATTCGGGCTCTGTCAATGAACTTGCAGATCTGCTGGGACATTGTACCAGGGCGAAAATTCTTCTACGTTTCGCAGACGCTCGGTTGGGGCATTCCTGCTGTGCTCTTCTGCATCACGATAACGCTTACTGGGGTGAGCTTCCGGTTCGGAAACGCCTGCCACGTCAACCACAAGGACGCAATGGCAGGCTTCTGGGGACCTCTGATGGCGCTGGCGGGTGCTGCGGGTGTTCTACAGGTCATGACACTCATCTACTGCGCCCATGTATATCTCAAGAACATGTGGAGCGACAACGCTGCGGAAACAGGCTCAACGAACGCCTCGGGCAGCGGACTACCATCATATCAAAGCAGTGTGCGCAAGCAGACTGCACGTGCAGTGTATCGACGGCTGAAGAAGGTGCTCTGGTTGCAGTGGCGAGGAATCTGCATCGTCACCATCATCCTGGTCGATGTCGTGTTCTTCACGGTAGTCTTTGTGAGATTGGACAGCATGCAAAGCTCGGTGATGGACGACTACGAAAAGGTATCTCCATGGTTGGCTTGTCTCACGGCGCATCCAACAGATAAAAACCAATGTCTTCATTTGGTACAAGGGTGGCTTGTGTCCGAAACGGCCGTCGCTGCAGTTCTCCTGCTGCTGTCGCTCGCTGGATTCCAAGTCTTTCTTCTCTTAGCGAGATCTTCGGTCTTTTCAGCCTGGATGGACTTCTTCCGAAGACGAGCGGCACCTCATAGGCAAGAGTTTGTCAGCCTTGATGCGACCCCAGGTATTCTACGAAGCACTTCCAAGGCAGGCTTAGTAGAGTACCAACGTGGTCATCAGCACACAGCTTTCGAAATGCAACCCAAACCGCCACAGGTCACAACACGAAATTTGAGTGAGAAGGAATTGGGAGAGTCCACACTGAGCTCTCCCGAAGACTCCTACCACAGCCCCCTGCAACGAGGACAATCGCCCGCGATCGGCACAACCATAGACTTCTCACCACCACACGGCAATCGTGGCCAAATGCCACCCGAATACATAGGACGCATCACACCATCCCCAGCAACCAACCCGGAAAATCCACTACACACCTGGTCGAGTCCCTACCATCGACCTGGCTACCAACGAGAAGGCTCCACCGACGAGTATTCCAACAACGACAGCCATGTGAACACAGAGCCTTCCGTCGCCAGCAGCATCAGACTCTCAGAAGAGAGAAAACTCCACCCCCGCCACCACCAACAACCGTCCGAAAACTTTTCCAAACCTCGAACTTCACTCCTCTCCCGACAAAGTAGCACCACCACCACCATCACCACCAAATCCGTCAGCTTCGAACAACAACAACAACCTCCTCCTCCTCAGAGGGAATTAACGTCATATACCAGACTAGCGGGTGGCTTAGCGCTGAATCCTCCGAATGAAGCTGGTGAGAGTCGAGAGAATTTGTCGTCGTATACGACGTTGAAATTTGATGTAAATAATCGAATATGATGTGGATGACGTGATTAAATAATTGTCAATAAAAAATGAAAAAACTTGAACATATCGAAAAAATATCCGAACGAATTGCATTATCTGCCTACCTAACTTTTATCAACATGTCAGTCGATTAGTTGATTGGTTTTTCATCCATCTCCCCCTCTTGATGAATACCTAGAGTAAGTATCTGTATGTAATACTTTCTGCTTTTCTTTTCCGTGCTATCAATCAAATCAATCAAATCGATCCAAAAGAAAGATGATCTGGAAGCAAAAAGCAAAAAGAGTAAAAAAATCCAAAAGGAAAGGCGACGACAGTGAAGTCGATGTGGTAGAGCACCATACGTGATGGTCCCTAAGGGGGTCGAACCCTCGACCTTGGCGTTGACAGGCAGCAGAGCCTTATTAGCACCACGCTCTAACCAACTGAGCTAAGGAACCTGTTCTGATTGATGTAGCAATTGCAAGATTTCTAGTATATATACCTCAAGCAAATTTTCTCTGTCGCGCATTTCGATGCGACCAGGCTCTGAGCCTTGTTTTTTCCCGGGGTGATTTCTTGGAACTTGATCGGATAGCGAGCATACTCTTAGAAACCTGACAATGTCAGGTATGGTTTCATTTTCAAGATACTAATCGACTCGGTGCTAGAGTATCTCACAGGTACTTTGGGATCTTTGTACAACCAGTAGTATACGCGTCTGGAGCGTCGTCTTGTCTGGCCAGCATTGCCAACTTGGGATTCACACATACCTAAGGGAAAATTGGCTACCACAATCATTCATCTCAACATCTATTCGTCTGTCGTATTTTATATCGCTAAGGGTATCAATCGCAATAGCTAAATTGCAAAAGCAGAAGCACATCCACAACGACCAACACTACTATCATGATGCCCCTAAACTATGCAATGCAATTCGCAGCTCCTTGACAGCGGTATCGACATCTTCAAAGTTCAATGCAGAAATCGCCCACTTGGCATGCTTTTGAGCTGCCATGATCGCCTCGTCGTCCAGATTATAGCCGCCTGGAGGTGGTATTGGGGCAGCGACGGGAGGGGCTCGTAGCGATGGAGGAGGTGCAGCTACTGGTGGCGAAGAGAACGTCGGCACAGTAGAAGGAAGTGGTGGGCCTGCATGGGTGGGGTCTTGTCCAAGATCGTCCATTGTTGGCGCTGTTGGTGGAGCTTCTGCAGTGTGGTAAAAGTCTGCCGGATCTGACGCCGAGAATGTGGCGGCACTAGATGGTTCGCCTGGCACTGTTGGAAAGTATCCTCCGCCCACAGAGCCTGCTCTGCTGGTTGCGGTTGCCTCGATTGGCGACACATCATGAGCAGCTGGCGCATCCATCGGTGGTACAGGATCCGTCGGCTGCATTGGAGGACTTGTCTGAAATGTTGATTGCGGCCGCGACGCACTTTCTGGGGCAGCTTCGACCGTTGGCGGTCTATACACACCCGCATCTTTTTCCAAATTCTTCAATTCCGCTTCGAGATCTTCTTCAGTCGTGGTTTGTTCTGCGGCAGGTGGCTGCTCCACCACAGGATTTGACGCATTCGGATCCTCGCCAGCCTTGATCGCCTTTGCAATTCGCAGCGCGTGGAACTTGGCGAATTTGCTTTTGGCGTGAAATTCCGGATCCATTTGACCCCATATCGTCAGAAGATCCATAAACGTGGCTGATGCTTGAAAAGTATCTGCCGTTTGCCGTGTCACCTTGTTGGTTCTCTGTGCTTCATCTGCACGATTGAATGTATCCAATGCGAAATTCTCGATATACGCCTTGGCGGCTACATCGTCCACCACGGCATCATTCGTACCATTCTCCTGCTTGTATGCCTCCAGCTTGTCCATCAGTTGCAAGGCATAATTGGTGCACTCCTCATCGGTGGTGTGTAGTTGCCGATTCAGGATGATTTGCAGGATGTAGTATTCGCCTGGTCCAAATCAGCGCACGCAGACCCATCTCTTGTCGTCAAGTAGACATACACCAGTATGCCACAATCGGCCTGAATTTCTCAAGCTGAGAAGCTCTTGTCGCGAATCGTCCCACGTCTGGAGCCGCTGCCCGGAGCTTCGGTGGGAGACTGGCGGCCATCTTTCTATAGCCTGATCTTCTGCAGCATCAGCTTCAATCGAGGATGTCGTTCACGGGACGGCCAGGCGGACTTGGCGAAGATGACGGTGAATGTCGATGGTATGTAGGTAGTCAATGAAAAGCGAGGATATGCCAGCCACGTGCAAGACGCACGCAAGCACGATGACCAGGAATAGAACTAGAATGTAATGTGGCGCGGCGGGCGCGCCGCGTGTTTGTGGGGAGAGCTGGAGATGGTTGCACTGACCCTAAGCTACCTTACCTGACCTTACTGGGCTTCACTGATGAACAGTTGTCCTCGACGACGTGTACATAAAGGAACATGTAACGTACACGGTCCCTTACTGCTTACTGCCGTGCAGGTATCATCTCCCATCCTCCGACAAAATGGTTCACTCGCTTCCCATCGCCGTTGCGGCAGCTTCATTGCTGCTGCCTGCCGCCCATGCCTTCTATGATCGCTCATCGCCCGTGATCCAAGCCGATGGCGGGTCCTTTAACACCCTCGTCAACAAGTCCAACTACACGAGCATCGTCGAGTTCTATGCGCCATGGTGTGGCCATTGCCAAAACCTCAAGCCAGCGTATGAGAAGGCTGCCAAGTCACTCTCGGGATTGGCCAAAGTCGTGGCTGTGAACTGCGATGAAGAGCCCAACAAGCCGTTGTGTGGCCGAATGGGCGTCCAAGGCTTTCCTACCCTGAAGATTGTAAGACCCGGCAAGAAGCCAGGCAAACCTTTCGTCGAGGACTATCGGGGGGAGAGAACTGCAAAAGCGATCGTGGACGCTGTCATCGACAAGATCCCAAGCCATGTCAAGAGACTGAAGGATGCGGACTACGAAGCATGGGTGGCAGAAGACGCAGGCCCCAAGGCGATACTCTTCACGAACAAGGGCACTGTCAGCCCTCTTCTCAAGGCTATAGCCATCGACTTCTTGGGAGGGCTTGGTGTGGCTCAAATTAGGGACAAGGAGAAAGGCGCGGTAGAGGCCTTTGGGGTGGAGAAGTTCCCAACACTGGTACTGCTGCCTGGAGATGGCAAGGAAACAATTCCGTATGTGGGCGAGATGAAGAAGGACTCCATCGTCAAGTTCCTCTCACAGGCCGCTACACCCAATCCAGACCCACCGAGGCAGGAGAAGAAGAAGCAGGAGAAGAAGAAGCAAGAGAAGAAGCCGAAGTCAACGTCCACTAAGTCTTCATCTAACCCAAATCAATCGGGACACGTGCCCGGCGAGACAGGTGGGAGTAAACCGATACCTTCGCCCTCATCTACCCCAATTGAATCGGGACCCGTGCCCGGCGAGACAGGTGGGAATAAACCGATACCTTCGCCCTCATCTACCCCAATTGAATCGGGACCCGTGCCCGGCGAGACAGGTGGGAATAAACCGATACCTTCGCCCTCATCTACCCCAATTGAATCGGGACCCGTGCCCGGCGAGACAGGTGGGGATAAACCGATACCTTCGCCCTCATCTACCCCAATTCAATCGGGACCCCTGCCTGGCGAGACAGGTCAGGTAAAACCAATACCAACGCCCTCGGCAGCAGCTTCAAAGCCAGATGCTACTTCTGTCGCTCTCCTCGCAGAGCCACTTGCAGTGCAACAAAAGTGCTTGAACGACAAGGCCGGCACGTGTGTGATCGTCCTTCTACCTGAAGAAAACACGCCCTCGGAGAGCACAACTCTTGCACTCAAGAGCCTGAGCGAGGTACAGCAAAAATACGACGGACGTAAGCTCTTTCCTTTCTTCCAGGTCCCACATGCCAATGCTCAGAACGCGGCTCTCCGCACCACGCTTGAGCTCAATCCAGGCAAAGTCGAGATCATCGCCATCAACGGCAAGCGCTCCTGGTTCCGCCATTTCACAGCAGAGGACTTCCACCTTGCCAAAGTCGAGGATTGGGTCGACGCCATCCGCATGGGTGAATCGCCCAAGAAGAAGGTGCCAGACTCACTCATCGTCGACGCAGCTGAGCTCCCGTCTGAGCCAGTTGTGATTGAGGATCCTGAACAGGTCAAGCAGAAGGAGACTACGCCTGATCCCGACAGCGCAGTACCTGATGCAGATGCGGCGAGGAAGATCGTGGAGCAGCTCAAGGCAGATCTGCCAGAGGGTTTGACGGTCCAGATAGAAGAACTTGAGGATGCGGACTATGAGAAGATGATGAAGGAAGGTGAGGCGGAAGGCAAGAGCAAGGAGTCAGAGGCTGAGACGGCTGTCGATCATGATGAGTTGTGAAGGCATTTCAAATCAATCATATATGCATGCAGGTGGAATTGATATACATATATCTATTCCAGCTAGGTTAACGGACGACAATGCAATCCATCATCTATCTACTTATTCTCAAACTTCAACCCACTCTCCTTCCTCACCGCACCGTAGATCCCCGCGATATCTCCTCTGTCCCCAGCATGGTCCACCACCTGCTTCAAATGCGCATCCGCCACCTCCAACCCATTCATCTTCGCCCCACACTTGTCCGCCAAACTCTTTGCATGCCCCGCATCCTTCCTCGCCAATTTCGCCTGAAACAGAGGCTCCTCCCTCTCAAAATAATCGCCACTCTTCAACCGCTGACTGTACGCCGTATACGGCCCGGGAAACATGACCTCAATAAACGCGTGCAAATTCTCCGTTCCCAGCCCCGATTTCTCCGCCAGCACATGTCCCTCACTCAACGCTTCCACCATGGCGAGGATGAAGGTATTTCCGATGATTTTGAGATGTGTGGCTGCGCCTTGCGGTTGGTCCGAGTAATTGATTTCTGCGCGGCCCATGACGCCTTTGCAGAAGGGGAGGACGCGGTTCACTTGGGGTTTGGGACCGGCGAGCACGCAGACGAGTTGGCCGTTGTCGGCCATTGCTGGGGCGCCGAAGACTGGGCAGGCGACGAAGTCGGCTCCGGCGGAGTTGATGGTTTGAGCGAGTTTGTTGGTGGTGTCGGGGTGGACTGTGCTGCAGTCGACGAAGAGTTTGCCCTTGGCTGCTTCTGGGGAGGACGAGAGGGCCGTGTTGATGGTTTCTTCGATGGCGGCATCGTTGGAGAGACAGGTGAAGATGATGTCGGATGATTGGACGGCTTCAGAGATGGAGGTGATGGCTTTTGCTTTTCCTTCTGGGAGAGAGGAGACAAGTTTCTCGGTACGTGATGTCGTGCGGTTGTAGACGAGGACTGGGCCGGAGTGTTCGCCTTTTTCGACAATATTCTTGACCATTCCTCTGCCCATGTTGCCGAGACCGATCCATGATAGTCGTCTGAGATACGTTGTCAATATACATTTCTGCGGTGGTCTATTTGTTCCAGGGAATTTTCAAGCTGGTCGGCTGCCCTAGATCTAGTGTGTTGCCACTGAAGTCAGGACATGGGGAATTCGACTCACGGTGCCATTGTGAGTGGATTGGTAAGCTGTAAGGTGGTGAACTTGATCTTCTTGTTCGAGCAGTCGGATGTGAGGGCTGCAATGAGAAGTATGTAATTGAATGTCTACCTGGGTGCTGCTACAGCTTATGTATGGACGGCTCTCTGTACCATGAGCAGATGTTCGACGATGACGTGTCTCGCTCTGGCTACATGGACGGCGACGGCTTCTGCATCGCGGCGCGGGTCCGTCCTAGTTCTACTCCTATGCCATTTATCCTCAGGTACTGCTCTGCTCATCTTGATCGTCTCCAGTCCTTCGGTGGCTTTGGCGAGTACAGGACGTTACCCGCAGTAGCCGACTGTTCGGATATATTTTGAGGGATGCTGATGAGTCGCAGATGTCTGTGCAGATCATGGGAAGAGGATCGAGCGGGTACGGTGGAGGGGAGGGGTTGTGTCTGTGGCTAGGAGGTAGTTCGACTTCGGAGACGGACTACAATCTGATATACCTACATGACTTGTTAGCAGCAAGGTGACGATCAAGATGAAGATACTTGGAGGTGAAGATCAAGATGATGGGAGATGAAGGAACGAAGGTGGGAGGTGGGAGAAAGGATGTACCTCCTATGGTGGACCGACAGGTTTGCGAAGAACCGTGGTCGGGCGGTCGGTTAGCGACGGTCTGACGGACAACTGGACAAGCTTCCAATTGACGGCGACAAAGAAAATGGAGTTGCAAGGCCGCAAGGCGCAAGGCGTGACATTGAAGAAAAAGTGAGTCCGCTCCATTTCTCTGTGACCCTCCCGTCATCGACATACCTTACCTCCTACCTTCATTCTGTTTACATGTCCTGTCCTCTACAGCATAACTTACACCACATCGAATAGACACCATGTCGCACGTCACCTCCAAGCCGCCCCGCAACCCGCCCGCAGTAATGGACTCGATCCTCGAGAACGTGGGCAACACGCCGCTGGTCCGCCTCAACAAAGTCCCTCAATCAATCGGCGTCAAGTGTGCTGTCTACGCAAAATGCGAGTTCTTCAACGCTGGCGGCAGTGTCAAGGATCGCATTGCCCTGCGCATGGTGGAAGCAGCAGAGAAAGAGGGTCGCCTCAAGCCAGGACACAGTGTGCTCATTGAGCCTACCAGTGGCAACACCGGCATTGGATTGGCTCTGGTCGGCGCCGTCAAGGGATACCGCACCATCATCACTCTTCCCGAGAAGATGAGCAGTGAGAAGGTCAGTGTCCTGAAGGCACTCGGCGCGGAGATTATCAGAACTCCTACAAGTGCTGCTTGGGATAGTCCCGAAAGTCACATCGGTGTGGCGAGGAAGCTCGAGAAAGAGATCCCAGGTGGTATCATTCTGGATCAATACAGCAATCCGAACAATCCTTTGGCACACGAGTTTGGCACGGCAGCAGAGATTGTGGATCAGACGAATGCACTGTCCTCGACTTTGAAAGCTGTTGTGGCAGGTGCGGGTACTGGTGGCACTATCACAGGTATATCTCGGGGCATCAGAAAGGCACATGGAGATTCCGTGAAGATTGTTGCCGCAGATCCCAAAGGTTCTATTCTCGCTGTGCCAGCCACGCTGAACGATGAAGGCAAGGACAAGCCATACAAGGTGGAGGGCATTGGCTACGATTTTATTCCCGATGTGCTCGCACAGAAGGAGGTAGATGTGTGGTACAAGACCGACGACCGAGATTCCTTCTACTGGGCGCGCAGACTCATACGTGAGGAAGGCCTGCTCGTTGGCGGCAGCTCCGGCTCTGCCATGGCAGCATGCATGAAGGCGATCAAAGAGATGAATCTGGGAGCCAACGACTCAGTGGTTGTCATTCTGCCAGACAGCATTCGCAGCTATCTCAGCAAGTTCGTCGATGATGACTGGCTTGCGGCCAACGATCTCCTTCCACCATCAGAGCCCCTCACTGCGCCTCCAACGCCACCAAGTCCCGCTGCTGAGCCAGCGGTCACCGAGAACGACGGCAAGCCAGAGGCTCTCCCAGCACTCACTACAACTGAAACCAAAGACGAACACAAGAACGCCAAGATTCGAGATCTTCGCCTCAAGCCCATCCAGACCATCGCCGTGAACCAGACCGTAGACGATGCCGTCGAGCTCATGCGCGACAAGGGCTACGATCAAATCCCCGTCACCGCCGCTTCTGGCAAACGCCTCGTCGGCATGGTGACACTGGGCAACTGCCTCTCCTACCTCTCATCCGGCCGCGTCACCATCAACAGCCCCATCGAGGATGTCATGTTCAGCTTCAGCAAGATCGACGAAGTCAAGCCCATTGAAAAGCATCCCGGTGGCGCCGAAGGCGAGGAGAGCAAGCGCGAGTTTGTGGAAATCACCGTCGACACACCTCTCACATACCTCGAGCGCTTCTTCGTGTGGAACGCTGCGGCCATAGTCACCGAGCGAAGCAGTGACAATACTCTCAAGGCCGTCGCTGTTGCGACCAAGGTCGATCTCCTCCTTTGGCTCGTGAGACAAGGTCGAGCACAGAAAGGCTCTGCTTAGAATATGTACATTTTACCTATATTGCAGTACATTGCATTGCATTGCATTGCACTGTCGATTTGAGCGATGGCGTTGGCGGACTCTTTTTTTTTCTGTTTCTCGGAGTCCAATTAAGAAGTGAGTGAGGCGCTTCTTGAATAAAGCAGCAGCATAAGTAGGTGCTCGGGGTATGATTTATATCTTACCTTGAGTGCTGGATGAATATTACGCATTCACCATCTGTGTCATTATTTCCTTTTTTCCATTTAGTTTTCTTTTTTTCCATTTTTTCCTTTTCTTTCAATTGTTAACAGTGGCACGCAACCATCTCTCCCATTTCGACTTGGTAGAAGGATCCATCATACCTAATCAAACGCCTCGTTCATTCTTAGTATGTTGGACTATTTCCCATGCAAATTCGTGATATATCTACGTGCTGCTCCTCCCGCGCTTTTTCCCAATTGGCTGTTCATACGCTGATATGCTATCGCCTCAAATTCCGAAGTCATCCCCTGCGATACCGACAAACGCCACCATAACCTGCGAGAGACTGTCTGAGCTCTGACGACGCTATCCCGGACACTACCTGATCAACGTCTTGGCTGATAGTACTGCTGCTGCCCGCTCATCTGTGACTGTTGTTGCACGGGTGCATACCCATATGATTGCTGTAGCGGATTCATGCCTGGCTGTGGCACGTACTGTCCACCATGGACGCTGGACCGAGGTTGCTGCTGAACAAAGCCCTGTTGTAGCATTTGCATTTGCTGCATCTGAGCTTGCTGCTGCAACATCTGCTGCTGCATCATGCCTGGTGACCATGACTGCCTATGTTGAAGTAGATCAGGCATCTGCTGCTGATAGATTGCTTGTTGTGGTGGAATCACACCCATTCTCTGCGCCCGCTCGTGTGCCATCTGGTTAAAGTGAGCTGTCTGTGCCGCCTTCTGCGCTGCCATTTGAGCTTGCTTCTGTTTTTCCTGCTGTGCTTTTAAAGCTGCCTGCTGGGCCTGTGCCTGTTGTTGGTATGTCGTAGCAACTGCGCCCTGCACTACGCTGTTCCGGTAGGGGCTGGAGGCAGCCTTTTCACGCTCGCGATCTGCAAGCGCGCCAATAAGACCTTCATTATCGAACGTGTTCCTGTTCCCCACGTTTACATTCATGTCGACTAGTGGAGCTCCTGTCAAACGAGACACTTGCGTTCTCTCCCTAGCACTCAGATTGACAGGCTGTGTGCTGGCAAGCAACCCTCCTCCGCTAGAGCTTCTCAACAGGTTTCGCGAAAGTGGCCTTTGAGGCGGCGCAGCGAGCGCCGACCAGTCTCCAGAAGCTGCACGCCGGAAAGGTGGCGGAGTCTTGGTCCTGGACTTTCGTAGCTGCGATACATCATTCGTGGACGCGTGTCGTCCATGGGCAATCGAGGTACTTAGAGGGTCCGGGCGCTGAGAGTACTGTGGCTGCGGCGCGTACTGAGGCCGTTGCGATTCTTGGTACTTCAGCTGGACATACTGGTCCGGTGTAAGACCTGGGTGAGTGGTGCCGACTGCAGCGGTGCCGGGTTCCCACATCATGCTTTGTCTTTTGCCCACAGCCAGTTCACTCTGCTGTCGAGCCTCTATTCCGGTGGGTGTTGGCGTTCTTGCTCCAAAATATGAAGTGCGCCTGTTCTCGGTAGGGCTGTCTCCTGAGTCGAGATGGCCGCTGAGTCTCGATGTTGAGCCATGCCGCAATTCATCTCGTGATCTTGATCGGTGCCGTTTCCCCATGTCGCCCGGAGTCATCGTTCCACTAGTATTGGGTCTACTATGCACCTTGTACGTATATGTTGGGCCAAACTCGACTGTCGGAATCTCTGAAGATTGCTCGGTTCTGTCCTTGTTCCAAGTGTCTAGCTTGCTTGTACCGAACGCCCGCACCTGCTCCATGGCCATATTGGGGTCACCGACAGTCCTGAGCTTTCCACGCCGCTCGGACACCTTTTTCTCCTGCTGCTCTTCTTCCTTCTTCCGCTCCTCCATTGATGGCCGACCAGAGCTCGCATAATCTGGAGTGTCTGTCGAAACGATCGTGCTGGTGCGGTCGCTGGGATCGTTCAATACGCGTTCTAGCAGATCCTCGTTAACAAAAGTCGGATCAACAATAAAGCTGCTAGCTGAGCTTGTGGGTGAGCCAGGAGAGCCCGTGTCACGCACCTGATGTTCACCACGAGCAAGGGAGTTTTGGCCTTCCACTGGAACCTGTGGCAATTGCCGGTTTGGCAGCGGCTTTCGATTCACGTTTTGTGATGATCGATTATTGATCAAACCAGGCCGCTGTTCGTTCATGCTTGCTGCAGCGAGACTGTCGAGCGATGGCTTTTCTTGCGCGTCAAAGTACTCGCCATCAGTTGCATGGAATGGCGAGCCTGGTATCGATTCCAGACGATTCTGTCCAGCTCCGTGACTTTCGTTGGAAGCATAGCCCTGTGACTGGTTAGCAGGACCAAGGTGAGGATCACGAAAAGCAAGGGTCTGCTCGTGGCCTTGTGCGCCTGCATAGCCTCCCTCATCAGAACCGCGAACGGCGTCCTGCATCTGATGCAGAGTGGCGTCATCTACGTTCGACTGGGCGCGTCGAAGTTCATGTGGCATGTGCGGCTGCGTGGCAGGACGACCACGCGGGTTGTGCTGCAGCTCTGGAGGAGAAACCACGGGTTCTGGCGGAGGCAGGTAAGGCGAGCCAGCAGCAGCGACTTGCTCGTAAGGCGACTTGGTCAGTAGTCTGTCGTCGGACCGGACCTCTTCGATGGGACTCTGAGCCTCGCCAGTGTTCGCAGCAAGGACACCCCCATGCATTGGTGGCACCGGAGGCTGCTCGTTCTCGTCACGCCCACTCTGCTCATAAGACAGTCTCGAAGGCGTCTCGGTCATATACTTCCGATACCCATGTGCGTCAGATACAGAGCGCTTGTGGGGGCTTCCATTCAACGTTACAGGTGGCGCAGAGTCTGTACGCCTGGGCGGCTGCAGTGGGTCACCTCTTGTCGGAAGTGGAGAACCAGATCGCGAGCCGGGTGTCGAATGCGTGCCAGCCTGGTCCTGGAACTGCAGGACACTTCTTCCCGGAGGCAGTGAATTGCGGCTTGTGGTGTTGCGTCTGGGAGTCACGCCACGGGCTCCATTTTCGACCTCGGTGGCCATGCGAGTAGACGTGAGCTTCCTCATCTCTTTCCGCCACTGTCGCTCACTCCAATTCTGACTGCCTTTCTCGTGTATCAGGCCAGAGACGTCCAGAATGTCCAGATACCCGTAACGGCGGTCTTTCGGCATTGCGAACATCAAGCCCCGAGCGTCTAAAGTATCTGCGATAAGCCGGGACGGTCTGCCGTACAGTGCGAAAGTGTCGTACACAGGGAACAACCACCTGAGCATCATCTCAAAGCCGCTCACGGCAGCATGCACTTCTGGCATGACGAAGACGAAGCCTTCAGTAGTAGTCTCTTGACCTCCATGTATCGTGACCAGCCCCTCTAGCTTTACTAATGTAGATTGTTCTACCAGTGGCTTCGATTGTGGATAGATGGCGTATGCAGCATAGGCGTCGCTAATGGTGGCGATCGGTTTCGTCTTCTTCGTGATCTTCCTGGTATCGTAGAATTTGATGTCGCCCTTGGGCAATTCGGCGCGGCCATATGTACCACCCTTCTTCAGAGTCTTCTGGGACTTCTGCCACTCCTTCTCGTCTGGTGGAGAGATCACACACCAGCACCTCTGCCAGGGAGTGCCAGCTCCGAAGCGAACTCTGGCCCAGTCGTCGTAGGCAAATCGTGATCGTTCCATAATCTGCTTGATACCATTCAAGTATCGACCTTTGCCTGCAATCAAAGACCCCGTATAGGCTTCCTGCAGAGTCGAATGCTCGAACATGGCAAGGCGGATGCCTGCAGTCCATTGAGTCAGAGAATTCAGAGAATTAAAGTGCAACAAATAGCGATTGTTGGCTGCTGTCGACAAGCTGAGCACATTCTGAAGGCTACCACCAGCTGCGCCATTCATAGGAAGTGATTCGATCTGCACATGTCAGCCCAGTACACTGGCTCCTCTGCATCCAACTCACCATTTTGATCGAGGCGTCGCTGAGGTTGATGAAGGTTGGCACGACCTCGCCGTCCTCGCCCGCCGCGTCTAGTGCCGCAGCATCCCACAAGGACAACACCGTGCCCACGAGCTGCGCGAAGCACTCCGTCCACGTACGGTCTCGACTGGGTCTGCCACTAGAGTCCAAATCATGCAGTTTCAGAAAGTAACCTTCCTGATACAATTTGTTGCTGTGGCTGTTCAGGTAGCTGAATATAGGCGCGAGCTCGGGCGGCGTGTCAACCGCCAACTCCATTTGCGGCGGATTATACGTCTGAATCATGCTGTTGGGACGTGTGTTTGCCCTCGACTCTGCTCTTGCTCGCGACTGAGTGCTCGGCGAGTGTGGTGAGGCCTGGCCATGAGCGTCGGCTCGGTATCCGCGTATTGACTGCGAGGACGTTTCGGTATCGAGGTTGAGTTTGCGTGTCCGCTCCATCTCTGAAGGATCCCGCGAGGGAGGCGTCGCCTTTGCGTGTCGTCCTGGCAGCTCTTTCAAGTCGTCCGTGGTGGGAGATCGAGGTCCTCCACCCCATTGGGACATGAAGGACAATACTGCACAGGGTGGTCAGACTCTGCAAGGGACTTCGGCTGCCTGTCACGTTCTCGCCGCGGGTAGCGACTTCCAACATCGGCTGTGGTGCCGCAGCAGTGGCTCGGGACGGACGTACCTCTATTGCGAGGCATGCTGTACAACGCTCTGATCAACCTGTATGCTGGGACTTTTGGTGTACCACTTCCGCTCGTGCTGCAACAAAGCTGCACAGTTCCCTGGTCAATGAAGAAGGGTAGGTATGTCAGGTAGGTATGAAAGAAGTTCCAGGGCTGTACGCGGCGCCTCGTCCACGTCCGTCAAGCCCTCCTGCAGACAGCTGATAGACGCGTATGCCTGTCGGCGGGTCAGATGCGCTGATCTCCTCAGCTCGCGCAGTGAAAATTAAAGGATGTGGTTACGGAGGTTCTCTGGCGACAAGAACGAGAGTTAGAAGCTGGTTGTCGCAATAATGATGCCGTTGGCGGACGTTTGCAAAAGAGATGTGCTCGTACGGAGATATATATTTACGAGAATCGATTGATGACGCTCTGGTGCGAATTCAAGGTTGTTGGGCCGGCACTCCCGAGTGACCTGTCCGCTGTCCGTCCGATTGATTTATGATTTTTGTGGTTTGGTCACTTTGGTGTCGATGTTGGTGGGTTATGTTGGATACAGTAGGAGGTGGTGTGTTGTTCGCTGCAAGTGGACGGGTTGCAAGACGTGAGTGTTGGGTCAGCAGGGCGCAGCAGCCCGGGTTTCTATTGAATATACAGCACACATATGCAGCATCACCAACGCCGCTGACAAGAATCATGTTGCCAGCCGGAGCTTTCGTAAGCACAGACGAGTGCGGCGCCGCGCGCGCAACCAAGTGCTTGGCATCTCCAGACCTCGATTGCATTGTTGCCAATGGGGACCTGGGAGGCAGCTTGTGCATTGCGCGTTCTGGATTCAGCCTCATCTAGCTTGCGTCTAACTCATATATGTCGGAGCTCTGACCCGGTTGTGCATACTGTCTTTGCTGTCTCTCATGCACGAGTGCGCAAAGTCCACCTCCAACGCCCTCCACAATGGCAGCGGCTGGGCTACGGCCTACGGGCTGCCTGGTTCGTCTGCTTCTTCCACTAAGCGGGTATGTCCTTCCCTTCGGATCGCTAGATCGGATGTCCGTGAAGCCTCGGCGTACCTCCTACAATGTCGCTCGATCTACCTCCTACCTCCTACGGTCCTACCTCCTAGCGCCAACACTGCTGTCCGTTCGCCGCGGGCAACGGCTGGGAAAGGCTGTCTTGAGCCGACCGCAGTCAGACCTGCTGGCGTGAGACAGCCCATTCCATACATGTACATGTACTCCACAGACTCTGGATGGGATCATGATTACCTACTACATCTAGCGATGAAGCGGGAGGAGCCCACGGACTGATTGACGACGGCTTGTTTCTGTCGAGGGCAAGGACATTGTAGGTACAGTACCCCAGGTAGGTATAGGTCACAACGTCAACGTTAAGAGAAAGCACAGACGCAGGCCTGCCTTGTTGCTGCCTTGTCACAAAGCGAACGCGTCCAACACGTCTCTCACAGAGATTCACGCAGCGCGCCAGAGCTCTGACTTGGTACTCGCCATTGCACTTGCGTTTTTGTGGTTCCCATTCACCCAACCTTTGTACTATTGGCAATCATCGTCTCCTTCCTGTCCCCCTCTGGAATTACTCGCAATCAGGATATTACAGACTGCATACGCCCGCAACGCGCTGGCACGCACTGCCACTGCCACCTCGGATGCTATGGCACCGGCCAAAGCGACTGGCATAGCAAAGAAGAGTGCGACTAGGAACAAGAAACAGCCGCCTCTCGCACAACCGAAAGAGCTGCTTGAGGAAGATAGGGAACATCTCCGGCACTGGCTGTCCAGGACTGACAAGCCTTTTGGTGTCAAGGTCGCTGCGCTGACGCGAAAGCGCAAGCGGCAGGAAGAGATGCATGTGGAAGAGGGGCTGCTAGTACCCGATCTCAGGGTGCTGTACGCAGTCAAGCCTCGCGACAAGTGGGATAGCTTGAGGAAGTATAAAAAGTTCACAGGTGAAAGAGTTGGAAAGTGACTAGATCTGTGTATTCTAGTACTGATTCGTCATGTAGTTGGAACCGAAAGCATTGCGACTGGACAATGCATACTAGTCAAGCACGACGCCTCAACCGAGGATGTAAGGATGGCGTCTGAGACGCAGTGGAAGGCACAAGTGCTCGAAATTAGAGCCCTGGACAGTGAGCATGTTTTTATAAGAGTTGCATGGCTCAACAGGCCGGAGGATCTCACCTCAGGTCGGCTGCTACATCACGGCAAAAATGAGCTGATTGTGACCAATGAAATGGATGTGATCGATGCAATGTGTGTGAATGGCAGTCTCGAGGTTGTGGCATTAGATGATGAAGACGATGAGAGCGGGACTGTTGAGGATCAATACTTCTGGCGGCAGACATTCGATATAACAACCAAGAAATTCTCGGTAAAGTGAAGTAGAAAACGAGCATAAGCTTCCAATACTGATGCTCAAATAGGAATTACGGCAGATCTGCATTGACAAGAAGCCAGCAAACCCAGATGAGATGATAATCCAGTGCTCAAACACAGCTTGTCGAGAATGGCTACATGTCAAATGCATTGCTGAACAAGCGCTCAGAGACCATGAAAAAGGTCAACCACCATGTACTGCTCTTGTCCTATAAGCTACGCTAATCTTTCGCAGCTGCCCGACAAGGAGTTCACAACAGAGAGGCTTCTCGCGCCAAAGATGACAGCAACGAAGAGGCTGGCGCCACACCTGCAGTATTCACTTTGAACAAGAACAAGACCAAAGTGGAAGTCTATGTCAAAGGTGACCCTACTGGACCGGACGACGTACCTGCGACGAACTCAGAGATTGTTGTGATTCCAAGAGTTGGTCCAGCCTATGCACAAGACCTTGTATGTCTGATGTGCTCGGTGCCGCTTGCGGATGACATCTAAATGTGATGCCTGTTCATTGCTTGCAACGCAATGCCAACAGTCTCAATCTCAGTCTCTGATGATTCCTCCACGCTACTGCAGGAACGTGCACATCGCCATGAGCCGGCGGAGCCGTTCCTCTTGGTATATCTAGTTATGGACGGTATGCGAGTATTTCGCGCTTCTTGTCCTGCGCAAGACTACAAGCAGCATTAGCCTTCCTTACCGACGTGAGCTGGACGCTGATATTTGATGTTGTCTCTTGCTCGAAGCAGTAACACTGTGGGGGGGGCTATATGTGTGTGAGGCACTGTGTAGGTGTGCTTCGGTCGGCGATTTGGACCTTTCTCACTTATTTGACAAGACGCAGAGAAGTGACTACGAATCTACATCCTACCTTACTGATCCTAGCATCTGACCCGGCTGACCGCTCTCATCTTCATCGTGGCCGACTGGCGCTATCTTGGCAAGCTGGGCCGGCACGGGGCGTCGGCACGCGAGTGGGGGGCTCCCTTATGAGGGGCGGGGGCTCACTAGGTACCCTATGGTGTCTGTACTGCTGAAAGGTGAAGAATCTCGATGGTTACGCCATATCGATACCCTCCCCCACCCATACTGTATATATATCTGATACTCGTAACTCTCCACTCCACGAGGGCCGGGCATCTACGCGCCCGATGTCCGTCATCTTGATTAAAGCGAAACTGCGCGCTTGTTTGGCATTGGAATACACCCCTGCTCTGGACCAGCACGAAATGAGAGCGGCTAAATTGTAGGCTGCTGAGGTGTACATCCCGCCCTTGACCCTATCTCCACTTCGAGGCCGCAATGCTCAGAGTGGTTAAGTGCAGGAACCATTCACTGTGAGACTTAAGAGTGATGTATGTGAATGACTTGCGGCTCGAGCTGGTATATGCAGGTAACGATGCAAGTTATAGGAGGAGGGGGAAGTCGTACAGCAGCGTCTATATACCTTATGTATATCAGTACCTATCTAGGGACGTAGGTTGTGCAACTATTGCTGCAGTCGGGACTCTGCACTCTGGAGAAGAACTATACCGTATGCAGAAGAAGCATCTACAGTACAGTATGACAGCGTGCTCATGGCGCATGCCCGCGTGGGAGGGCGCTCTCTCTCTGAGACATGTTACATTACTGGCTCGACTCATTTCCCGGTCGTGCTGCTTGTCTCATCATAGAGAATAATCAGATGAGCACCTGCTCACAGGATCTTCAGCAGACGAGCAGGCAACGCGGAGCTTGTCGTTAATTAATCTATCCTGCTCTTGTGCCTGGTAAAATTTTAGTAGGAGGTATAGCGCGTGCGTCCCTGGACCTGCATGATAGAACTAGCCCCATGCACGAGCTGCACTGGGCAGCAGGCCATTGGAGCTAGCCATGCTTTGGGTGTTGATGAACGATTCCGGCGATTCATGTTCATACATGTAGACGGTGCAAGTACCTAGTGAAGCAAAGGACTCTTATTGTTGGTTCCTCTTGAGCTTCCTTTCACGACTACTTACCACCTGACCTACCTGTACCTTACCTACCTTACCTAACTCTTGCATCGACGTCGGCGACATCGCAGCGCCAGGCCTGTTCATATTATTTTCGCACGTGCCTGCTTGTCGGTCCTTACCGTTGTGGAACCTACTTACCTTACGAGGTATATCGTCCAGCACCCTGTCGTTCGTCATTCCGTCGGGTGTTCCTGAGAGATCACACCTTAGCTGCTTGGGAGCCCCGAGAGCTTCACATACTACATACCTTTTACTCCCTGGCCACCCGCGGGTCCACGACCTGACGACAACCATCGCTTCCCCATGGCAGACGTCAACGGCGCAAAGGTCAATGGGGACATGGAAGGCCCCGCCGCTGCCCAAACCCTAGGCACGAACAATGATGGAGAACAACCGCTTAGCAATGGCGAGCAGCCTGTCGCACAATCGGACTCGCAGCCTGCCAACACGCAGCCTACAGAAGCGCAGGGTGTGTCAGGAACAAGTACAGAGCAGAGAGGGGCAGGCGCCGTGCCAGCGATAGACCAGCGCGCTGCTGCGTCCACGGAGCCAGACTCGCGGCCTGCTGTATTGATCATCGGCGGTCTCGGTATGGAAATCGACGCATTGTGCTATTTCCATGTGTACTAATGGGGATGGACAGGATATGTTGGACGCTATCTTGCTACTTACATTCACTCCAACAAGCTCGCTTCGACTCTGCGGCTGGTTGATAAACAGCTACCCCAATTAGCATCCCTCGCACCAGAACATCAAGCAGCTTGCTCAGAGGCCAACTTCCTCCAATCCGATGCGTCACGGGTCCAATCACAAGATCGAATATTCAATCTACCAGCAGGACCGGACGGCGCGAAACGAGAATTTGACTATGTCTTCAACTGTGGAGGTGAGACCAGGTTCTCGCAGGAAGATGAGGTCTACAAACTTCGAAGCTATCAGTTGAGCTTAACCGTGGGCAAAGAGGCGGCGAGAAGAGGCGTGAAAGCGTTTGTGGAGTGCAGCACTGGCACAGTATACAACTCTAGCAAAACACCTCTGAAAGAGACGGACAAGACTAGCAAACCGCATACGAAGCAGGCGAAGTGGAAACTACAGGCGGAAGAAGAGTTGGCCAAGATTCCGGGTCTCAAGCTGATAGTGCTACGATTTCCCAACATATATGGTCCATATGGCGGACGAGGTTGGCTAGGAACACAGCTCGCCCTTGCTAGAGTCTACCAGAGTCGCGAGAAGGAGACGATGAAGTGGCTCTGGAACAGCGAGCTACGGACCAACACTCTACACGTTGAAGACGCCTCCCGCGCATGCTGGCTCGCAGCCGACTGGCGCTCACGTAACGACTCGATCCCTGGTACGCAAGGCGATAGTCGAGGTACAATGGTCTTCAACGTCGTAGATAGGGGCCAGACGAAACAGGGCACCATGGCGCAAATCATCAAAGACATTTTTGGGATTGATACTGGCTTTCAGAATGCTCTGGTGAACACATTTGCCCGGCTGAACTTGGAGCATGTGGTAGACGATGTCAACGACGATACTCTGGATGACTGGGCGGACTTGCAGGAAGCTTCGGGCATTGCTGATAAGGGTGGTCCATTGAGCCCATTTATGGAGAAGGAGATACTGAGGGACGCAGATCTGAGTATCGATGGTAGTCGTTTCGAGACAGTGGTCGGCTTCAGGTGAGTGGCTTCTCTTCTCATTGAGCATCCAGAAGTGGCAGATGTGCTAACATGGTGACCACAGACCGCAACATGAACGAATCACCACGGAAGAGGTTGAAGCTGTTATAGAAAGCTATAAAAAGATGGGATGGTGGCCGTGACATGCGCCGTGTGGCGGCATTCGATGGTTAGCGTACATGATTGTGAACGGCCGGTTGTGATATCCCCCCAAGGCTGCTTCTGTCTCTCTCTCTCTCTCTTTCTTCTTCGTACCTAGCATAGCGTGAGAGAATTGAAGTAATGTGTGTACAGAGCCGGTAGAGCAATCTGCTGATGCTATTACCGCGGCCCTTTCCCCCCTCCCTCCCTCTCTTCCTCTCTTCCTCTCTCCCTCCCCCTTGCACAATACACCATTTCACTGCCGAGGGTAAGATTACCTTGGGTAATACCTTGAGTAACGGCACCTTAGAGAGGGTTCGGCTGTTAGGTTGAACTTTGCTCAGAGAACAGGCCTTCATGATGAATTTCCTTCGGGCAAGGGGTGGTCTGGCGCTGACGCTGTGTTTGGGTGTCTTTTCGGCTGAACAATCATCCGAGGCGTACCGGGACGGAATGCTCCGACGACTCTTTGCCTGACTTGGAGAAGACTTCAGCCTTTGCACACCACAAGCAGGCTCCCGGCTACACACAGCGACTTTTTCCCGTCCGCGATGGAATGACCGTGTTGCATTGGATGCGGCATGCACAGGCGACACCATGGCCTGTCTGCATGACACGGCCACATCCACTTGGCCGTGGGCGACCTCTCGGATGCTGTCAAGCTGTTCCACGTACATGTTCTGTACCTAGTCACGCAGTACGATGTCCATGGTATGCCAGCCACTGGCGTGGTACCGCAGGCCAGGTTTGAGACCTCCGCCGTTCGTACAAGTTCGCGGAATTCCAGATGGCGGGAGATGTGGGCTGCGCCCTCCCTCTCGCGCCTCCCAGCGTGCTGCTTGATGCGGGCATTCCTGAAATAGTGCTCATATCTACTGGTCGCCCTCTTCTCCCAAGCACATGGTGCAGCTCAGCCGCAGCTGCACGAGCTCCACGACTTATCCGCCAGGAGCTTAACAGGGGTTGGAATCCTTCACGATGCACGGTGCCCCTCCACACGGTAGGCATCAGAATACGCCATTGGTAGACAGAGGCCGCTTGCATTCACTACACTCGTAGATAGCACAGCCGTGCCCAGGTAGCTAACTTTGTTGACCCGTTTGGCTGTGCCTCCAGCAATCCCCCAAGGTGGTTATTTATACAAGAGAGAGAGCCTCCACCGCCGCCAGTCGATGTCTGCTTTCCGAACGATAGCTCTGGATCTTCAGTCAGCCGGCCAGCTCGTCCAGAAAGATTTCGGACCCTGGTCTCTTGTCTGTCCCTCCGAGAAAGACATGCGAAATGTTTCGACCTTCACCCTCGACCACATTCGCAATTCCAGAAGTTGCGACTCTTCTCCTTGATCAAGCTCATACCATGAATTCTGCTGGCCATGGAGGCATCCAAGCGCGACCGAGACCTTTGCCGAGAACCGCAATACGAAATTGCGAGATAACATGGCAACATGAATCCTCCCACGAAGGTCACCAGTCCTGCCCTTTTCCGAAGCTCTGCGCTGCATGTGACGGGCTGCCAGGACGGTTGTCCATAATGGGCGGCCTGAGGCGAAGCTATCCTCCAGCTTCACCGCCAGATCACGTGCTTCACCGGTGCGGGTCTTGAGGCCGCCTCAACCCATCTGTTGTGATTGCTCGCCCTCTTGGCTGTGTCGCTGCTGCTACTGGTCAATGGTATTACACCGTATGCGTACGTGCCTCGGACCTTCGATGCTGGCTCCATCACTTGGCTCGTCGCAAGCAGCTTCGTCAGTTGCCTTGATACGCCTGGGCGTCACGTGTTGTAGGTGTAGCTGCCCCCTTGAGGGCGTTCGCATTGCAAGTAATGCTTCGCCACCCTTCAAATACATGTAGGGTCAATTCACAACTTCCTCTTGCACTTACCAATGTCAAACTCACAACACCATCCTGCAACATTGTAAAGCGTCTTCTGCTGACTACGACTGCATCGCGGCTGAACACTTCAGGCCTTGTTGTGCACCAGCCACAGCGACATTGCCATGTCGAAACGTACTCGGTCCATGGAATCGTAAGTAACCATCGTTTATGTCTCCGTCGTCGACATCTGACCAGTCGCAAGGGAGGCCGGCTTGAATGGTTTCACCACACCTTCAACATGGTCCACACCGCTGTCAAGTGCACCACCATCATGCCAACACGAACTGGGCGACGCCAACCATAATAATGAGATGACTCATCCTCGTGCGAGAATGGAAGATGGTCACGACTTCTATGTTCCTGACGCGGACTGCCCGGAGAGCATTGACGCCTGGGCGGCCGGACTCTGGCGACTTGATGAGTGTACGACTTCTGTCTCTCCTTCCGCTATCCCATGAAGTCTTGCTTCGAATACGGTCCTCCCGGGATGTTTCCACGTATAAGATTTGTCCTCAGAGCGTGCTGACCGTCATCTCGCATAGTCAACCAAGCTTTTTTCGATAGGGACTTTACACTGTATGACAGCCAGGACTCCATTGCATCGTCAGACTCTCAGCAAGACACACCACTCGCACTACCCCACCAGCAGTCTTTAGCAACTGCACAGGCCCACATACTCCATGCACCGCCAATCACCGTCACGCCGCCTTCCTCGCAAGAAACTTCCACGACTTCTGCCCGGAGCATCAGCCCTCCCCAACGCCGACGACGGGCTGTGCGGCCTCGCCACCCCTGCAGCACTCTCGGCTGTAAGAAGACCTTCTCCCGAGCATCCGACTTGGATCGTCATCGCCGGAACGTCCATTGTGAAAGCAAAGAGTACTACGAATGCTGCAGCCATCGCTGCCTATACAGAACACGTCGAAAGGACAAGGTACAAGAGCATTGTCAAAAGGTGCACGCTCACACCCGAGGAACCGAAGTATTCACCGTTGTGCCCGATAATGATGACGATGATAATGATGTGTAACTCCAGTGTACACTCCCCGGCATCCAGTGCAAATCGACAGCCCAACGAAAACAGCTAGTTGTTGCTTCTATCGACAGTTCAAAACATCACGAGATTCAGACCTGCGAGCAGGCTATGGCGGCTACCTAGTACGAGGTTTAGCAGAGTTACCAGACAGGAATGGAGATTTCGCTTTTTCTTTCTTGTGCTTTGCAGGCGTTATTTGGATACGGATTGTCAGATGTGTGTGTGTGTGTGTGTGTGTGTGTGCGAACCGTTTATGCAAGCAAGTACACATACAGAGAGAGAGAGAGAGAGAAAGAGAGAGAGAAAGAGAGAGTGTGTGTAAGATACTACAGGTACCTCCTTTAATCACAGATCAGATTCAAGCTTTGTCATTTCATGTGCTGCATACATCCCAAAATATTTGGCTCTGGCTCCTCGCTGCGTCGCTGCTACAGTTTCGCATCACAACGGATACGAACAAATGGGGCGCATTCCAGCCACCTGATCAATCAAGAAGAAGAAGACGAAGAAGTGCCATTCTTCTTGAAGTGTAAGGAAAAGCGGGCGGGCGGGCGGCTAGGAGGCAAGCTGTAAGTAGGTAGGTAAGGTACATGTAGGAGGTAATGATTCAGGAGGAAACACCCGCAGTCCCCGAGAACAGAAAAGAAATATCAATAAAACGTGTGTGTTTGGGAAAAGTCAGTTGGAGTTGCGTTTCCGAGAATGGGATTGGTTGATTATCAAAAAAACTACGCTTGGCGTCACTAGTCAAACTGCACTTCACTGCTACTAATGTACACCTGCGACTCTTGCTTACGACCAACCAACCCCTTTTTTTTCTTATCGCTGGAGAAAAGGAAAAATAAACAAGAACAAGAAGAAGAAGAAGAAGAAGAAGAAGAAAAAGGGCCATTGCACCGACTGACTACTAGTCATTCGTTCCACTAGGTACCTTACTAGGTACTTAGGTAGTAGGTATGCAACGACCCGCTAGGCGTCCCTCGTAACACACAGGCACACACGCACCAACACAATAGAACGACAACAAGAACAACATCTCTCCGGATAACTGCATAAGAGACAGGGGAGAAAAAAAAAGAGGGAGAAAAAAAAAAATAAACAGAAGTAATACAAAGAGCTACTCACACGACTACGAACGCAACAAGTTTTTTTTGGGGAAGGGGGAAAAATATGCAGCTTCCCGCGTACGTATCTCTCTTTCTTTGGCGGGAACCTTCACTCTACTCTACTCTACACTACTCCACAACCACAACTACTCTCCTACTAGTTTTCTTATACGAGATTTCATAAGTCTTTCCTTGACGAATGGGGCTTTTGCCGTATTAGGAAGAGTAAGTAAGTAAAAGTAGGTAGATAAGTAAAAGTAGTGCTAGCTGCGCGCTATATCAGTGGTTAAGGCAAGCCACTTGGGACCTCCTGGAAACAGTTTGGCTTGGATGGTGGGGGAGGGAGTTATTTTTGATTTTTCCTTTTTTTCTCCGAGACATTTACTAACTTTTTGTCGTGTTATTTTGGAATGGAATAGGTGAATAGGTGAGTAGGTGATACGAACGCCTCTTTTTCTTTTTGGTATGTATGTGTGGGTGGGGGAGAGCGGTTGTGACTTTCTTTCCTTTTTTTCGTGTTATTTTTTGGGGTTTTCTTTTTTACTGATACTGCTAGGTAGTTACTGACTACTGACTACTACAGCTGTGGGCGTGACGAAGTCTGATACACGGCGTTGGATGTACCGAATGGGAAGCGACAGATGTTCTTGTAGCTCCGAAAGGGGGGGCAAGTTTTAAAAGGAGGGAGGGCCAAAGGTGCGATAAGAGAATGGTGTGGTGTGTCTGCTGCCGCCACACAGATGGGAAAAAAGTATGAAATGACTCTCTGGTCTCTTCTTCTTCTTCTTCCTTCTTCTTTTTTTGTTTCTTTCTTTTTTAGGGAACAACGCCTTTGTTCTACTGCTGCTGCTGCTGTTTCTTCTTCTATCTTTTTCATACCCCAGACGATCTTTCTTGTCTACGACTTACACCGACCTGCTTGAGCAGTTCGTGCGTTGATCGCACAATCCATTCCTTTCATCTCAACCATGTTCTCATCCTCCTCCTCCTTCCTCTCTTCTACACTCTTTTTCTCTTGCCTTGCACTCTTCAGCACCACAGGCTGGGCTGATTATGTGCTGCAAGATGACTACTTCGAAGCAGGCTTCTTCGATCAATTCGACTTCTTCGACCAACCCGATCCCACACATGGCTTTGTGAGCTACAAGACGTATGATGAATCCTGCGCTGCAAGTCTCATCACCAATACAACTTCCTCAGTATACATTGGCGTGGACAGCGAGAACATCTCGCCCTTTGGCCGAAACAGTGTTCGCATCACGAGCAAGAAAGCATATAATTCCGGACTGGTAGTTGTTGATATTCAACATATGCCTGGCGGGATTTGTGGAACATGGTACGTTTCGATCGATCGATGATTTCTTCTGCGCAGTCAACTAACCATCTCTCCCCTTTTCAGGCCAGCATTCTGGATGGTAGGCCCTAACTGGCCCCACGGTGGCGAAATCGATATTTTCGAAGGCGCCAACGACCAAACCACCAACGACGTCACCCTCCACACCGGACCCGGCTGCTCCATCACCAACAACGGCGGATTCTCCGGAAGTTTGAAATACACCAGCTGCGCCTCCAGCGGCACCAACAACCTGGGCTGCCAAATCGGGGCCACGAGCGAGAAAACCTTCGGAACGGGTTTCAACGCCAATGGGGGCGGAGTCTACGCGACGGAATGGACGAGCGAATACATCAGCGTGTGGTTCTTCCCGCGAGGAGAAATCCCCGCGGATGTGTTGAGTGCGTCACCCAAGCCGTCGACGTGGGGTACGCCGATTGCGAGGTTTGAAGGGGATTGTGATATGGCGTCGTCGTTTACCAATCAGCAATTGGTGTTTGATACGACGTTTTGTGGCGACTGGGCTGGTCAGGCGTGGTGGTCATCGTCGAGTTCGTGTGCGGCTTTGGCGCCGACGTGTGAAGAGTTTGTGGAATTGAATCCGAGTGCGTTTCAGGAGGCGTATTGGAGTGTCAATGCGTTGAAGGTGTATCAGGTGGAAGCAGCTGGAGGGTATGGTAGTCCTCCTCCTCCTCCTCCACCTCCTCCTTCGCAGCAGCCGTCGCCGAGTGCATATGTGCCCGTGACAAGCGCGGCGGCGCCGGTGGTGACGCCATATACTCCTGCGCCTTCGGTGGTGCAGACGACGTTTGCGATTTACACGACGACGGCTCCGAACAGAGGGAATGCGCCTATGGTGGTGGTGGTGGTGGGGGAGGAAAGTGATGGGAGTATCGGATTTCAGGCGGGCGTGGACGCCGCAAACACAGCACAGAGTCCGGCTGAGACGGGCACCGGGAGTGCAGCTGTGGTGGGAGTTGGCGGTGTGGTTGGACTTGGACTTGGACTTGGAGGGGGAGGAGGAGCATCGCTGGCTGCACCTCCTCCGCCCGCGGAAACACAAGCTGGGAGTGGCTGGTTCACAACCAATTCTGACGGGACGGTTGGGCTCAGTGGACTAGGGAAACGCCACAGACATGCTAGGCACTTGACGCAGCACAAGGGTCAGTTGGGGAGGAGGATTTGATGATTATGATGATGGTTTCTTGGATATGGCTTGGCAGTCCCACTAACGTTAGCTAAAAGTTATGCTCTTTCTCTCTCTCCCTTTCTGTATTTCTTTACGCATTGCACGTAGCGTCTCAAGCTCCACACATGCCTTGTTTGCTACTCGAGTTGGAAGCAATGACAACGACGATGCGCGAGGTTGATATCTAACTCTGGCATGCAGACGTGTGAGGTGGCTACTAGAATGATTCTTCTTCTGAGAATTGAATTTCTATATCTGAATAATGTTATTTTGCAAACCAGAGCATAGTTAAAATATCATCATTCTCCCATCCTAGGACCTCTCACCTTCCCCATTGTCCCCCTTCTCCTCCTGCTCCTCCTCCTCACACTTAAGCACTAACAACAGTAGCACTATTATCCGCACAAGAAAACGCCGTCCCGACCTTCCCTGCGCGAAACTGATCCGCAATATTCGAAATATTCGCATACGTGCCCCCGATGGACAACAACAGTCCCAACAACAACATCGCCACGTGCGCCCACCACAGCCCTTGCTCCTTCCACGTCCCCGTGCGATACCCCGGATGAATCGAAAACCACAGCAGAGGCGGTAACACCACTCCCAAGGGGCCAAAGCCCATACTTCCAATCAAACTCACCAGAGACGTGTAAAATGGTATTGCGACTGCAAGCAACCATCCGACAAAGCCACAACTCACGGTACATGCGATCCAGACGATCCAATGGGTGGCAGTATTTTCCGTCAAATGGCGTGTCCCACGGAGAATTCGCACGAAGACGGTCTTGGCGGGGACGTGAACACAGATCATTCCGACGGCGCACAAGCCTGGTAGAGCGACGGCGTAGGCCGCAATTTTGATCGTGGGGCCCGCGGAGCCCAGGGCGGGGGATGTAACGTATTTCCCTGCGTAGGCGTACATGACGGTGGCGAGGGAGAGGTAGGCGGTGTTGACAAACGTGGCACTGACGTAGAGGGCGCGGAAAAAGTCTTGCGGGCGGCGCATTTCGCTCATGACGGGGATGTAGCCGCAAGTGTTGGAGGAGGAGGCGTAGATGGCGATTGCTCCCGCCCATGCTTGCGCGAAGGTGGTACCGGGCGGTGGGCCGGGTTGGAAGCCGAGGTCGAAGGGGCCCGTTTGGGGGGCGTAGGCGGGTCGAGAGCGGATGGCGACAGCGACAACGACCATGAGGACGGAGACGAGGGCGGAGACGAAGCCGATCCAGAGGATGATGCCTAGGCCGTGGATTTTGCGGATGCTGCCTGTGGCGATGGAGACGAGCATGGCGATAACGTTGACTGGGAGAGGACTGTTAGTGGAAGGGAGGAGGAGAACTTGAGAAGGATATGGACTTACAAGCCACGGTACAAGTTCCATGCTTCGTGACAGCATTCAAAGCAGTTCCGATAGCCAACACCGCCAAGCCAATACACAACAGCCAACTCATCAGGTATAGTACCTCCGCGATGAACTTTGCAAATTTGCTCCAGAATTTACTCTTGCTGAGATCCAACACTGCAATCTCAGCTCCATCAATAATCGTATGCATCTTCGGATGCGCCAACTTGAAATTGCCTTGGATGATGGCAGAATATGTATTCACCAATCCCCAAAAGACGATGAATAAGGGAGACATGACTCCTCCGAGGTAGTACATTGCAGAAGGCATGGAAAGGACTCCAGTGGCAAAGGTCTGTTTCATGAGAAACATAGAGGCGCGGATCCAGCCTACAGTGCGGAAGTTGACTTTGCCCTCGCCTGTCGCGCCAAAGACTTCACTTTCTTCTGCATCGTCTCCTGCTTTGCCGTGAGAGGAACAGCGGTCATCTTGTTCCTTCTTCTCAGTGACCGTGTATTTGTCTGGGTGCTTGAGCGACTCGGTGGTTCCAGCTGAAAAGTCTACAGCAGCGATGGTGCTGTCTGGTGGAGATTTATCGGAAGAGGTTCGGATGGCGTGCTTTTCGTCTGCCATCTTAGCGTCGACGATGGCAAAAGAGGGAGAGAATAACAAGTGCAGCTGCGATCAGCATACTCGAACAATCGCTACTGTTTGGACGAGTATTTAGAACGACAGCTGAGCTCCAAGAGCTGTCGCTCCATTACTGACCGGGGTGGCCGTCGGCGAGATAGTGGTATGGCCCGTATGGGGGAAGACCCTGGTTACGATGTTGATAGGGCAGAATCCATTTCATCTCATCTTGTTGGGCTCTGCCACGCCCACGATTGCCCCCGACGTGGATGTGTTGTATTATGTTACTGCTGTCGCTTTATCTGTACCGCAAGCAGGTCCGGAAGCGCGCGTCTAAGGTGAACAAGCCCCTTCCATGGCGATCAGATACTTTCTTATCAGTGTCAACCAAACACCACCAAATCTTTCGTACAGCGGCAGTCGCAACACCGATGGTTGGATAAAGATACCCCGAGGTTGCAAGATAGCAAGACCCGCCAGTTTGGAATGACCTGAGAACTGTCTTCCCACGTGGAGTGGTTCCGTTGCCTTATCGCGTGCGTGCCATGTCGCATGGGTTCTGCGATGAAGCCATTGTACTCACGATCTCATCCTAACAACCGGAACCGCACTACTATTCATGTCGTCAAGTGGCTTCGCCTGCGTACTCTCATGCATGTCATGCTTCAAGCACGGTAATGTCTCCAGACAAACGGAGAGTGGTCTCCTTATTAAATGGGACAAAGTTGCCAAAGACGGATCGTTGTGACAGGGTGCAGAGTCAAAATCTAGCGCCCGATGAAGAAGAAAATGCTTGTACGGTCTTCTTGGCGTCGCATCAGGCTCAGCGGAATGGAGGGGGTGATACGTTGTGCCAAAGGACACCAACAGGGGGAAAAATCTGTAACATGCCGACAATGGTCAATCGGCTGAAATCCAAAGAGTCCTCTCCGGCCTGAGCGGGAGGACTGCCAGCCTGCGCGGCCTCCACAATATGCATATATCATCCCAGTCAGAGTAGCCCATCCGCCCAGTCGTCGACTCGTCGGTGCGAATCTCCTACTGCGCAGGGAGGACTCGCAGTTGGTAATTGTTCTTTGGGGGACAGTCCGCGACTGGTACTCGGTCTGCATTTCCTACCTTGACGCACGCAAAACAATTCACATATGTGCACACATGACAGATCGTCAATAGCATGCGAGCTCTGCGGCCAAGGCGCAGTGACCGGTATGCATGTGTCTGAGGTTACGAGAGAATCCGACTCCACAGTTTCATCATCCTGTGAAAGGAACGGCATTAATATCCAGGACTTACGGCCGACAGTCCCAGACCACAAGAGGTATCTAAATCTGTGTACACATGTCAGTGTGTGCGTCTCGCCAGGGTTTGTGCCTCGAAGGATATGTGTAGAATAGTGATATCAGACACCTGGTTGTAAGCACCGACGACAGGACCTCGGCGAGCATTTGTCGATGCTCTTGGAAGTATGTCTCCTGTCATGCCTTTTCCGGCTCTTCCTAAAGCTTGTAGGTATGCTGTCTTTCGACAACTGATCATCATGTGATGGGGGAGGGGGATGGGGAGATGGAGAGAGAGGGCAACGTACCATAGTGCATGGGACAGCGTGGGCGTGATGATGGATGTCATCAACACGCGATTTGTGTGGTGATATGTGGTGAAGTTGAAGTAAATGTAGGTGGTAGTGAAGAGAAATTCAGCGGGCGGCGAAAAAGCGGGAGGCGCAGACAGCGCCAAGACCAGCAGAATGAGGCTCAGCAGGCCGGAGTCCGGTCCGCATGGCTGCAGGAAGAGTGGCATCACTGCCACTCACTGGGCCGGGGGCTGCGATATTATTAGAACGAAAGCCACCTTTCACTGTTTCACATCATACCCATCCGAAGCTATTTCTCGGCCTCGCTGCTGTTCCACGAGGCCAACCGTCGCCGCACAGTACGCGGTACACTTTCCAATCAATCCGTTGGTAAGCCAGATTCAATGTCGCGCGCCGCGCCTTTTCCTTTCATCCATGAGCATCACTTTCCTTTGTCAACGTGAAAGAAAAAGAGGAGGAGAAGAGGAAGAGAGTCTGCCTCTCCGGAAGTCCGCCACAATAAGAACACGATCACGAACTCGCCCTGGCAGACCCCAGCAATAGCAGCGGCGATTATTTGCCGGAGAAGGTGCGCGCGCGCAGATGAATGGCCCAATATGCCGTCCTGTCTCGCTCTCCTCCCATTGTCCGCAGTGCCAGCTGTGCTTTTGAGAGTGCCGGCATGCACACCACCTGCACTGCACCAGACATGGAAGCAGACACAGACAGAGGCAGACATCGACAGAAGCAGACAAGACAAAAGCAGAGACAGAGACAGAGAACAACTGGCTGACATTGGGACCTTGTCGCAGAAACGATGCGCATTTCAGGCACGATATGCACCGCCGTTACTCTGTCGCTGCTGAGAGGCGCGCAGTGTGAAGTGAATGCTGCCCCGCCTGCCGCCAGTGCGGGTCCCCATGTCTGCGCAGTAGGCTGTCCCTCTGTCCCTCTGCCCTCTGCCCAGCACCCTCCCATTAACGCCTTCCAGCTCGAACCCAAGGCCAAGGTTTCCGATGCCTGTGCCTCCTACTACGACCTCGACACCCTTAACAACAAACTCCATCCATACGTGCGGAACCTGGCAAATAACACCGACTTCTTCTCATATTACCGCCTGAACCTGTACAACAAAGTGTGCCCCTTCTGGAGCGATGACAACGGCTTGTGTGGGAATAGGGCGTGCGCGGTCATTACACTCGACAACGAGGAAGATGTGCCAGAGATATGGAGAGCCGCCGAGCTCAGCAAATTGGAAGGACCTAAAGCACCGCACCCGGGAAAGAAGCAGCAAAAAGAAAGGCCAAATCCCCTTATGGGCCAGCTGGGGGAGAGCGTGGGAGAGAGCTGTGTGGTGGAGTATGATGATGAGTGTGACGAAAGAGACTACTGCGTGCCAGAGGACGAGAGTGCTACCGCAAAGGGAGACTATGTGAGCTTAGTCGACAATCCGGAGCGATTTACAGGATACAGCGGAGAAGGTGCACACCAGGTTTGGGAGTCGATCTACCGGGAAAACTGCTTCTCGAAGCCTCCGAAGATCGATACTGCCATGACACAGTCCTCAAACTCGGTACCGGGCTTCTCTTCTCTAGACCAAGCACAAGCTGCACTGCAGCTCAAGGAGGTCATCAAGGCGGGACGCTCGGGAGATACGTATGGAGAATTCGAAGACGAATGCATCGAGAAGCGGGTCTTCTACCGAGTCATCTCGGGCATGCACGCCTCCATCTCGACCCATCTCTGCTATGACTACCTCAATCAACTGACTGGAGAGTGGGGTCCCAACCTCACCTGCTACAAAGAAAGGCTACACAACCGCCCAGAACGTATCTCCAACATCTACTTCAACTTCGCTCTCATGTCACGAGCAGTGGGTAAGCTCCGCGATTACGTCCAAGACTACGTCTTCTGCACCGGCGACCCCTCCCAAGACACCAAAACCAAGAAAATGATCACCACCTTGGCAAACGCAATTCCTCCAGGCCCCCAAATCTTCGACGAAAGCGTCATGTTTCAAGACCAGAGCCTCGACGGCCTCAGCTTGAAGGAAGACTTCCGAAATCGTTTCAGAAACGTTAGCAGAGTGATGGACTGTGTTGGATGCGACAAATGTCGTCTCTGGGGCAAAATTCAGACCAACGGTTTCGGCACTGCTCTCAAGGTCCTCTTCGAATTCGGCCACGAAGCGGAAGGTGAAGCAAAGCCTCTACTACGCCGGACCGAACTGGTGGCTTTGATAAATACACTGGATAAGATCAGTACAGCGTTGAAGCATCTCGATCACTTCAAAGCCATGGTCGAGGCTGAGAACCGGGGAGCTTCGGCATTGGAAGTGGAGAATACACCCATCCCTACTGCCATCTCAGCATCTTCATCATCTTCGTCTTCATCTGCGAATTTTGACGATCTTGAGTCTTTGGAGGAATTCTCATCCGATACGGAAACACCTCCTGGAAAAGCAGAACCCACCATATCCGAAATCTTCTGGGAAGAATGGGACAATGTATGGACTGCTTATAAATTCGTCCTCTGGAGTTGGTCACAAATCCCCATGATGCTGCCCACGATCGTGTGGAGTGAAGTCGGTCGTCTGGCGGATCTCTGGTTAGGGAGACCGATTCGAGACAGGGTGTGGGAGATTAAAGCTCCTACGCTGGAGAATGTTCGGGCGTGGAAGGGTGTAAGGGATGAGTTATAACGTTATAGATCAATGCTGTATATATATAAATGATGGTATACATCTTCTTACATTATGTTACATGGTGGGAGCGATTAGATGCGCTGGACGGCAACTATGTAATTGAGCCTGGTGATGAGTGAGATCAAGTGGAATCAGAGGACGAATCGCTCGAGATATGTAATACGGCAGACTATGAAAGCTGCTGTAAACTCTGGTCTTGGCGTTGGTTGTCCCGTACGAAGGCACGAGCCGCTGAGTCCTGATTTGGCAAGTGGGTCTCGTCACTTGAGCCGCACCTCGTCTCGTCGTCGATCACATGCCCATATTCCCACGCCCGCTGCACCTACGAACCACTCGTCCCTGGCCTCTTCTGGACTGTGCTGGTCTGAGCTGGAGCGCTAGAACTACAATATAGTACCTACCTGACCTATCGACCGACCGACCGATCGACCCAACCACCGCCGTACACACGAACATCGCCGTCGCCTCTCAAGACTGATTGCGTCCGGAGCACCTCACTTTGACTTCAACCTTTCACTCACCACCACCTCTACCACCACCACCAACATGTCCTCGCGCAAGAAGATCCTGCTCAAGGTCATCATCCTCGGCGACAGCGGAGTGGGCAAGACCAGCTTGATGAATCAATATGCATGTCCCTCCACTGCCGAGACTAGGTCAGGCAGGTTATGTCCATACACATCTCTAACATTCGTCATTCACAGGTCAACAAGAAGTTCTCCCAGTCCTACAAAGCCACCATCGGCGCCGACTTCCTCACCAAAGAAGTCCTCGTCGACGATCGCCTCGTGACTATGCAACTGTGGGACACGGCCGGCCAAGAACGTTTCCAATCCCTCGGCGTCGCGTTCTACAGAGGCGCAGATTGCTGCGTCCTCGTCTATGATGTCAACAACTCCAAGTCCTTCGACACCCTCGACTCGTGGAGAGACGAGTTCTTGATCCAAGCGAGTCCTATGGACCCCGAATCCTTTCCTTTTGTGGTCTTGGGTAACAAGGTGGATGTGGAGGAGAGTAAGAGGATGATTAGCACGAAGAGAGCGCAGGCGTTTTGTCAGCAAAAGGGCGGGATACCGTATTTCGAGACGAGTGCGAAGGATGCTGTGAATGTGGAGCAGGCTTTTGAGGGTGAGTCGTTCTCTTTCTCAGTGTGTGTGTGCGCGCGCCTCTGCGAGAAGGAGGCTGGGCAAAGGGAAACGACATGCTAACATCACGTCCACAACAGTGATTGCGAGAAATGCACTTGCGCAAGAAGAATCGCAAGACTTCAACGGGGATTTCCCTGAGACGATTCCTATCAACATTGGCGAGAATGAGCAGGGTTGTTCGTGCTAGTCGGGTAGATGTGAAATGATATCCTCCAAGAGACTCACGACCGGAGAAGTTGCATGAGGAGTGGCATCACAGGCGTTGTACGGCGCATACCCCTACAATTCTACGAGGGAGGAGGGATAGGCCTCTTGTTTGTTTTGTACATTACGCGAACTATCTTGAGACAGTTGCCAACTGAATACAGAAATCTTACAAACAGCTCTCCACCAGGTTGCGCGAGACTTGTCCATACGAAAATCCTGTCTCGGGCCGCTGGAGAGACTAAAGATCCGCGGAAGAGCAACTCCATCGGTACCTTATGCCCTTGGGTCTCATAGGACATGAAAATTGTGGTCGCTGACAGGTTATTGCTTCGGACTAGAGTTTGGATGAAGTCGGACCCTGCGTTATCCATTTGGCCTGATCCAGGGAGTTTTTGGTCTCTTCCACCATTTCTTTCACAATTTCTGCAGCCGTCTGTCCAGCTTTATTGACAGAGCCTGCCACAATTCCGATTGGTCTCAATGCAGCAGCATCCTCGATCTCATCCGTCAATTTGCCAGATTCATGCAGCTTGTCCAGCTCATGCACAAGTGGCACAATACCTCTCGAAGTGAGGTCTTTGATCTCCGCTTGCCGATTCACTTCCCAGTTGGTAAGGTAGGGATTCCTCAAGGATCGCAGAGGCCGCCCAGACCATACTGTCAGCTTCACCCAGTCGTCATACCCTGCAGCGATCACTTGCTTCTTGTAGTTCTCGGGCGCTTTCGACTCGACACTGGGAATGAAACGAGTGCCTACCCAGACTCCACTCGCACCAAGCATGAGAGCTGCCGCAACGCTTCTCCCATCGTTGATTCCACCTGCCGCCACCAGGGTGACGGGCTTCTTTGTCAACGGAGAGGTGTATTTCATGCAGATATCTGCGCAGGCCGGAATGAGAACCTGAGAGGAGGCGAATCGAAATATCAGCAGATCTTCATATGCATGGCAGGACAGTATTTTTTTGTTTGTGGATCAAGCTTACCATTGTTGGGATGTCCCCGGTGTGGCCTCCAGCCTCGCCGCCTTGTGCACAGATAATGTCTACGCCAGCTGCACAAGCTTTATGCACATGCTTCGGGTGGCCCACCATGTTCATGACCAGGATGTTTGCCTTGTGCAGCTTTTCAATCACCCAAGGCTGAGGAACACCCACTGCTGAGACAAACAGGGTAGCTCCGCTTTCTATCACGATATCGATGAGCTCTCCCAGTGTACCATGGGTGTAGTCGTACTATGGCGAATCAGCACAACAAATCCTAGATCAAAACTAGCCTTACCGTGGACAGGCCCTGAGCAGCAAAAGCAGATCACACTACTCAGTAGCGAAAATTCCGTAATAGATCCATGCTCACATTAGTTTTACGAGCACTGCCACCAACCTGCGGTAGCAGCAAATCCACGCCAAAAGGTGCTTGCTCGCAACCTCTGTCTTTCAATTCTTGCTTGAGCTCGGCGAGCATTTCTCTCAACATCTTTGGCGTGTACCGAGCTCCTCCGACTGTTCCAAAGCCGCCAGCGGCAGTAACTGCAGCGGCTAGCTTGGGTCCTGCAACCTGGTCCATTCCTGCTAGCATGATCGGATGCTGTACACCCAGCAGACTGGTCAAGGTAGTTGTAAGAGGTGCCATGGTGCTGTTTGAAGAGTGTTTCGATGGTTTTCTAAAGTGATGGAGAAGAGGACCTTTGCTTGCTCGATGAAGGCGTCACAAAGGTAGGTAAGTAAGTTACATTCGTTTCTATGCTGACGAGAGACGGACAGTGATCAGCGTTCGGCATACCGTTCTGGCGTGATGTTGCCAAAGCCGAGGCGTTTGCAAGATAGAGGTCAGGATAGTACTACACTGAGACTGACTGGAGGTTAGAGAGTAGCGGCCTGTTGTATGCCGAATCTAGCAGACCAGTCATACAGTGAGCCTCGGACAAGCTGGACTAGCTGGCAGACAGGACAGGTGATGTCGACGCTGCGAAGGAGCGATTATGATTGATTATTGGTGTTGTTGAATTCGGCCAAGCGACATACTGCGGCTGTTTTTAGTTCACTTGCGGCAATAACTTGGATGCGGGGTTTAACCGTTTAAGGGAGAGAAGCTTGGAGCAGCCAGGCACCTGTGCTTGTCAAAGGATCCTTCACGCCGCCAAGGCAACACTACCGCGAGTATATCAAACTCAAGGTATCAAGTATCATGAAACTTAGATACACCGCATGCATTCGCCCAGAGAATTCCACGCCTTCGTCGATACCTCCAGGCTCTTGTCGACGTCGCGCACCAGCTTGCCCCATGGGCTCCCCATCGGGAACGCAGGCAACAAACGGGTTCAGGCACACTGCTGGTCCTCGTCACCGCACCCCAGACCTTCACAGCAAACTTTACCTCCAGCGCAGCTGCCCCCCATTCCGACACAATGGTGGCAATGCATCTGAACTTCATTGTCGAGGTCTACGCAAACCATACTTCCACAGCATTCCTCCTGCATATCATCGCTGCATATCGCTGATTGGAGAAAATAAAAGTTAGCTGAGTGAACAATTCTTGAGTCAATCCAAAAGCCGGGGCCCAACGTACCGTTGTACTTGAGGCACTTTTCTTTTGCCGCGCGAGGCTGCAGGCCAAATAACACGGAATTTTCTTCGGCTGCTGGGAACCCCATCGTCAACGTGAAGAGGAGAGCTGGCGTGAAGGAGGAGAGCTTCATCTTGGCTGTAGTCGAATTGGGTAGGGACTTGATGGTGAGGGACTTGATGGTGAGGGACTTGATGGCGAGGGACTTGATGGTAAGCACATGGCACTTGCTCGGCCTTTATACATCATTCCCGTACCGAAGGTAGAGAGCTTCATGTTGATACGTAAAAGCCGCCTTGAGGGTGCCTCGAATGGCACAGCCCCCCGTCGGATCATATTTCGCAGGTTGACTTTGACAAACACGAGTTGCGATAAGATAGACTGTAGATACTCGTGTCATGCGGAGAACGGCAATGTGGGAATCCCTACCTAAGTCTTGATGTCGTTACCCCAGCCACCATTTTACTAATATCGAAGTCATGTCTAGTTTTACCTAGGAGGTACATGTACCTTGACAGCCGACTATTACCAACGAACCTCTAGTTAGTGTCCATGTTGGGTGATGTGATGCTTACACAGTTACACCCTTACACCCGCTTGCGGGTATGCATAAGGAACACGGCATACATACCGTATTTCTGCTGGTCGGATTCTCTCGCGCCTTGGCGGTAAGTCTTCATAATACGAGGACCTCCTAGGCAGGTAGGGTTGATAGATTCAATAGAGTTCCGGCTGTTGTAATACGCGTTGAAAGTTGAAACTGCTTCTTCAATACGAAGCGGATCGGTACCTACATGTACCTGGTTTAGTTTACTCCCAAAGCAAGAAATATATACCTAACTTCACTTTGTTGGATTTGCGAGCACGTGCTCGATTCCTGATCTCTAGAGATGAGTCTCGTCTGTTGTTCTGTCTCGACATACTATCTATAAGGCTTACACGCCGCTGGAAGCATCAGGGATAACAAAAAGAAATGCAAACATGATACAAAGTGTTGGTCACTTTCGAGATACATTCTCTGACAGGAATGACTACATCCAACAAAAACGAGTAGAACCAACAGGATAACCTGTAGCAAAGCTGTTTCTTGTCTACTTAAGACGCGTTGTAGACCACGGATTCTCGAATGGATCACCATCAGCACATCGTTCAAGCACTCATTGAAGCTTGAGGTTGAAAATAAGAGATTCTCACCTTTCCTCACTTGCCCAGCAGCAAACATGCTGCTCTCTACAATCTATAGCCTGCTCGCGATGCTACTTTGGCCGCTGGCTTTCACTCTTGCCACCGAAGCAGGCAACGATGGCCGCGCCGTAGCTTTTACGAACGACCTCGCTACCAGAGACGACGATGGACAAGAATTTGATTTTATCTTTACCTACGGCGATCAAGCGTCCGGCAAAGTCTGTCATGCGGCGTGAGTGACAAGGAAATCTCACAAAGCCTGTAGAACGTTTGGCTGAACTCACACGTTTGGTTCTTTTTAGAATTCGCATTCTTCTGTATGGGGACTTTTCAGTCAAACCGTAAGTATATCGATAGCCCCACGGCACTTGTGTGTTGGTGCCGCGAATGTCGCACCCGAGCTCCTTGCCATCATCTCTGCAGAACGCTCTCGACGCTGTGGAGCTAGCTGCTCTTTCAACGACACTTGCTGACCTCCGTTTTCCCCGCAACATCCAGGACTACCAATATTTACGTGAGCTGGGTTTACTGCGCGGCATCTGGCAATCTCCACGAAGGCAGAACCCGCGTCCTGACAGAGGATCAAGACTTGCCTATCGTAGACCTCATCTTCCAAGAACGCTACCGATTGTCCTCAGGCCCTCATTGGCGTTACCAGATCGTACTCAACCAAGACCAGATATATCCGTCTGGAGGTGGCGTAGAGTTTGGGATCCCAGAGATGCAACCACGCGCAGATATGATTTTGTCGGTGACTCGCCAAGGCCAATTTGTGGTGGATCACTTTTGCAACTTCTTCGGTGGAGGAATTCAAATGGCGCGTAGTGATGGATCTGAGTATAGGTCGAGGGGATTCGGTGAGTACGAACGGTAAACGAAGAAATCTTGTGCGAAGCATGACTGACATACCGAATTGTAGAACCTCTCCCTCATCCAGACCCAGGTCCATCTCGACGCGAGCCGCACCGTGACTATAACCCTGTCTGTCACAGAGCGACAGGGCATAGGCTGGTTACACATATCGGTACGCTATCACGTCGTTTCAATTGGTTTGTCTGGCAGGAATCACGACTGATATCTTCTTCTCGTGTAGGAGTCTGGCTCCTCTGTTTCAGCTTTTGCAAACCTCATCCCAAACGTGATGTGGAATTGTTGGGACTTAGTGAGACACGGAGCAGTCTACTTGAAGCCGAGGGTTGGAAGAGGGATCCACTGATGGGTGGATGGTATGAAGCGCCAGAAGGTACAGAGCACTTGCCGAGGAGTGTTATGGAGTTGGATCAGTGGGCTGAGGAGAGAGGTCTACAATTGTAGGGGTCAGGGAGAGCGAGAGAGAGGGATAATTTGGGGGGCACTAGACGAATATCGGCAGGAGTGAACGCTTATTCGAAGTCGTCACGGATTCAGGAGACATAATAGCCGTCCATGAACTTGTAATGCACTTGAATATAATGGAATGTCTATATGTACTTGGAAGTATCTAGTCCCAGTGGATGGATGTTCATGACAGACCAGCAAGGTATGTACTACAAGACGTCGGGGGCTAACGGATGCATCCGCCCATCTCCACTCTAGCCGCCGTCCCGAGAGCGAGAAACATGGAGTGCTGCAGTCGCGACAGCCACAGAATTCACAAGACAGCACAGCACAGAACCACAACAACACCAACCCACATCTCTCTCATTGGACACGCGCACCTCCAACAACCACCACTTCCACGGCTAACGGAATCCGAACGAGAGCCATAGCCCACGCCTGAAGGCACAAATCCCACGCGTCGCACACACCGCAAAGCCATCACCGTTCTTCCACGTCCCACCTACATACTCAATCAACATGGGCGATCGTCGAGGCGGCGGCCAGCGCAAAGTGCTTCTCCCACCCATCAACTTCATCTTCAAGCTTCTACAGCAACACAGCACAGTCCAGATCTGGCTCTACGAGCAGCTGGGTATCCGCATCGAGGGCAAGATTCGAGGTTTCGACGAATTCATGAACTTGGTGATTGATGATGCGGTGGAGGTGCAGCAATCTGCCAAGGGGGAGACAAACGAGGATTCGAAGGAAGGAAGGAGGGAGCTAGGTGAGCTTGAAAGCTGGAGTAGCTATAAATGAAAAAGTCGGGATGTGCTAACGTGATGCTGCAGGACAAATCTTGCTCAAGGGTGACAACGTGTGCCTCATTCAGAGCTTGTCATAAGCGGAGACGCAAGTGCACTGAAACGAGACGGGTATTGGATTCAGTGCAGCAATGAGAAATGGATCAGGCAGGTGGCATCTCGCAAGCTTTGCGGAGGAGACGATGAAGGGCGCACACAAAGTCTCAGAGCCACGAGGTCACGCGGACGAAGCGAGTCGAAAGAATGTCTGCGTGGAAGTAAGAAGCTGTAAGCGGTGAGTCGCCCTCAAGTCGCGCACTCAAGCTGAAAAAATGTAATGCTCATGGCGTGTTGTTCAAAGTCAGCAATGTGCCGTCTCCCACGGCGACAGCATCCACTTTCCAGTCCCATGGCTCCATTACAAGTGTTCCTTCTGGGACAATCTGCTCTGCTAGGCATAGTCCAACTGCGAGATGGTCAGCAGAAGCTTCCGAGGTGCATCAAAGCATCACTCACGCAGATATGGTCGCTCCCTTGAAGCGTCACCAAAGTGTGTCGTCAAGAATCTATCATAGAATCCAGCACCATGGCCCATCCTATTCAGTCGTTGGTCAAAGGAGACTGCTGGTACAATGATCACGTCGAGACCGCCTGCATCGTCGTTGCCTTCATCGCCATGTGCTAGCTCCCCGTCCGGACGAAAAGACAATCCTTTCCATCCCATGGCGTTTTCCCTCTCGTCTATGCCCGCTTGCTTCAACTTCGGTATTCCCCACGAGTCCCGTTCGAGCTCCCCGTACTCCTCTAATGACTCGATGCGCATCATGTCCATGACCTTGCGCTTTGGCTTTTCTGCGCCGACCGCGTAAATGTAGGGGACAAAGACGCTCTTCTGGTTCCAGAGCGCGTGCACAACCAGACTATCAGTTTGAGCTTCACCATGAGGCATAGAAAGGTAGATGCCAATCCTCCTCGCCGACTGGAAACGTGGTGAAGACAGTATGAGGTTTTGAGCTATCCGTGACTGAGCCATGACTTGTTGCTCGCTCAGGGCGGCCAGCCTTTCCTTCATTTGCGACCGCAGCTGCTTCTTCAAGTCCCTGGATGAGGAAGACATGGCAGCGCGGCTGGTCCGGTGGTGGGATGTTCTAGACAGTGTGTGGCTCGAAATTCGAGGTGTCATACACATGTATGTAATTGTACATGTACATGTAGCCAGTGCACGGGACATTGCCACAGGAAGGGGGCAAGAGCGACGCATACTGTAGCTCCATCACCACCACGACTGTGGCTTTTGTATGGATCTGATGACGCCGCTGCAGCGCTGGCCCAATGCAGATTGATCCTATGGAGCTCGACGATTTCCGATATGGACTTGTCGTTGGTGGAAAGGCCTTGGCGAGCTTCGCCCCGGGCAAGCAACTTCCGTTTGCAGACTAGTGCCACTGTACAGAGTATGGTGTGTGTGTGGCACCTCAGCCTCTCCTAAGTTAGTAACAGCCACGCCAGGACAACTTCCACACGCGCACGGGCGGTGACGACGACAGGGATCTTCTTCCTTCGATTCTTCCCAAGCACATGCAAACCGGCACTTTCTCACTCACTCCCTCACTCACTCCTTCACCCACGAGCTGCACCACACTCCCTTTCCTGTGCCGGCACCCACGCACCTGACCCATCACCACCATGCTCCGCATCCTCGCGCTGGCCGCAGCTGGACTGAGCGTCTTCACATCCACCACCGCCCAAACGCTCCCCGCCGACATAGTGGGAACATGGTCGTCCAAGTCCAACTCAACCTTGACTGGACCGGTATGCTCGCTCTCCGATCCTCCATTCCTATCGTGCGCCGCCACGTGCTGACACGTCCATCCTAGGGCTTCTACGACCCCATCAATGACAAGTTCATCGAACCCGCCCTGACCGGAATCTCGTACTCCTTCACCGCTGATGGCTACTACGAAGAAGCCTACTATCGCGCCATCGCGAATCCCACACGGCCGACCTGTCCCGGCGGGATCATGCAGTGGCAGCATGGATCGTGGCAGCAAAATGCAAACGGCTCGTTGAGCTTGACACCGATTGGCGTTGATGGAAGACAACTGATGAGCACACCTTGCGAGTACTCGCACGCCGTATACACGAGATACAACCAGAGCGAACAGTTCAAGGTATACCTTCCGTACCCATTAGAAGCGGAAGGAAATCATGCGCTGACATGGAGCATTTTAGCAATACCAAGTCCTCGTCGATCCATACCATAACATCAAGCGTCTCAACCTCTGGCAGTGGGACGGCACGCCGATGCAGCCCTTGTACATTGCTTTTGACCCTCCTCAGATGCTGCCTACCACGACCCTGCATGCGCAGGTCACTGCGAAAGAGACTGGGAAGAGCAAAAGAGGCTTGGACTCTTCGCCAGAAGTGCCGCTCAACTGGAAGAGCAAGTACGAGCAACACACAGGCTACATGGTGCAGCGCATCAACCCTGATCGACTATGGTGGATCGGACTTGGCTTCACCGGCATTGGAGGGCTGCTATACTTCGGGCCACGGCGACTTGGATTGCGACTTTAGGACATGTTATTTGCCTAGGCGTTATGGTTATGAATGGGGACAGGGTGTACAATATGCATTGAGGATGGATCCACCAGGCGCAGATATGAGCGCGCACAGTCCCAAGAGAGGCTACAGGATGTTTTAGACGGCAGTAACGAAGGTGTGAGATACGGTAGTAAACATGAATATCGACCGACTAGTGCGTGTTTGCTGAACGAATAGCAGACATAGAGACGCCCAGCCCAGTCTTGACGAATGAAAAAAGACACTTGGTGATACTTTACCTGTTCACTTCATTCTCGGAAACTGCCCTATTAGAGTAATTTGCCCTCCAGCCCTCGCGATCTGCCTCAAAAACCGACTCGCCTACCAAACTCATAGTACCGACCACTTCACTCCTCCCTCAAGTTCCTCTTCTGATCGGACTGTCAACTACAGTAGCTGCCCTACTTCTTTCAACAGGCTCTCTCCCCCATTTCTTGAAGTCACGGAATCACTTGCCGCGCAGATGTGGGGCAATCTTGTCCTTGCGAGATCTCACCCCAGCAGCGTCTTTCGAAGAAGTAGCGTCTTTTGCAAAGGATCTCGCCTCGTTGAGATCTCCCATGCCGACATGGAGGAAGGGATTGGGGGTTTTTGCAGGATTCAGCTCGTCGCTGTCTTGCTTGGTAGGTGGAGGTGCTGTGGCAGAAGGAATTGGAGTTGCAGCAGCAGCAGCGCCTGACTCTTGTTGCTTGCGGAGATGTGGTGGTAGTATATCACTGCCTACCTGTAGCAGGTCGGTCTTGGCGGATTTTGGATGGGCGCTGGTAGCTGCTGCTGCAGCTTTTCGCATGGCTTGGTTCATCATCTGCACTATGTCGGTGCTCTTCTGGGTACTTTTTGGAGGAGTTGGCGCATGAAGAAGCTGATCGGTCTCCAAACTCTTCTGTTTCAGCTGGGCCAACCTTCCTGTCGGAATCGAGGCTCCAGCGAAGAATCGTGATACAGTGGGAACCGGATGCTTCTTGAACTTCACGAGCATCTCGTAAAAGTCATCGTCGTAGCCGATACACTGTTGATACTCCCACCACAGGCGCAGACCTTGTTGCATATCTGACATGTTGTACGCATCGAGGAGAGCCCTGACTCCGTCTTCTCCGTAGAGGTTGTTGACTCTCATTGCCGAATCCTGCTCCCACTCCTGGAGCTCCAGAGCGTATTGGTCGAAAGCGGTCTTAACATGTCGCTCGAGACCGCCGCTGGAGCCCTGGGCAGTCGCAGCTGATTGGGGAGTGTTGCACGCAGAGTCTGTTGGCATGGGCCCTTTGTACTCTGGTTTCGGCCAGAAATGGGTCCTCATGCACCATGTTACCCATGGAGGACGGCCGACTCGAGCGAGCTGTTCGACATGGTGCCGACGCACAGACTCGGGGATGTGCTCCATCAGAGTGTCATATCCAATCTTATCTGAATATCGCAGCTGGCTGTATTGGCCAAGATATCGGTAGTTCCTGCCACGATCTGCACTCACGAAGACTGGCGTGTCTTTATAATTCTTCAGTTTGGGCGCTCTACCCTGGGAAACCGGAGTGTCGTTGAAGAATGTTGTCACTTTGGCACCGTGTTGGCCTGGTGCGCGAGGCATGAAAGGCTCATGTTCGAGTTCCACCAGCCAGTAGCCTTTGCTGGGGAGCATGCAGTCCTTGTTACTATTGAAATAATAGCCAGGGCACCATTCCTGTCCGCCGAAAAGGTCGGTCAGAAAGGTCCACGAGAACATCTCACCATGGGATCCTGCAGCTGTGGAAATGGTTGGCAAAGGGAGATTTCTGATGGCGAAAGGACACCATTCAGTCGAGATAGGAGCGGGATCAGGAGGATCTTCGTGCTCGGCATGCGGATCAGCTGCGATCTCCACGTCCTTGGGCTTCATGTGAACGCCCTGAACATGCTTGATCAGATCTTCTTCATTGGAGAACTGAATGTCACAGCAGGCATGACCGGCAGACGTTCCAAGCGGGCGCACTGGTGAGCCGCGCTTACTGTCCACCCGTTCTGGTTTCGCTTGGAAGTTCTCGATGTGCTCTAATATCACTTCCACCACTGCATCGTCGGTTTCGCAGATCAAGTGTCCTAAGGGGAGGTTGCGAAGATCTGGAGCGATCACCTCAACACGTCCTGGATGGATAGCTTTGGTTGCCTCATGTGGCTTTCCCGCGATTTGCTCATGATCTTTCACTTCGTCGTTCGTCTTCTCGAAGGTATGGTTCGGAAGGCATTCGCTCGGTGGCTTCTCTGGTGGCAAATCCTGCTCCGAGTGCTTGAGTAACGCTGGCGTCTGGTTTGGCTGTTGTACTTCTACGCGTTCGAGACGCTGCTCCAAATATCGCAGGTCGTTTTTGAAAGTATCTTTGATGTGCTGAAGCTCGTCGTCGTGCTCATCAATACGGTGATCGAGCTGCATGATACGATGGAGCTCAAACAGCTGACGCTCCATGTTGTGCATCCGTGCGGCATCCGAGGACATTTGCGGCGCAGGCTGAAGTGAAGATAGCTCATAGGACTGGAACAGCATACCTCCTAGTGGGGGATTCTGCAGCGACGAACGAAAGGCAGATCTATGCTGTGCCTGGAGGTGGGTCAAGTCGCTGTGTCGAGACTGATCGTAGCTGTCTGCTGCCAACTGATGGCCATGAAGAAGCCCTTCCTGGCCTGCTCGGCGGTACTCACTATCCATTGCGCCTCGTAACGCGACAGCGACCGAAGCGATAGTACAATGCTATGATGGTCGACGAGTGCTGCTTGATCTTTACACGCAGGGCTGAGATGAGGTGTCAGTGGTTGAGGTTGTGGAATGAGAGAAAGGAAGTTCCGAATGGCAGAATGGCTTCTTATAGTCCATTGGGCGGCCCCCAGTGCTGGTGACTCACGATATATACGTGAGGAACACAGTGAATTGGTTGAAATCTTCCGCTGATCGTCGGCTTGCGATGCTAGTCAACCAATGTGAGAAATTTAATGAGTGAGGCGCAGTCAATAAGTGAAATGAGTTCCGGGTGAAGCATTTGCGTTCATTAGGGAGCAGACGGACCGATGTGTTCAATGAGATGGCGTCAACAGTGAAGACAAACAATGACAAACAACAATAGGTGCCCATCAGGACCTTCTCACGGGGCCGAGCCGTCTTAGGGGGGCAGCAGATTTGTTGGGGTACATCTGCTCCGACTGCAGAGCTTGTTCAAAGGTCTTTACACCTAGCCATTGCGCCTCGATTGAGGCATGGAAGTTCGACCGCCTAACAATTGACGTGGCTCTCAACGTCGCAACTCGGGAGCGTCCCCCTGAATCCGAGCAATACAGACTAGGCCCAAGTATGAGCAAAAGCTTGAAAGCGTGTAAGATGGTATCTCAATTGGGCAGCATTTCTGCTAAGATGCAGAATCTTATAGTCTAGGGCTGAGTAGAACTTGATTCGCCAGCAGTGCTGTGCTACGCTTTGGGCGTTCAAGCACTTCGCCCGGGAGAGTCTTCATGAACTTGCTGTGCACCTCGTCGCTGCGGTTTGGCCGGCATTTGCTATTGTCCATGGCATTTGGAGCATGTATCGGGCATGGATCAGAGGAGAACGGGTAGACAACGGTTGCAAGAAGCAAGCCGAGTAGAGACCGAAGGAGTGTTCAGGTTGGGAGGCATGGGCGAGCTAAAAGGGAATGGGAAGAGATGAATTGTGGTGAGGGAAGGGAGGAGAGGGAGAGGGAGACGGGGCAAGGACGGGAAGGGCCGCGATAATTACGTCAGCCCAGAAAGCTCCAATGCTCTTCGCGTCCCCCGGCTAACACGAGAAAGCTCAGGTACTGTATGGACGTGAGCATTGCGTGAAACCTCTCGACACGTTCCACAATCGATCACCCTTTGCCTGCCATGACATACAGCTGCTGCTGTAGACTGCACGATACATATAGCATAATACGAAGATAACAATCCCAAGAGTACCAAAGCACCACCGGCACGACAGCGATTCACGATGCCGCCCAAAGCACCGCAGGACGCGAGATCCGACAACCTCACCATCAAGGAACGCCAGGTCGCTGCGGCAGCCCATGCACGCGCCAGCAAGCAAAAGGGACAGGCGTCGCAGCCACATGGGACGATGCGGTATGGAGATCTCCCTCGAATCAGCAACGGCACGGGTCCAGCGCCGCAGCCCGCAGCAGGAGTAAGTCGTCAAGGGGAACAATCTTGCTTTTGGTCAATTAGCTGACCCAACTGTTCCAGATGCAGTGGGAACAGATGCCGCGAACAGTACTCGAAGTCTACCGCGTAGCCCACAATCTCGACACGCCTGCTTCGTTCACATCCCCACGCAACCAGGCGCTCCTGACCAACCCTGGCATCGGGCGACATTCGCCGACTATGAGGAGGGCAAAACACCAGCAGCGTCAATCTGAAGTCAAGTTGGCAACTCAAGTACGAAAACATTTCAATGCTGCAGCGGTGAACGAGACGGAGGTTGTCGCTGGGATGCAGTACGTGGCGAAGAACAAAGGTACGCAACTCTTAGATATACCTTCTCGTCAGATCTTACTAACATCCACGACAGACAAAGCTTTCAAGCAAAAATCGACACCGAATGCCACCAAGAAATCGTAGCGCGATATTCCACAAATTAAACACGTTTCGACCGCGACAGACGCGAACCTGAGTTTTCAATCACCTACAGAGCCGCCGGTCACGCCCACTACGGCCGACTTCGACACTCAATCCTGTCCCGGAAAAAAAGCTTTTGGGGCGTTCTCTTGTTGCCGGGAAGAAAGCCTGGGACAATAGGTCTACAAAGACTGGCGTCAAGAGATGCAGTAGTTGAAAGCAGCCTCGTCGACGTCCTAGGAGAACGATGGCCGAGAGTGCAGAAGATACAACAGGAGCAGGAGGGAACTCCAACAGAGTCGCCCATGAGAATAATTCATCAAGAGTTGGTCGTTACTACGGAGCGACGAACGTTGGAAAGCCTGTACAATGCTCAGGCACCCCAATCCTGGCCATGTAACAAGACAACTGACATGGTACTACTTCACAGAGTGAGAGAAATGATGGATAGCCTTATGCAGAGAAGGAGGCCCTCTGGTGATGGCTAAACTATAGACTAATATTTAATCACGTGTGATCAACAGTATTCATACCTTACATTCCGATGGTGCTTCTCCCTTTTCAGAGCAAATTCCACCCACAACGTTTTCGGAGCGGCGAATGGCCATGCGGTGTGCTGGGGCTGAGCAGTTTGCTGCAGAGATACATGTAGGTCTGGCTTGAGCATCGCGGGTTCAGCGCATGTTTCCGCGCTCAATGGAGGGTACCATGGCATCATAGAAGGGAAATGTCCATTGCCAGGAAGCCAAATTCCCCGCAGATCAAATGTACCATAGGAACTTTACCCACTTGAGGTGACTGTCACAATAAGTCGAAGCGTAGGTGCCGCGGTCTAGAGAAGAAGGCTATAGATTGTAAAAGACAGGGATCATGCAGCCTTGGAAAGCCTCCAAGACTGACTTGAATGAATATATACGATAGTCAAGCCTGCTTAGTCATCGCGGCTATAGTGTAGTGGTTAGCATTTCGCCTTCCCACAGTTTTATACTGCAAACTAGGCGGAGACTCGGGTTCGGTAAGGTGTCACGACATTAAATGCTCTTGAACGTCAACTAATAGGCAATCAGAATCCCGATAGTCGCATAGATGTCTCTTCTCTTTTGGATTTGGTATGTCAAATCGAGAGGCCTTGCTTTTTGCTTTCCTACAGACCTGCCTTGAGGGTGAATACATGTAGTTCTATCAGAATGCGGGGAGCTTGCAGTGTACATTGAAATTCTACTTTTCTTGCCTTTTGCAAGGATCGAATCCTGAAGGAGGCAACGCTATCAAGAACTTGGAACATCACCTACTTTATTTTACTAGCTTCTTGCAATGCTGTATGTATACATCGGTTGATACCTGTCACTTCCAATTCTAATTTTGATACTATAGCTGCTGACTAAGCGGTCTGCTCCGTCTTCTACATGTAGCTTCCACTGCCCTGCTTCGATACAACTATTATTTCTCACACTGTATATGAATACCTAATAAACATGCTCATCTGCCCAATTTGACAAACTGGAATGGACATTGAGGTATAGATACGTGAGTCCTAAGCTACCTAGGAATTTAATCATTTCATCCATCCATCCATCAACACCTATGCGGATAGATGCAAGTTTCACTCTCGGCTGCTCCTCGGCGGCACTAGGTAGGCAGGTAATCACTCTGCTTGCTGAAGCTCTCGCCGATAACGATATAAGGTACCTACCTACGAACAGTTTGCTGGGTACAATCTTGTAAACTCTTTGCCATGCCGGCTTTGAATCGCGCTTACCTAGGTACGACAGCTGCTTGGTTGTATATTGGATTACGCTTCGCGCATCATGCAATGTAGTGCGCCGTTGCCAGGATATCACCTCACAGATACCACTGGCAAGACCTTGGCGAGGATAAAGCATACCTATAGCTGGCCCGTTCGATTACATGGTTGTATCATTTCTCCAAGAACGACGAGTACACGCCCCTATCTCGTTTCTGGATACGTTGGTGTATCTTTTGTCGTCAAGATGCTCTCTGCATTTGCTGCATTGTACTTGGTCGCGATTCTTGTCATATGGGCAATTATGGACGCTTCTCCTGTATGTAAGCAGAGGGAGGTGCATCGAAGAGGACGAGCGATATTTGCAGATACTTTTGGGACAAGATGTACTGACAAGCTCCCGTTGGCAGGTCCGTGAAGGCGTGTATAGGTATGAAGGTACGGATATGGAAATTTCAGCAACCAGCTTTATAATTCCGAGTCTTTGGCTAGGAAGTTAATGTGACTGCTGATTTTCATTCGATTTAAATGCAAGTGCCTAAAGCGACGGAGGTAGACTTGTAAGACCTTTCTTCCAGGCAAGGAAGGAGCCAGAGGCACGGTCCGAGCGCTGAACGAGTACGTTGAGCTTCTACTAAGCGGCACGTGCCCATGATCTGCTACACAGGCTTTGTGGTGTTATTGCCGGGGTTTCTGGGAGGTAGTGACTGCTCTGAACAGCCGCAGATCGAATCGCACTCAAGCACAGGCAGACTTGTACCGCGAGCAGAAGGAATAGATGCCAGAAACAGTCTGCCAGACTTCGCCAAGCCGCTGAGATCCTTCGGGACTTGGCAATGCTATTGGTATCAGCATTAGCTCTCTCCCCTCGAATCCCACGAGAGGTCCATTCGATCGTTCCAATATGGGTAATCGATAACCGTCGCGGCCGTCACGTACCGCGTACGACGTCCGGCAATCTTAAGCTTCTTGGATGTTCTCAACATGGGACGTCAGGTACTATATACCACTGATGTATGCACCAGTCTATTTTGTCAGTCCAAGCTCTTTGCGTAGACGACGGTATCGCCGTAGCCCGATGTTGAAGCCATCGGCCCTCAGAAGATCCACGGCTTTTTGGTCTGCGAGACAGAGGACGTGATATGTGTAGGCAACGCGACCGTGCAAGGCCTCTATATCGTTGTTTCGATCATAGCGTGGTAGGCGTTGTTTTTGAAGGCCCCACTCAGCAATTTTCCGTCGAAGGGTGCGAGGCGTGATCGCAACTCCATGAAGCGTAGCCAGTTGGCGAATGATGTCTGGTTGCGTGACACCGTCTGCGACCTGGCTAGTAATGAAGTCGCGCCAGGGGCGGTAGTCTGTCGGCGAGCGCGGCATGCGGCGCCTGATCTGATAGTGCAATCCCTTCTGCAACGACAGCGACAGTGACGGTATGATATGATGGACATGAAAGGAGTAAGTTACTTACCAGGTAGAACTGTCGTGTCGTCGTCTCGAATGTTCCACTCCAGTTCCCTCGTGGGTCTTGGCGCGTTCGCCGCTGTCACTCCCGAGAACTTTAAACTCACAAGCCTGGTCATTCGTTGTTCAATAACGCTGGCCACCTCACAATCACATTTTCATCAGCAACACCCATGGTATTGTAGCTCAAGCACCCTTCGCAATGAGCCTCTCGTCCCCAGCGCTGTTGCCCAAGGCTACAACGCCTCTGCGAATCCTCGCGACACGTCCTCCCACCACTACCACAAGTCGCTACGACCACCGTCGCCAAAAATGTCCGCATCAACGGACTTTCACAACAGCATCGTCATCCTCTTCACAACATCGTCGCCCACGAACACAATGCTATAACTCTTCTAATCACCAGCGGATACGCTCTTTTCACGTTTCGCCGATACGTGCAATCAAGGATCCTTACAATGCCCTCGGCGTCAACAAATCCGCTTCTGCGAGCGAAATCAAAAAAGCATATTATGGACTCGCGAAGAAATATCATCCCGACACGAATAAAGATCCTAAAGCGAAGGAGAAGTTTGCAGAAGCACAGTCTGCATATGAAATTTTGAGTGATGAGAAGAAGAAGGGAATGTACGATCAGTACGGCAGTGCGGCCTTCGATGCGAATGGGAACACAGGCGGGGATCCTGGGTTCTCTGGAGCTGGACCAGGCGGTATGGGCGGAAATCCTTTTGCAGGTGGGGGCAACCCTTTTGCAGGCTTTGGGGGAGGTGCACAGGGAGGTTTCGGAGCGGAGTTCAATTTTGAGGATCTGTTCTCGGCTTTCGGGGGAGGAGGAGCCAGAAGAGGGAGATCTAGGGGCTCGCCATTCCAAGAGGAGGTCATGGTTGGGGAGAGTATCGAGGTGCAGACCAACATCTCTTTTATGGATGCTGCAAAGGGCGTGCAAAAGGAAATTGTCATTACGCCCTTGGTGAAGTGCAAGACATGCTCTGGATCGGGTATGAAGAAGGGTACGACTCGGGGCACTTGTAAGACCTGTGATGGGACTGGGTCCCGAGTGCATTTCATGCAGGGTGGTTTCCAGATGGCTAGTACATGTGGCACGTGTGGCGGCACAGGACAGCAAGTGCCAAAGGGGAGCGAATGTGGGACTTGCAGAGGGAATGGTGCTACGCGAGAGAGAAAGACTGTCACAGTGGACATTCCAGGGGGCGTGGAGGACGGCATGCGATTACGAGTGATGGGTGAAGGAGACCATCCGGCGACTGGACAAGCTGCGAACCCTAATGCAAGGACGGAGAAAGGCGACCTATATGTCTTCATCCGTGTAGCACCTGATTCGAAATTCTCACGTAGCGGATCCGATGTTTTATACACAGCCAGCATACCTCTGACGACCGCCGTACTTGGTGGCGAGATCACAGTTCCAACCTTGGACGGCGATGTCAAAGTCAAGGTGGCGACCGGCACGGGTACTGGCGACAAGATCACCATGGGCGGTATGGGCATGAAGAAGCTCAATTCAAGACGCGAAGCCAAGGGAGATCTACGAATAGAGTTCAAGGTCCAAATGCCGAAGTACTTGTCTGTGAACCAAAGGACCATCCTTGAGATGCTGGCAGACGAAATGGGCGACAACTCTGCGAAGAGGATCATGAACTTGAACAACTTGAAATACGATCCGTCGAAGAAGGCCCAGCGCAGCTCGTCTGCTGATTCCAAGGCAGACAGTCACAAGGACGAGGGTGTATTCAAGAACCTTTGGCATAAGATTTCTGGTCAGCACGAAAACTTGGATAAGCCAGAGTCCGGGAGTGAGAAATCGAAAGAAGATGAGGATGCGAAGAAGAAGTCGTCCGGGTCGGGCTCGTAGCTGACGTAGTGCCTGACAACTGGACGGGTGCTCTACTCACTTTCTGCAGTCGGCTGTGCAGAACGTCGACCAACCAGAAGTTTGAAGACGTGTATAGATGGACTTTTGGACGGACTTGTACATGTATAGCAAATGTGTTCCGAGAGTGGTGATAAACAATGTACTCGCGAGTACGAGTGGTAGGGAGAGGCATAGAACAAAGTGTACAGTAGTGTTTGTCGCTGTCTCAATCGGACATCTCGACTCTGAGAGCATCGCTTTCGTCACTTCTACCAACTATGTACCTGGTAATGTCGAAGTGACTCCAAGGCGACTTTCGGCAGCGGTCCACGAACATGTCGACTCCATGTGTGATTGATTGCTAGGCGCCCTGGATGTGGTAGAAAGTGCGGGTATCTAGACATCTTCAGACCATCGTCTCTCAGGTAAGGTAAGTATGTTTCTGCCCATGTCTGCCGCGTTCTAACCGTGATACTTCTATTCGTCCTGCATGTCGTGGGCGCCTCCCGCGGAGCAATGAGGGCGGGCTCCCATCCGGCGCTTAGACAAGACAACACAAAAGGCGTCTCACCACCGCGACTGGATAAGTGCTTCGTGCTGAGATTCTTGTATTGCAGACTCAGCCTCGAGCGCGTCGCCGGCAGGAGTTGCCCTTGTCCGTACCTCCTCGATGGGTGGATCCTGAAGGAGCGATATATATGGGGAGCCGGCCGCAGAAAAGGCCAGTGGAGTTGGAGGAGGTACCTCCTACATGTACCTACATGTAGTGCTGAAGCTTGATCCACTAGAGCTGCTAGTCGATTCTCCAACGTCACACCCTCGAAGCCCAACCTCAAAACCAGAGTGACTACATTACCTGACATACAGCTACCTACGAACACCGCGTCACGTGGAAGAATACCGAGATCAAGAGCAGTGGCTGAAAAGGACGTTAGACAGGAAGGACATAGGGCGGAGAAGACGAGGCAGAGGTGCAAACAGGCACGGGAGCAGGCGAACACCGACTTGCTGGGTTCGAGGTTGTGTTGGGCTGTGAATGGGCGGGTGCCTGTGATGGCCACAGCGGGACAACGAGAAGAAACCTGATCACTCCGACACTGTGAGGCACGCGGCTTCCTGCTTAGGTACGGACAGATCTCGTGACCGGGCATCTTCTCGTCTATATTGAGGTCGCTCTGAGGGCAGCCGAGACATCATGTTACCCATCCGACCGGGCCTTTCGAGGCAACTCTCTGCCGCCGCCATGCAAGTCCCCATGATCTCATGTCCGCTCAAGCAGACGAACGAGATCGACTGGATCATTCCCATCAAACAGCACATCCGCTCCGCATATGCCGACGACCCTGAACAATACAACGATGAATGCGCCGCTCTCAACCGTCTGCGCCAGGACATGCGAGGGGCAGGGAAAGATAGTGCGGCGGGGAGAGACTTGCTATACAGATACTATGGCCAGTTGGAGCTGCTGGACCTCAGGTTCCCAGTCGACGAGAACCACATCAAAATCAGCTTCACCTGGTTCGATGCATTCACCCACAAGCCCACCAGTCAATACAGTCTGGCGTTCGAGAAGGCGAGCATCATCTTCAACATCTCCGCCGTACTGAGTTGTCACGCCGCGAACCAGAATCGACATGAGGATACAGGACTGAAGACGGCATACCATTCATTCCAGGCGAGTGCGGGCATGTTTACCTACATCAACGAGAACTTTCTGCATGCTCCCTCGACCGATCTGAGCAGGGACACCGTGAAGACGCTCATCAGCGTGATGCTGGCACAGGGCCAGGAAGTTTTTATTGAGAAGCAGGTGGTGGATAAGAAGAAACCAGGTCTGATTGCAAAGCTTGCAGCCCAAGCGGCATATCTGTATGCGCAGGCCGTGGAAGGGACTCAGGATAATGTGTCAAGGGCCATTTTCGAGCGGGTGTGGTTGCTCGTAGTGCAAATTAAACAGCACCATATTGCTAGCGTTGCACAGTACTATCAGGCCGTGGCGGACTATGAAGCCAATAGCTATGGGCAGGCAATCGGTCGATTGAATGCGGCACTCACAGCTAGCAAGGAGGCCAGTCGTCTTGCGAATGGCTTTCCAAGTAGTGCACCAGCGAATAGCAATCTTGCTTCGGAGACAGGTACCATTCTCTCAGACATGACGAAGAAGCAGCTTGCATCGATTCAAGAGCTGCTGGCCGAGTACAATCGGGACAATGACATGATCTATCATCAGCCAGTCCCTTCGGAGACCAACCTGCCCAGCATACCAAAGCTGCCCGCCGCAAAAGCCATTCCTGTCAGCGAGCTATACCAGGGTCAGGACATTCAACGAATCATCGGACCTGACATCTTTCAGAGAATTGTCCCCATGTCAGTCACGGAAAGCGCCAGCTTATACGACGAAGAGAAGGCAAAGGTGATCAGATCCGAGGCTGAACGAGTTGAAACGGCAGACGATGAGCTTGCAACATCGCTGGACTATCTGAAGCTACCCGGGAGTCTGAACATCCTGAAAGGTGCTGTGGACCAGGAGTCGATGAGTGTTGATGAGGACTTTCGGAATTGGTGCAGTGAGCTTGCAGGTCACCACCCATTTGGTCCGACATTCGACCACCTACGACAGGAGAAGCAGAGCATAATGTCTACGCTGGAGACGTGTGGGAAACAGCTTGACATGGAAGAGTCCGTTTGTGAGAAGATGCGAAGCAAATATGGAGCGGAGTGGACCCAGCAGCCCTCAAGTCGACTTACACAAACATTACGGCAAGATGCGAAGAGCTATCGTGCCGCCGTGGAGGAGGCATCCACGAGTGATGCACAGCTGTTCAGCACCTACCGCCAGTACGAGTCCGATATGGACGAGATGCGTTCTGCTGGTGAGACGGATGAGGCCGATGTGCTGTACCAGCGCGCCATGACCAAGGCAGGCGCTGGTAGGAAGGGCGTCACGAGTCCCAGCGTCATGGATGAGGGAAATCTGCTGGACGACGACTTCGAAGACGACTCGCGACAAAGTGTGGCCGAGCAGATTGAGCGTGTCGAGGCATTGATGCACAAGCTGCAGCTTGTGAAGCGAGAACGGACTCAAGTGCTGAAAGACCTCAAGGAAAAGGTATAATTCTGTCGTTTCTAGATTAATGACGAGTACAATGCTGACACAATGACGCAGATCCATAGCGATGACATTTCGAATGTGATCATGCTCAACAAAAAGGCCATTACGAGTCAAGAGAATGCGCTGTTCAAGGCCGAGCTGGAAAAGTTCCGGCCGCACCAGAACCGGATCTTGCAGGCTGTGCACAAGCAGTCATCATTGATGAAGGAGCTGACTCGTACGTACAGTGATCTTTTGCAAGACAAGCGAGTGCGTGGCGAACAGAACAAGTACGAGGCATTCTCGAGGCAGCGCAATTCTGTGCTGGGTAAATACAAGAAGGTATACCAGGCGTATAAAGACCTGCAGGCTGGGTTGTCCCGTGCACAGCAGTTCTATGACGAGATGCAAGAGACGGTTGATAGCTTGAAGAAGAATGTTGACTCGTTTGTCGAGAATCGCAGGTCAGAGGGTGGTCAGCTACTGGGCGTGATTGAGGCGGCAAAGGGCAGCGGACCTGAGCGGGAGCAAGCACGTATGAAAGAGTTGATGGAGCGTATGAGCATCAGTCCGAGCACTGCTCAGTCGTCTTCGCCTGTGCCGAATTTCGGCGATCCACGCAATACTGGTCATCGCCCTCCTCCGCTTCAGCAGCAGAGCTACACTACGCAACAGCCCACCTACAATCCAGCTGCAAGCCCACCCATCACACCTCGATACCAGCAGAATGGTGGTGGCATGCAATCACCAGCACCATATCCGTCGATTCACCGGCCACAGCAACAGCCGCAAGCAAATCAATACAATCCCAATCAGTACGGCACGATGTCGCCACCTGCACATCAGCAGTACTTTTCGCCTCCCCCGAATCAGCAGTATAACAGCAATAACAACAACTATCAGCAGCAGCAACCGGTGACGACGCAGTACAGCCAGCATCAGGCACAGCCGAGTTATGGCAGCCAGTCGATGCCGCAGGGTTGGCAGCCCCCGCCTCCACCACCTGGACCTCCACCGAACCAGGACTACAGTGCGATGCAAGCTAGTGGCTATCCGGCAGGACCGGGAGGATATGCTAGTCAAGATTTGAGGAGAAGTCAGCAGCAGCAGCAGCAAGCGAATGGGAACGCTGGCGATGATCCTTGGGCGGGACTGGCTGGATGGAAGTGAAAGGGAGGGAGAGGAAGGGTGAGGGCTGGTCGATCTGGGAGATGGGACGAATGGGGTCAAAATGTGGAAGAAAGCATGGCTCGGCGTTGTGAATACCTTGTATGCATCAGAGTGTTGTCGTTGTCTTGCAATTATTGTCGTCACGTTCTCTGCGATGCATGGATACGAAGGAATGGAATATGAAGGAATGGAAATGAGAAAGATGGGGGGAGGGGGGACTCTAGTATTTGTTGCATAGGTAGCATGTGGTGGTAGGTAGGTAAGGTAGGTAGGTAGGTAGAACTGGCCAGGGACCAAAAGAAACATAAGTGAAACATGCACAAATGGCCATCCATCCCGGTCTATTACTATTTAGTTACTTACTAGGTGGTATAAATGAGAGAGAGAGAGAGAGAGAGTGTGTGTGTGTGTGAGAGAGAGAGAGAGAGAGAGAGAGAGAGAGAGAGAGAGAGAGAGAGAGAGAGAGAGAGAGAGAGAGAGAGAGAGAGAGAGAGAGAGAGAGAGAGAGAGAGAGAGAGAGAGAGAGAGAGAGAGAGAGAGAGAGAGAGAGAGAGAGAGAGAGAGA
>NW_016017386.1:1523277-1643680 GCF_000320565.1 Sphaerulina musiva SO2202 | reverse complement strand
TCCCTCCCTCCTCTCTCTCTCTCTCTCTCTAGTCGTAGTGGCGGTGAAACGCGACATTAAAGTACCTACTAAGTACAGCTAAAGTACCATGCAACATCCAACATGCCATACACACATACACACATTCTCCCGTCTCTTTGTGTAGGGACTTCCCAACCTCCGTAAGGTACCATATCCTCGTGTCCGGCACATGGCAATCATAAGGTATGTACCTTACCTTATGTACCTTGAGGTAATGTTAGGTAGGCATGGACCTTCCTTTAATGGAATACATGTGTAAGGTAGGTAGTGCGAGTGTAAGGTACAGGTACCTGATTGTAACGGTGATTTGTGACTTGTGACTATAACTGTGATTTGACGTGGGGGGTACAACGATGCGCTTTTTCCGCGGTGTGACCATGTGAGCTGTAGGGGAGGTATGGAGGTAAGGTAAAGGTAGGTAGAAGTACATGTACTCTTAGTCTTAGTTACTCGAGAGGAGGTATGTGTATAGGTGATTAATCCCTCGGCTCATCCACAGATGGTGTGTTTTGTACTTTTGATATCTGAAGCGTCGTCGTCGTCGTTGTTATGGGCTCTGCTCGGCTAGAGCGAACTAATAGACCTAACTGTACCTATGAGGTACCTACACCGACCGATTATTCAAAGATTCCCACTGATGAGATAATCCAGAAGAAGCGGCTCGCCGGCATCGGTCTGTATGTGTGAGTGTATGTGTTTGTAAGAAAGGTTTTTGTGTGTGGGTCTCTTCTCTCGCTTTTTCAAGCCACCCGCCGAGAATAGGGCCCTGCATGGATGATGTAGAAGAAGGAAAAAAAGGCTTCGATTTGCTTGCGTGGCCTGTGTGGCTCTTGGAAGATGCTTGATGGGCTGCCAAGCATGGCCCGGCAGAGAACATCGTTACATCAGTCGGTGGCGTCGAACCAGGGGGCCAGGGTGATTGTTTTTTGTTGTTGGTCACACCACACACGACGAGTGAAGGGAGTACACAATTCCCAATCCCAAGCGAAGAAGAAGAAGAAAATGGTAGTGAAAAAGAGAGTTGCAACGGCGGTGGAGAAAGACACTAGAATTATCAGATCCGCGATTACCGGGAAACGAGGGTGAATAGTCTAGTATAGAGGAAGTCGGGTCGGCCAGATTCGAGAGCGCAAAAAGCGGATCCAAGTCTACCTTTAGGAGGTATGAGTTATGGACCCATTGGCTGCGGGCATGAGCAGGTTTAAAAAAGCAAGTCGCAAGGAGCGTATTCCCGGCCAGAAATCGTCAAGCTCCCGAAAAGCGGGACCTTCTGCGTCTTCTGGTCGAAGTAAGTCGCTCCGGTAGTAGGAGGTGGAGGCAGGAGTGGAGGAAAGTCTGGATAAGGGACAGACCGAGCAGGATCTTATCAATCGCTCGCCCTTCATCATCATCGGATCATCTCCCCCCTCGCTCAATCTCCGTCTGTCCGTTTGTCTGCCTGTCTGTCGCTACAACACCTCGACAACCCAACACCACCAACAACATGGGTGTCTTCGACCAGATTCGCGGTCGAAAGACTCTCAACCACACTGCAGAGACCTTGGCTCAACCCGAGCCTCTCACCGATGAAAAACAAGCAACCGACCAGGCGACGTCGGCTTCCGCTTCGGAATCTGACAACGACAATTTGTCGCTCGAGGCACAAAACGAAAAAGAAATTCAGCGTCACCCCGACCAAGTCACTGCCGATGCCCACAAGGGTATCCAGAAGGCTGAAGCAGCCGCACTCGTATGGACCAAGCCAGTTCTCTACGCTACCTTTGCATGGTGAGTTGCTGTCTTTCTTCACTTTCACCTACCATCTTATCTGATGGCACTAATACGACGCCAAGGATCTGGGTGTGCTTCTTCATGCTGGCTTTCCAGTCGTCAGTCATGTCGTATGCCTCCGTCGCCGCCTACTCGAGCTTCCAAACCGCTCCTGCCTACACCACTGCCCAGATTCTGGCCACCATCATCGGCGGTGTGTTGAAGCTGCCCATTGCGAAACTGCTCAATATCTGGGGTCGCACAGAAGCGTACATGACCTTTTTCGGCGTCTATCTCTTGGGCATCATCATCATTGCTGCGAGTAATGGCCCCAATAGCTACGCTGCGGGCTACGTCCTGTACTGGATTGGCTACGATGCCGTCTACCTCATCCTGGACATCTTCGTCGCGGATACTACGGGTCTGCGCAACCGAGCCTTTGCCTGGGGCTTCGTTTCTACGCCTTTCATCTGCACTGCCTTTACCGGACCTCTCTGTGCCAATGCCTTCCTGTCCGTCACCACGTGGAGGTGGGCGGTGGGTGCGTTTTGCATCATCCAGCCCGTTGTCTTCGTCCCGCTTGCTGTGGTTTTCAAATTCTATCAGAAAAAGGCGGAGAAGATGGGTCTGCTCCAGACTAGTGATGCTGGTCGTACGAAACTGCAGTCGCTGGTGCACTACTTTCACGAGTTTGATAGTGAGTTGTTTACCAACATCAACCTTTTTCCTTTACCATTCACTGCTCATTCAACTGACACACAACTTCTCTTTTACAGTCATCGGTTGCATCCTGCTCATGCTTGCCTTCATTCTCTTCCTCCTCCCATTCTCCCTCCAATCATACGGTCGCGCCGACTTCAAATCCGCTACCTTCATCGCCATGGTAGTCGTCGGAGCCTGCCTCTTCCCCGTCTTCTACATCTGGGAACGCTACTTCGCCCGCGTCCATTTCGTCCGCTGGGAACTCGTCCGCGAACGCACCGTCCTCGGAGCCTGCAGTCTCGCCGCCGTCCTCTACTTCAGTTTCTATTCCTGGGATCTCCAATACTACAACTACGTCAAAGTCACCTACGCCCTCAGCGTCACCTACGCAGGCTACATGGGACAAATCTACAACGTCGGATCATGCTTCTGGTCCGTCGTCTTTGGCGCTTGGGTCTACTATACCAAACATTTCAAATATACCTGTCTCTGCTTCGGTCTCCCTCTCATGTTTCTCGGAGCAGGTCTCATGGTACATTTCCGCGGCGGAGACTACGGCATCGGCTACGTCGTCATGTGTCAAATTTTCATCGCGTTCGCCGGCGGAACTCTCGTGATTGGCGAAGACATGGCCGTCATGACTGCCGCGGATCGCGAAGGTGTTCCTATGATGTTATCCATCATCTATCTCGCCTCTAACATTGGCGGATCCATCGGAACTGCCGTTTCGACTTCTATTTACGGCAATACCTTTCCCTCTGCTCTCTCTCGTGCTCTACCTGCCGATTTGCAAGGCAAAGTACAAGAACTCTATCTGGGAGGGTATTTGACTCAAGAACTATTTGTGCCTGGAACGGTGGAACGCACTGCGATTAATTATGCGTGGGGACAAACGCAGTATTATAGTTGTATTTCTGCGGTGTCGATTCTCGTCTTGGGAATTCCGGCTATTGCCATGTGGAAGAATTATCGCGTGGACAAACAGCAGAATAAGGGTGTTATGATTTGAGAGGCAGAAAAAAGTTTTCTGTATAAGAAAAAGGGCATAGAGACAGACACAGAGTGACAGAGACAGACAAGAGTTGATTTGCTAGAGTGTTTTCTTCTATAAACTTCCATTTCCCGCTCGAGGGTCGGACCGGGCCCGTCTGACCGATGCCGGCTACTGCCAATCAGATCTCGCACGTAATTACAGACATGCGCTAGCCGGCTTGGCACAGCGCGCACAAGACCTTAGGTAGAGCTTGATACGTGAGTCTAAACAAGAAAAGCAACCTCTCGAACTCTACAAGCAAAATGGACGCAGCCAAAGACGCGTTTGAAGCGACACAGCGATCCGTAGGCCATCTCGTCGTTGGACTCCAGGAGCTCAAGTGGGAGGACGTTCCGCAAAAGGCCAAAGAGCATATTAAGAACAATCCCAAGATGAGCGCTTTCCAAGCTCTTTCCGTTCTACTGCTATTGGTCCCTGGGCTTGTCGTTGGGCCTGTGCTTGCTGCTATGGGTTTCGGTAGCGCTGGGCCGCTTGCAGGTAAGTTGCGCTTCCACAGAACACTAACATGGCACTACTGACATCCTAGCAGGGAGTGCTGCTGCCGCCTATCAGTCTGCGAACGGTGCAACGGCCATCTTCAGTACGTTGCAAAGCGCAGCTATGGGTGGTTACGGCGTGGCCGCCGTGAACGGCGTGGTGCAAGGCACTTCCGCCGTGCTTGCTTTTGGGACAGGACTGATGAGGGTCTTTCGCGGTGAAGGTGCTGAAGAAGCTAAGGTAGCAAGACCGGAACAGCAACCTGAGAAGCGCTCTTGATGCATAAAAAAAGACGTGCGAGACCAGGTTTCGGGAATTAGCTCGCGACGTACCTCCTGGCGTTGCTCGCTACATGTCGTTGCGGCTAGAAGCTGCTTTGTCCCGGTAGGAGGTAATAACTCGTGAAAGTAGAAAGCTGCTGCTTCGCTATATCTGACCTCAAGCTTTCCAATCCTAGCCAAACACAAGGTGAGAGTAGGCCGGCAGCACGATCGAACACAAGCTCCTAAGATAGTAGAAGAAGGCTAACTGGGAGAAGGTCGGTGCCCCAACTTTCCAACGTGCACAACACTAACACAGAACACGAACGTCGAGATGGCATCGGTATTGTATCAGTCCGACTTTGACGCCACGACAGACGATCCACAGCTGCTTCCTCACGAAGAGCCAGTTGTGCCGGCCTATGATGAAGCCATCAGCAGCATCGAAGACGCGTGCGCCCACGGTGAGCTGTCCATCGTTAAGACGAAAATCGAGTTTTTGCGACGAAGCTGGGCTGGTGACCTCGCAGTGAGCTATCTCGGCCGAGCTCTCAGGCTTGCCGCAAGTAACCGCATACAATCGCTGTCGCGTACCTCCTCGAGCAAGGCGTTCCTGTGAACTCCTCCCATGTACAGAGCGCCACGGAGGAGAGAAACACGGAAGTGCTCGCCTTATACTTCAATGGTCACTGGGACATCAATAAAGAGATTGAATGGGCGGTGCCTCCTGCACTGGCGTAAGTGGTGCGACAGCTTCGCTGCGCCCATTACCACTAAGCGCCCGCGACAGATACGCTGTGGACGATGCAGCTCTTACGCAGTGGTTCCTCTCTCGCGGAGCCGACCCGAACGCCCAATGCCTCTTGGACATAACGCCACTGTCTGCTGCCGTTCAGTACGCGCCAATGTCCGTCCTCAAACTCCTCTTCGAACACGGCGGATCTATAGCTTTCGGCCAATTGCTCAATTACGCAGCGTGGCGGGAGCTAGACGACCGCGTGGATGTTGTTATGTTCCTTCTCGCGAAAGGCGCTCCGATCAACAATATTATGTACCAGAACCGAATGGACTGTTATCGACAGCGGGAAGCATTCGCACTTGGCACGGCTCTTCATGATGCAGCGGCGATTGGGAGCATCGATGTCGTAAAGACGCTTGTGGATGCTGGTGCCGAGCTACGCATCAAAGACTCTCGTGGTGAGACGCCGTTACAGCGAGCGGAGAGGAACAACCACTTTGACGTGATACAGTATCTACAGCCGCTTGTGGAGAGGGAGCGCTCCACCGTTACGACAGTTCACCGATGAGATGAGATATCCATCAAGCTTACTCACTAGACCGAGTTAGAGCCCTCTTGACGCGACCATACAAGCTGGGCATTTAAGTCGTTCCCCGTTAGCGCAGTCCATCGTACAGTGCTTGGAAGAACACACTCCGCACTGAGGGTTCTTCTTACAGTTCTTCTGCTTGTGTCTATAGGAGTTGCATCGGAAGCATGGCCTTACCTCCTCCTTCCAATGGTAGTCTCCACACCAGCTCTCCAGGACTGTCCTGTGTTCTCACCTCGCTTCACAATCCATATCATAAATACAAGCATACGACCCCATTGTCCAATCATTCCTCCGCCTCCGCCTCCCAATCTACCTTCTCCAACCCCTTCCCATTTGCATCCCCGAAGATCGCCTCATCCGCTCTAGGGATCAGCGGTCGTCCACAGCCCACTACTGGACCCACTGTCCTTCTCGTGAGTGAGTGCTTCAAGGAAGACTAAGTTACATGCAAAACAGTGGGAGATATATTGCATCCGGATTCCAATGTTTCGCCTCGGAGCACTTTCTTCGCTTTAGCGGTGGACAAGCTCGCATAAGCAAAAAGCTATAACCCTTACCTAGGTATCTTCATACCTCTATAGCATCTCAATCGAGCTACAAGTCAATCAAAAAAAATACAAAAAGAATGCGATAAGGCTAACGAACTGGTACCCGACCATTGTTACTCGCGCAGGGGATCGAACCCAGGACCTTGTCCGTGTGAAGGACACGTCATACCACTAGACCACACAAGCGAGGTTGATACCAAACTCTGGTGGTACTTCAATATATATCCTTCATGACTATAAAGCTATATAGACCTACAACTGTAGCAGTAGTGAACTAAGTAGCCTTAATACAATATACTTGTAGCTATTAGTATCGATACCTGAAAAACCTTCTCGAGTTCTGTACTCGGTACTCGATTCTGAGGTCTATTTGCAGCGATAATATACAGATACCTACCTAGGCAGCTTTAGAGATGTAGAGATGTAGAGCTGTACGATGTATCAAAGGTGTTAAGTGACAGATTGGAGAAGGCTGTCCTGCTATAGGGCTTGTCTGGCTTATGACTATTACAGGTACCTACCAGCTAGGTACTAGGAGGTAAGCCAAAGAGTCGCAAGTGGCCGAGACCTCTCCAAGCGGCTTTGGGGATTAGACAAGCCAGGGTAGAATACTACATGTGCCTTCACTTTCAAGACATCAATATGCTTGCTGCCAGCACCACTGCGCTTGAACTTGCAACGGAGAACAGAGAGAATTGTTACTGGTATGTTGTACACATGTTCATTCCCAGGCTTTGCACGTACTCGTGCCATTGCCAGTCACTAGCTGTCCGCATCCTCTTTATGCGTGAACCGGTATCATTTTCTTCTCTTCGCGACATCTAAGGCTTCTGCGTCATGCCAGTGTACTTGTCAGCCCTCTCATGACCGACCCATTGCCCAGGCGCTGGCTTCTCCTCCAAATCCTCCCACACCTTGTTCTCCAGCATAACTTTTACAAGTTCCACCTCTCCTTCCGCAACCTGAATGACCTCCTCAATCAGCCCCGCACCAACTTGCTCCTCAATCTCACCAATCTGGCTCGCAGTCAAAGGTGGCTCAGGTTCGATCTCCGGTATGCTGGCGTGATGTGCTGCCTGGTCGTAACTGAGTTGCCGTGCCTGGTCCTCACGTTCCGAGATGTGTCGTGGTCCTTCGAGCGGCGCTGGTCCCTTATATTCGAGATTGTCCTCTGGGTCTGATTGCCCCAGATATGCGCCTGCTTTCCAGATGATGTTGATCGCTTTCTCGCCATCAGAAGTTGTGACTGGAATGGTGCGGAAAGCGTCCTTGTTGGCCTCAACGACCGGTAGGACGCGCTGCTGCCATTCTAAAAGTCCTTGTGGCTTGACTGATTCGACAATTCGCATGCGGTGTTTGGTCAGCGCTTCTGTGGATTGGCGGTAGACGCTGTGCTCGGGAAACTGTTTAAGCTTCTCCAGAGTGTCATTGTAAAGGTAGAGAAGAGTCGTTCGTGGAGACGAGTGCGTGAGCAGGCCTGCGAGACCTGTTGGCGCGCCAGCCTCGAGATAGTGGGAGCCGCCTTTTTGCACAGAGGCGAGGAGCCGGAGTGCTGATCGCATGGTGAGTGGCAGGAGACGGTGGACTGCCGATGGTGATGTGGGAGAGATGCAAGTGCTTGGAGAGAATAAGGTAAGGTAGGTAGGTAGGTAGTACAGTAGTCGGAAGTTCAATGTCAATGCGACATGGATACTCGAGAGCGTTGATTGGCTGGGTGGCGGCTCATGACATGGCGTGGGCGCGGCATGGCATTTCAACGGGACATTCGTGTTCGTTGGTTCGATTCGTCTTCTGGCCTCTCAATACATTGGTGCCGCGTGGAGACCGACATCGAACTTTCTGTCGTTCCCATCTACATCCACACATCCACCTTGATCGCACTCACCCAGGTACTGACTTCACTGTACCACCGACACTCGCTCCGACTCAGCGTCGTTCTATTCGCTACCTCCCTTGCTGTCCTTGTCATACGCCGCGCCGCGACGTGTCCTTCTCCCGAAACACCACCCTACCTGTACTCTACGACTGGCCTCTCCGACTTGCCATCGCATTTCCTACACCACTACGCCCGCTCGACGACTGCGCCCTGTGGTACTGCATTGGTGCGGCTCACTGTGCACGACTTTGGGTGTGAGGCCCGCTTCTCCTCACCATGCGCGCCTCCGCTCTGCTATCGTGGACGGCGACTGCGCTGCTCGCCGTACCTCCCGTCTCAGCAGGATTGTTCGGTGGCAATGAGGGTAATACATTGGGCGGTCTGATGAAGAAGGATGAAGATACCGCCGGAAAGGAGACGATATTCAACGGGAGGACTGTGCCCCCTATGATCGAGTTTGAGGGCGAGAAAATCGACGAGCAAATAAAGGATGGCTACTGGGTGGTCGAGTATTTCAGCCCGTATTGTCACCACTGCAAAGCGTTTGCGCCAATATTACAAACACTGTACGAGTTCTACTATACTTCAGACCCTCTTCCACAAGCATCGGGATCGGGCGAAACGCAGGATGATATGAACAGCTTCACGAGGTACTACGATTTCAAGTTCGCCAAGGTCGACTGCGTGGCTTATGGAGATGCCTGCGTGAGCCACGAGATTCAGTCGTTTCCTACGCTAGTCTTGTACAAGGATGGAAAGATGATTGAGAAGCAGACCGGGCAAAGGGATCTACCCACAACGAGCAAGTGGGTGGAGCAGATTCTGGAAAAGATCAAGCCTGGAAGCAGACCGCAAGGAGGCCCAAAACTGCCAAAAGTAGGAGCAAAAGAGGCACCCGCTCAGCCGGCGATAGAGGCATCGCTTGCGAAGCAAGGCGATGCCAAAGTTGAAGCTGGAACGGCAAAGGCTACGCTCACTGGCACCAGAATGACGGAACCTTCGAAGCAGACTCCCAATCCTGTTGGCAAGAGCATGCCGTTGACTGTGGATAACTTCCAGCGACTTGTCACGACTACGCGCGATCCATGGTTCATCAAATTTTACGCGCCTTGGTGTCATCACTGCCAGGCCATGGCTCCTAGCTGGCAGGGCATGGCTAAGCAAATGGAAGGCAGACTGAACGTTGGAGAAGTGAACTGTGAGACGGAGAAACGGCTGTGCAAGGATGTCAAGGTTCGAGGCTATCCTACAATCATGTTCTTCCAAGGTGGAGAAAGAATCGAATACGAAGGTCTGCGCGGACTGGGCGACCTCATGAGTTTTGCCAACAAGGCTGTGGGATTGACAGCTGGAATCGCAAATGTGACGGCAGCTGAATTTGAGGAAATGGAGGCCAAGGAGGAGGTCATCTTCGTATACTTCTACGACGATGCCACGACAAGCGAGGACTTCGCTGCGCTGGAGCGTCTCACCTTGAGCCTGATCGGACACGCGAAGCTAGTGAAGACCCGAGACCCTGCAATGGAGGAGCGCTACAAGATCTCTGTCTGGCCTCGTCTTATCGTCTCAAGAGATGGGAAACCGACTTATTACAACGCCCTATCCCCACGCGACATGCGCGACTTCCGTCGCGTACTCAACTGGATGAAGTCGGTATGGCTACCTATTGTGCCTGAGCTGACTGCTTCGAATGCTCGCGAGATCATGGATCATCGTCTAGTTGTGCTGGGTATTCTGTCCCGCGATCGCACGGAGAGTTTCGCACAGTCGAAGCGTGAGATCAAGAATGCTGCCCTTGAATGGATCGACAAGCAGACACAGGCTTTCCAACTTGAACGCCAGGAATTGCGCGATGCAAAACAACTTCGCATCGAGGAAGCCGAAGATCGCAACGACCAACGTGCTCTACGTGCCGCGAAGCAAATCCGGATCAACATGGACGATATCGAGCGTAAGGAGGTTGGCTTTGCGTGGGTCGATGGGGTGTTTTGGGAGAGGTGGATTCGGACTACCTATGGCATCAGTGTCGGCGATGGCGAAAAGGTCATCATCAACGACGAAGACAACCACCGATACTGGGACACGACGATGACTGGTAATCCTATTGTGCCTTCACGTACGAGCATACTGGAGACATTACCTCGAATTGTAGCCAACCCGCCCAAGATCAGCCCGAAGTCGACAACCAACGCGATAGGGCATGTATGGTGGGTGATCAAGGGGAACGTGATCCATCATCCATTCGTGAGTTTGGGACTTTTGGTCTGTGTGCTATTGGTGGGCTCGATATATGGAAGAAAGCACTTTCACGCTCGAGGTGGCTACATCAAACTTGACGAGAAAGCTGGACACATGAATGGTTTGCTCGGTGGGAATAGCGGAGTCGGAAAGACGGATTAATCATGGGATACCAGTCATGTCAGACAGCAAGGCGTTTTGGGGGGTTTTCTTTTTGAAATCAGCTACAGCAGCTGTGCGCTTTTGCGCTCGAAGGAGGGTTGTGCATATAGAGCTCTTCTTCAATTGCATTCCCAACAGGAGACGTTGTTGCGTAAGCCCTTCTCTCTCTCTCTCTCCCTCTCTCCCGGTGGGCTGACCCGGTGCTGGCCAGCTCCATTCTCTACACCTCTCTGCCAACACCATCCGGCTTTGGTGATCGAGCAAGAAGAAAGACTATAGTGAAAATGATCTAGAGCTTCAAATTCTCTTCAGCCTAGCTTATAGCCTTTCATGGGGCAGTGCGACCACTTCATGCCAACAGACAGATAGGTAACACGTTTGACATCGAGCCTCAGGACATATATCTGTATATGAACGAGCTCGCCTCCCTGCTTGCGCTTGAGAAATTGACACCGGCTGGAATTTTCAGAAGCTAGGTACCTTTCTCTTCCCTTCTCTTCCCCTCGCCACGCGTGGAAGGCATCGCGCCGACGCAGCCGGGGAAGTCATATATTATTGCCAAAATGGTCTCTCGGAGGTCATGACCAGGATTTTTTTTTTTTTTCACCTGGGCCAGTTTCGCGCTTTGTATGCATGCGCAGGGCTTTTTTTTTTCTCCTTTCTTTTTTTTTCTCTCATCGGAACCCCCTCGGGCGATAGGCATGATATTTCTGTCCACTCTCCAGCTCACTGCTCGGCTGTACGGGCGCGGAGCCAGGGAGCTCGCAAATTTTCCTCCTTTGATCATATTCATCTGTCACGTAAATGGAAGGTCCGACCAAGTGAGCAGAAGACGAGAAAGTTTTGTTCGATGAGCTAGAGGAAGTGTTCCATGGACGTGATGATGTAACAGGTCTCGAATCTGTTGCGATTGTCAGGACTTTTGGTACATGGAATGAGGCAACTAGGGCTGGATTGCTTACCATTGGTATCTTTCCCAAATGCTACCAAACTGATGACAGAATTTTCGTATGGCTTGCTGGAATGATCTTTTTTCTCATCCGGTGTTTTACGGGGACGTCGCATGAGCCATAGTATGCCAAATACTAGCAGTGCCAGGACAGCTAGACCTCCCACTACTCCCCCTGCTACTGCGCCGGCATTAACAGGTGATGTCTGTGCTGGGCCAGCGGTAGTTGCAGCAGTAGAAGATGGCAGAGTTGAAGAAGTGCTTATCGCAATGGAAGTTGCTGCAGGATCAAAGGTCGTGTGCTGCTCGGTTATCGTTGACGGAATTGATGTTGTCGATGGCGTAGACGAGATCGCAGTCGTGCTGCTCGTCAGTACGCTTGTGCTGGGCGTTGAGTCGATCGCAGAGGCTGTTCGCGCAGTCGCAGAGAGGGACGAATAGGTAGATGTCTCTCGGGCGCCTGTTGACGTTGCGATAGGTGTGTTGATGACATTCTGTGTCTTTGTCTCCTCTGAGACGGGATTAAGTAGGCCTGATAAAAACCCGCCAACCTGACCAAATGGATTGTCGGCCATTATTGCTCAACTTTTGCGATCAGACAATAGATATATCAAACCAAACATGCCAAACGGCTGCAGTGTTCTGTTGCGATCAAGCAATCTCCTCCTCTCGTAGTAAGCTAGACCATATTCGACATCGCTGTACCTTCAGCATAATTTCAGTTGACTTTCGTCACATGTCGATCACTGGGACATCACAGCCTCTGACTCGATCCATTAACATATATAAAGGTGCTGCTGCTGGGCGCGGCATCTTGCTCTATTGGTGGCTGTGTTTCAATTTGTCGTTCATGCGGCAACGGTAGCACGAGGATGCACACTCAACGCTTCGTGAGCTGGTGTCCGCCGAGTGTTATTGTTCGAACAGCAGGCGAACACACGAAACAGGACTGTGGGCATGTATCGTGTTCGATTGAGGCGAATTCAGCAATTGGCTCCCAGGCGTCTTCGCTCACGCTTTGAAACATCTTGCAAGTTGCGACTCTGCGAATGGAGGACTAGTCGGCGCTTAAGCCTGGAGTCGAAGGTTGCGTTGCAGCCGACAAATCTTTACCGTTGCAGAAGTCTTTCCCTAGTCACAGGCGGGTGGGTAACAATTGGATCTGTCTTTCCAACAGCTGGACAGAGCTTGAGATGAACTTACGAAGGCTCCTATATTACAGCTGAGGCTCACTCTGAGGCTCACTCCGCTCATAACATATTTGCAGACCACCAAGCCTGGTAGGCGTCAGGCCCCGCTATTGTTGGAGTCCTCGACTCTCGCACTCGCCCCAGAAAATCATGAGTCGCCAAACCTTTTTAACCATGACTTCCGCCTCGTCTTCCAGAGGTCCTTCGAGATCTTCCTTGATGTCCAAGGCTTTACGCTTCTCGCGAATGCCATCAATGACAGTATCCACAATCAGATCCTCTTGAACTCCAAGATACTCAACTACCTTTCTCTCCACAAACGGACGAATCTGTGCGTCCACGAGCGAAGGCGTGAGGTACTCCCACCTGATAGGATGCGCGAACAGCGCATTCGTATCTGTAGGAATTTCCGAGGCGAGCTGTTTGCGACCAGCGGCCTTGTCCTCGTCAGAGAGATCTTGGCCATGCATGGGAACAGTAGAAGTGTCCTGGAGAGGCTTGAGATCAAGCTTGACGCCAGCTGCCGCAGCATCTTCCTCATCTTCCAGGAGACCTTCCACATCAGCCATAACTCGCTTGGGGGCAACAGCAGGCTGTCGAGACTTTGCGCCTCCGAGAGAGATCTTGAAACCAGCCGGGGCAGCGGCCGCAGGTTGATCCGAACGAGTGTCCATCTCACTGCCAAGTTGACCAAGGAAGTCATTGGCCATCCCACTCGCCTCGTTGTTACGGCGGCGTTCGTCTGCTTGCTCGCGCTCTTCGGCCCTTCGATCAAGTTCATCTTCTTTTCTCTCATAATCGCGCTGATGCTCACGCTCACGCTGCCAAAGGGAACGATCCTTGTAGTACATATCCCTACTCTTGATAGCCTCTTCGTCATCATTCCAATTGGCGAGCTTGCTAAGCATGTCCTCCTTCGCTCTCTCGAGGTTGCGACGTTCGGCCTCTTCACGGTTCTTCTCGCGCTCTTGGGCCATGCCTCGTGTGCGCTCTCTCTTCTGCCATCGCTCCACTTGGTCTCGAAACTCCTTGTCGAGTTCAATGTTGTGACGTGCTACGCGGCGGCGCTCCAACTCCTCGTCGGATTCTTCAGCATCCTCGGCCTCGCGATCCAGCTCAACGCGTGCAGGGCGCCCATAACGACCAGCTCCGGGCACGAAGACAACACCGTTAACGTAGTCGCTTGGCAGCTGGGCCCCACGATATCCTTTGGGTCCTGCAGGCGCTCCTTGCACACCTTGTTGACCTCGAGGTCCAATTGGGACGCCATTCGATCCGCCAGGACCAGAAGGCACCCCATTGGGAGGCGGAGAGGCTAGGCGGTTGGTATGAGTAGGCCCACCATTACGTCGTCGTTCCTCACGCTCCAATTCCTCTTCTCTCCTCGCTCGCTCAACGTCACGCCGACCCGACCGATCTCGAAAAGCCTTGATCTCCTCAGCAACAGTGGCACGCTGTTCTGCTGGTATATCGGCTAGCTCGTCATCCAGGTTCGTAGCCGTGATTGTGATGTGTTCCACGCCGTCGCCGTTTGCATCTCCCATTGAGGTGTCCCCCTCATAGTCTCCATTTGCGCCGTTGGTTCCATTTGTTGCATGAGAAGCTTCATCCGCGAGGCGGGCGAGATGTGTTTTCAGGTATTCTTTCGCGGTGTCCAAACGGAACTGACGACTGTTCTCATCCTCCTTGCGCTTCCCTATCCATTCCTGTATATACTTCTGGCTCTCCTCGTCCACGACTACCAACAGCTTCATTGTCTTCACCTCGCCCTCGTCATCCCTCTGAGCTGCGCCTGCAGCGTCGAACATTGGTACCTCGAGATCACGAAAGCTCTCAAAGGCTGCCTCTAGACTGTCTACGTCCTCGTACTCTGCAAAACCAAACGTGCAGGGCTTGTTGTCTGCATCGTAGGCTCTCGTCCAGCGTCGTAACTTGCCCGCACATTTCAGTATCTCGCAGAGCGCTTTCTCGTTGGGAGCGCCGGCCACGAGACCTCCAACAAAGATGGTTCGGGCGACCTCTTCTCGTGTGGGAGGTTGAGTTGAGACCATATTTTCGCGAACCCTCTCCCTGTCTCTGTCCACATTTCGCGAATCGGCACCCAGTCCCGCTCTGCCTCTGTTGCCAGCAAAGTCGGCATTGCCGCCTCGTGGGCCACGGTCTCCTCGATCACCGCGATCGCCTCCCCTGCCATCTCGCGCCGGTCCATCAACGCCAAGCCGTATCACAGGCGCGTTGAAGTTGATGTTCGGCATGTTGGGAGGAGGTTGGAACTGTCCCTGGTATCCTGCTGGCGACTGTGCCATACCGGGCGCTGCTTCAAAACCAGGCGGTGCCCCCATACCTGGTGCGGCACCATATGATGGCTGCCGCGCCGCTCCAAAGCCAGGCGGGCCATATGGGTTGGCCATGGAGTGTGGATGGTGCTCGATAGCGGTTGTGAAGGATAGTCTCGTCGACTGTCCGAAGTGCGAAAGGCGAGTTGGCGCGTATTACTGTGCTCGAGTCTAGCGGTGAGCGAGCCCGATCGTAGGTACCTTGAGAGATAATGGTAGGCAGAAGTAGGTAAATACATGAACCTCAGGTACCTACCTTAGGGAACTTTTGACGCGGGTCCAAATGTCCGCGGCTTGGCGTTGTAGAGCTAACTAGGTAGGTACGTCGTAGATGGACTCGGAGTCGGAGAGCAGACATCTCCTCCGCATCCATTCACCAACGCTGCCACAGCATATACCAACAACCATGGCGTCTGCCAGGACCGGGGCATTTTTGAAGCCATTGCTCGCATGGCCAGCATACCGAATCACACAAATCCCGCCAGCGTCGGTGCCGATTAAGCAGTACTGCAGAGGCCAGACATTACGGGCCTTCACTACCGCTCGATGCCAGCGAGACGAACAACGGGAGACAGCGAAGAGGACGAGCAGCATCAGCGAGGACATCTCCTCCCTGGTTGATGGCACGCTTGACCCCGCTAAGGGCACTTCCTCAACTCCGGCATCACGAACCTCACGATTCAAGCCACTGGACCCTACCCAGAGCAGTGGTATGCAAGGTGTAGCAAATGAACTCGAGCAAGCGCAAGCCAGCAGAAGGAACAGTGTCGATGAACTCCTCCTACGCATGGCCAATCCAAACGAGCGAAAACGCACGATATCGGGCTACAAGGCCTCCGACATCAACGACATGTTTAGTGGAAACGGCGGCCAGCCCGTTCTCACGAAAGAGGCAGAACCTGTGCGTCTGCCACCGAATGTTGGGAGGCTGGTCGCAGTGGACGAAAAACGTGGCATAGACGTCGCGAGAGCATTTCGCATGATGGAGGTTCAATGCAGTCGGAATCGTGTCAAGAGGTCTTTCGCACTGGGACGGTTCTATGAACGGCCTGGCCTGAAGCGAAAAAGGCTGAAGCACGAGAGATGGATCAAGCGTTTCAAGGAGAACTTCAAAGGCACTGTACAGATGGTACAAAAGATGAAGAAGCAAGGCTGGTAAGCTCTATGGACGAGAGGGGAGGAGGGGAAGTCCACGAATTCCAGTGGCAGAACTACGTGTAACAGCATGCGTCCCGCTGTCAGCCTCAGTTCCCCGCCTACGGTGTGCCTGGGGATCAAGCATGCTCGAGCCGAGGATTTGGTACATAGCATCAGCGTGCAGTGGCGGGCAGAGCAAACGATACTTTTTCAGAGCCTTATAAGCCACGATGGAGAGTCCATAAACGATGAACAAGCTGGTGTGCGAACCGTGGGTGGATCATCGGGAAACGGCCGCTTCAACTTACAGGGGATAGTATGTATCATCGCTGAAGACGAGAAGAGTCTCCGGCGTCGTCAGCGAGAGGCGGCGTATGGTCTGCATATGATGCATCGAGGACCCGCCAACGGTGTCTGAAGTCTGCCACCATCATGCTAGTCGACAATAAAATACTATTCTGAGCGGACAGCAGATATAACACAGATTCTCATGCGACGGAGCTCTGTATAGAGATATAAGTATTAGCTAACAAGTATACAGTGGGGAGGCAGCCAACCTACCACACAACATCTTGCCGAGCGGAATAAAAGCTTTAGTGCAACCATGGCTATTCAACACACTTCCTCCCGCAACCACAACCAGTTGATGCGTCAGAACTCAGAAAAGTGAGGACATCAGAGATTCCATTTGCTATGTTACGAATCATCAGCAACAAAGATGCTACACTTTCCCATCAATACTGCACGTACTTGCAAAATCACTCATCCCGATCAGAACGACGAAAGATACATTCTACCAACCGGCTTTTTGAAGTACGCAACCAGCCACCACAGCAACAGCAACAGCGACAGCATCGTACGAAAGTAGAGTTTTAATTGCCGAACAGTAAGTTAATCTTGACACACACAGAGAGAGAGAGTGTTTGTGTGTGAGAGAGAGAGAAGCAGTTGATCAGTACTGACTGGTCTTTTCAGTCGACTCGATAAAATTAAATGTCTTCCCGGGGTTCATCATCGGACTTTGACACCATGAGCGGAGCAAGCACTCCCGAAGAAGAGTCCTTCACAACCATCGAACTCCCAGGCCCCAGCGGCGACGACAATCACATTGGTCTTCACCTCCCGGCACGCGACAGTTTGGACCTAGATCGCCGCGGGGTTAGACTATGCGACGCGAAGCGCTCTCGAGTCTTCCATGAGACTGCATCTCGTTCGAGTGAAGAAGTCATGACCAGTGCCTGGAATTGCCACCTGGAACATCGGGATAGTCTTGATCTTGATCGCAACGGAAACAGACTGTGCGCCACCCGAGGTTCGGCTCCATGGCGAGTTCCCCAGAAGAATGGAAAGGGTGGATGTCTCACGAGAAAGTGGCTCAAGATGAGATGGCTCAAGGTGAAGGAGCAAGTCTGTCAGAGTTGTGAGTGCGAGGCTATGCGAATGAGGAGCATGGTCAACTTTCTCAAGCCCCTGAGAGCAGACTGTGGTGGCCATGAGATCTAGTGTAGTCAGCTCGAGGCTACTGCATGCACGGGCATTGTTGTTGCACTCTGTGCTTGAGTGGTGCTACCAGGTGTGTGATTATTGACCCAGCCGCATTACTATTCAAGTATCAATTCTATCTGTCGTGTTCTTCTCGTGTAACGTGAGGTCCCAGCTCGACGACATTCGGCTCGTTTCAATGTATTTGTGCCTGACGCAATAGTTTACATGTACCTGTACTCGTGCTCATCCATTTCACTAAATGCACTTCATCACAAAATTATATGTACCTTTTCAGATGGTCTCGTCTCTCTCTTTCGTCGGAACGTCAACGCTGTTCGCACATGTCCAATGAGTGTGCGGCAACGCCACAGTGGCTTGTGAAGTTGACCTAAGAGATTTCTGCCAAGTGAAGGAAGAGGAGTGCTGCGTGCCGCACCTCGGCCATCGTCTTCGTCGCCCACAAGCAACCAATCCCGCCAATACTTCGGCCCAGCGCAAGACATGTTGAAAGATACGACCGGTTTCGCGAGTTCCAGCGTAGGCTCGAGGTATTTGCTGTTACTGCTATAGGTACCACGGCTACGGCTACGGCTACGGCTACGGCTACCGCTCTCGCTACCCACACGCAAGCCATACGCCTCCATGTGTGCGGTCTTGCAACGCAACTGAAGTACCTCCGTAGTCCAGACCAGATATCGCTTAAATACCTTCCTTTGTTATTTGTATTCCATGGCGTTAGGTAGGTTTGCGCTATTACTCAGAGACCTCAAGTCCTTTTCGGAACTTGGAAAAAGACCCTCACCTTGGAAGGGTCGCAATGATGGAACCCATGAACGGCATAGTATCATGGCAGCGGCTAAGCTACATATTGATGACTCTCGTCGGGATCCAATGCTTCTTCTTATACCACAGCATCGGAAGTAGCGAGCCTACTCATCTTCCAAGACCTGCGCGACTCACCGAGATCTCTGCCGAGGCGTCTGGATATGCTGATCTCGAGTCAACGACGCAGTCAAATGCAACAAACGAGTACTTTTTTAACGAATACGTGGATTCACTTACCGCAGAGCAATGCGAGATTGCTTTCCCCGACATCTATTACGAAGCGGAGCGCGCTACGAGATACTGGAAGAAGCGAAATCACATCATATCCGGAGATGACCTCCATATGCCTCCCGATGGGCATGTCAGGTTTCTCATACACCGCAACGAACTTCGTATAATCAACTCCAGCAATGCCTATTCCGCGCTAGGCCGCGGAGAACGCGCTTTGGCAGTGACCAATCTTCTTCACCGAGCCGTTGAAAGCGCGAAGGCTGGTGGCGAGAGGCTTCCCACGATCGAGTTCACGGTGTCTCTGTTAGATATTACTGAGCCACCAACTTTACACGACACGTATACAACCTGGGTCTGGACGCGGGAACTGGCCGATGATACTACAGAGCGCGGGAAAAAGCAGCGCCGCTTCTGGGTTATGCCGAACGTCGAATTCTATGCTTCCATGGACAGGAACTTGGGTGCCTACCATGATGCTCGTCATCGAGCTGCTCAGCACGATTCTTCCCTCGAAGATAAGATACCCGAAGCAGCTTGGCGCGGCACAGCTTGGGTGAATCCAGAGCTTCGTGGTGGACTGGTGAACAAGACCAAAGGCAAGCCCTGGGCTTCTGTTCACACCATCGACGCGAATGACCCAAAACACGCTCATCAACTCAGAATGGACGAGTTCTGCTCCTACCGATTCGCAATTCATACCGAAGGAATCGCATATTCGGGTCGATTGCAGTATTTGCTCAATTGCGACAATCTACCCATCATCCATAAGCTCGCTTGGACGACGCATTGGAATCATCTACTCATTCCCGAAGGCCCTCAACAGAATTACATCCCCGTCAAGCGAGATTGGTCCGACCTTGAGAGTCAAGTGAAGTTCTATACTGAGAACCCATTCAACGCGAATATGATTGTGAAGAATCATCTCAAGACCTTCCGGGACAGGTATCTAACGAGAGCGGCTACGAGTTGTTATATTAGGAGGTTAATGCATGAGTATGCGAGTGTGAGCTGGAGACCTGAAGTGGACGAGAGTGTCTCTAGACGAAATGACACGAAAACGGCAGCTAGTAAAGTTGTGAGGAGGAGAGGGCTGAGTTTTGAGGAGGTGATGTTGAATCCTCATGATTTCAGGAATGCCAGTGACTTTTATGGAAATTGGGACTACGAGTAGTCTGACTCGTTGGAAAGATATCCCCCATCTGTTTTGAAGTCCTTTTGTGCGAGTATGTAGTATATGTCAAGTCAATCGAGCATTTCCCCGGGCAATCAGGCGTCTTCGGTAATGATTCAGTCGTACCTAGTCACATTTCTGCTTCTTCCACGTGCTGCCAGACTTCGAATTCCGCTCGCTCGCGGCAGCCAGTACAACCTCCTGGTTGGTCCACCTTGTCAGAGCTGGCATATCTCGATTCTGTGCCTAATTTGTTTGCAATCCATCTCGAGGCTGAATATTATGGATGAGACTCCTGCAGTCAAAGCATGATCATCGTGCGGGCGATGTGCAAAAGATGAAGCAGGGGATTCCACCAGAAAAATCCATCGCTCTGAGGTTGGTCCAGCGTACCTGGGAAAACGGAGTCGGATGTGGATAGAGACTGTCCATTGCAATGCAGCTTTCTTCCATGAGAGCGCTTGGTCATTGCAGTCGGAGCGGAGCATACCTGAGGCTGCAGATACCTACAGCAGGCTTCTGAGAAACCTTGTTCGGTCGGTGTCGCAAGTTGATGCCGTCGTCGAAGGAAGGTACATTTAATTAGAGAGGTCGTAAGACCTGGGAGACTTTCAGCGCACAACTAAACGTGTTCAGTAAGCCTCTTCCATGACCAGACCTTGCCAGTAGCGTTTCGGCGAAGATGACGGGAGTTGTTACATATGTACCTAGGTAGGTGTACATGTAGAGGTGAAGCTTGAAGTGATGTCGTAAGGGGGGTCTCCGTCCGCCGCCTCCGCCAAGCGAGACCTCTCGTCTGCTTCTAGACTGCATGAACCTGGAGTTGCGCGAGTGATCATCTACATCCACAAAGAACACACCATGGCGAACGGGTATGATATGATAGCAGATGTTGCGCGTGCTCGGTAAAGCTAATGCGCGCTGCAGTTGGAGTCTCATCATCAGCATCATCGTGGTCGCGGCGATTGGCCTAGCAGCCTGGTTTCTAAGTCCCAAAGGCGAGAACCAAACGTATGCAATACCATTCCTCTGCATGGCTGGAGCACGATCTAACGTTCACAAATATAGCGTCTGGCGCTCGACCATTATACTATCGACTGCAAGTTGCTGGCTCATGTGGGGTATGGATGTGCACAAGATGGTGTTCCAATTGACGCTGACATCTAGCCAGCGATCACGTTCCTCGCACAATGGCACCCTCTCATCGTACCCGAACGAAGCGATCTCCGCATGGAAGTTGAGCCGCCGCAGCGTTTCTAAGCAGGATGGCAGCATGAATGGCATGGCACGGCGTTATGAGGCGTTCAGGAGAGTACAGTTTATTGGAGACACGGGAATCAGACCAGGAAGAGCACGAAAAGGGCGCGCATGCTGGACAAGCATATGCCCGGGAAACGCACTGCGAGAACAAGTGTATGAATACTGCTACACTACCCCAAGCCCGCGGTCTCCATGAGTGTGCGCCACACTTCAATGAGGTCCCCAGTCTCGACTACTCCCGCAGCAGCAACGCCTCCCCCAACTCCTACTGCGCGCAAGATTCCCTGTAGTACTGGTCAGCGGTGCCAAAATAAGGAGATTTGTACTACACGTACCCATCCAATACCTGCTCTGCATACCGCTCCCACAGCCGCGAGTCCAGCGGCTCTGACATACCCGCAATCGAGCAAGATCTCAAGCGCCGCCACATTGTTGATGATGACTGCCCACGAGACGGCACTGGCGCTGCTCGGTAGGTCGTAGTTCCATACCAGAAGCATGAGTGGAAACAGCTTAGTAAAGCTTGAAACCAGTAACGCCGTGCTGATAAGTGCTGGATGCGGATAATATGGCACCAGGGAGGGAAGTGGCGGTGGCAATCGTAGTGATAGCAGTGCTCGGATGGGTAGGTGAAAAGAGGCCTGTTCTAGAGTGCAAAGGACTAGAAAGAAGATGTATTGCACCAGGATTGGTTGAGCTGCGAGTGGACTCTGAGCATCGGAACCATTGACGGTGCCGTTCAGAGCCTGGGCAGAGCTGTTCCCTGAGCCAGATAGCAAGGGAGGTAACGGCGGAGGTGGGGATAGCGGCAGAGATGGAGAATCCGAAGTGGCTTTCTCGATGCGTGCCCAGGTCAGATAGACGTCGAATAGCAGTAACAAGATGCCTAGACGAATGATTGATGGCTTTCCGTACATTAGTATATATCGCGCTAGTGCAAGTCCTTCTATGACAACATACATCGAAGCGTCCATCTTCTCTGCCAAGCCGATTGAATAGCAGATGTCTGTAAACCTATACTGCTATCAGCGCACCATCAAGATATATGCAAGAAAAACGAACGGGTGGATCATACCTGGGGCTTGATCAAGACCAGGTCAATGAAGAGGACCACAAAGTCATGCTCGACATATTTATCCGCAAACCGCTTACACTGCGGACATTGTGTCAAGCGCACACCCTTGCCCAGCGCCTTGTCATCAGCTTTGCTGTATGTTGTATACAGGTTGCTCACGGGAAACCGGCATTCGATACATATAGGCATCTTTTCGTTGATGTTGCTATAATACATGCACGTGTATGCCTTTGTTGTTGCACGAGACGTCAAGGCGTGCACGCGCCAAGCCTTAGAACTGGATTGAGACTTCGCCTTCCATCTCAAAGCTACTCTACGCTCTAACAATATTATTCAACTGCGAACCAAAGTTGAGTTCACTGAACTACGCGCTCGCCAAGCTGTCGTCACGATTGTTCGAAAGGGAAACTCCAGATCGGGCGGACGCGCTCTGAAATCTACGGGCACAGCTGCGATCAATTATGTCTACGGCGAAGGAATCCTGCGACAGTACAATCGCGGTTCGCAGTCATGTATAGATGAAGCTGGCAGCAGTTTTTATGAGCATCTCCCTGGGTTTCTAACTCGGACTCACTTGCCATCTATCGCGGCTATATCAAAACCTGCAGACGCGGGATGTCCATCAAGCCTGTACGGGATGCTGCTGCTCGGATCCTCGGAGTGGAAGAGATCAAGATATGCCAATACCAACAGAATTCTGCAAACGAAAGCGGGCCCCGCCTCACGGGCATCTTTTTCGGAAGATGACCAGAAGGTACGATAATGAGCTTGCTTGCGAACTTGGTACGAATGTGAAGCAGCCCACAAGGAATCGCCAGGGGCCTCGAGCCCTCAAGGCACCGTGGACTAGAGAAAACGTACTTGTTATGACAATCCCACCACAACATCTAATGCACCTCTAGACCCGATACCCAGGAACTTCTGATACTGTGAGGCCCTGCGCATGCTGGTGGCGCTGGAAGTGGATCTTGTCGGCTACACGCCAGCTGGCAGCGAGCCTCATTTCGTCACCAACACTCATCTTCATAGATTTCTATTGTATCGCAGCTCCTTCCTTCCCAAGGTTTTCTTCGTCGAAAACAAAGCCCATCACAACCGTATTCTGAATTGCCCCCGGCAACCTTCTAGCATACGCGAGATCGATATGTCTTTCAAGATTCTGGACTTCAAGTGTGCTCTGGTACGAACTCTGTCCAGTCACTCAAGTCATTCACATGAACACAAGCTAATAGTGTAGAGCAGGTCACAGGTGGTGCAGGTGGCATCGGCCGCGCTATCACAGAGTACTTCCTGTCAATCGGCAAGAAGGTTGTCATTGCTGGCAGGACCGAGTCCAAGCTCAAAGATACAGTCAAGGAGATCAACAATCCCAATCTGTCCTACTACACCCTGGACACTGGCGATATCTCCAGCATCCCAACGTTCATCAAGACGATTACCAAGGAGCACCCTGATGTAGATTGTCTAGTTAACAATGCTGGCGTTCAGCGACCCCTAGATGTCAACGAAATGTCGTCGGAAGAATTCCTCAAAAAGGCAGATCAAGAGGTTGCCATCAACATCAACGGACCTATGCACCTCGCCATTGGTCTTCTCCCACACTTCAAGAGCCACAAGTCAGGAGCTGTAATCATGAACGTGTCCTCCGTCCTCGGTTACATGCCTTCCAGTGTCATCAATCCTGTTTACAATGGCACCAAGTCATGGCTACACTTTTGGACTATGAATCTTCGGACGCAATTGCGTACTTCCAAAGATGGAGGTAACAAGATCAGAGTGGTTGAGATTGCTCCACCTACTGTGTCTACGGATTTGCATCGCGAACGTGCGGACCCGAATGACAACAAAAAAGAGCAGAATTCGGCTGCACTTTCGGTTCAAGAGTTTATGGATGAGGTGACGAGTGCCTGGAAGAAGGACGAGGAAGTTATTAGTCCCGGCCCAGCGAAGCAGGTGGTCGAGAAGTGGTACAACGCCTATGGTGGCGACTATGAGAAATCTGCAGGCGATCGAGGCGGTCGTTAAGAAGGCTGTAGTTGTCTCAGGGTACCAAGGACATTTCGTACATGGGCACCACGAGGACCTTTTGCAATATGTAGGAGAGAGGAATCAGGATACCTCACGAGTATTACCTTGGCATTAAATTACATGTACCTCAGCGTAAAGGCCTGCTTAGTCATCCGACTGCGCGTGTGCTCGTTGCCGGGCATATCAGCTCCGTGCATGGGCAAGGCCCGCAATCAACATGGGTTTCACGGTATCCTGATCAAACGTGTAAGGTTCTCCATTGTGATTTGGATTTTGGGGCACTTCCGAAGTTTCAGGGCCGTGCTGCTCACTGAAGGCATGGGTAGATGGAACGATCGAGACCCCATTTAACGTGATAGCTCGAGCACGGTGCCAGTGCTTTGGTGCACATGCCACCACCAGTCAACACTCACTCCACTCAGTAGTAGTTGACCTCATCTATACTTCTAGTCTGCCGTCTCAAGCTTCGATGGCAGTATCCCTCATGAGAGACGTGAAACCGACATTGTGTCTGCCTCGACTGGGATACGCTGAACATTCCATTTTGCGGGCCATGTCGAGCCACGCGCACAAGTCGGAGCTGATGGATTCGTTGTATGATCTTGAAAATCCTTATGAAGCGGTGTGAAACGGTACATGTATACATGTACATGTCGCTCTCCATCAGGCGTGCAGCCGCAGCACAGCGTCAGGCTCACGTGAGCTGTAAACGGCCCGATCAAATTTTGCTGACAAATCGGGTCATGTGACACTCAGCTGCCCGACAGCGGAAGAAGGGAAAAAATAGACAAGAAAGAGAAAGCGTGGTCAGAGAGTGAAGGTGAAGTGAAAGGGTGTGTGCTAGAGAGTCTCAAGAGATGAACAGTAGAACAATATCGCCCGCCCGGCCGAGGTCTCCGATTCCATGATGTTGTGCCAAGGAATCCCTCTCAGTGGTCGCGTTTCAGCCTCGAGCTCGGACGCACTTGCCCTCATCAGTCAGATCTACATCGACCGACGACTTCGCAGTTCGCACCCGCACCCGCACCCTTCTCTCGGCGGAGTATAGCTGTTCTATTTTTGAACAACACCCAACCTCGAAAAACACCATCACCGTCACGGGCGCGTGTTCTGGAGCGAACCAGTATTGTTGCACGCGTGCATTCAGACTGGCAACGACAAGCGCCACCTCCGTCGCGGACTCTGCCTCGCGCACGTTCATCGCCCGCCCACACGCGCACTCACAGCACTCCATACCTACTACAACTGAGCACGACGACCGAAGTCCGCGCTCGGTAGCGAGCCGCTACGAGTTAACTAGCGATGGGGAGAAGGAAGATTGAGATCAAGCCCAGTAAGAGACATCTGCTCATCTTCACACGCGCCCGTCGCCATCCGGGTTCGAACAAGGACCTGCAGGCTAACCACCAGGATGTGCAGTCCGCGATGACCGCAACCGCAGCGTAACCTTCCTCAAGCGCAAAGGCGGCCTCTTCAAGAAGGCTCACGAGCTATCCGTCCTCTGTTCCGTCGATGTCGCCGTGGTCATCTTTGGCCATAACAAGAAGTTGTACGAGTACTCCTCGTCGGATATCAACGAGATCATTGGGCGGTTCCAATATGTACGCGCCTGCTCGTTCCACACTTCCCCGAAAGAGCGATGCACTAACGGACAGCAGTATGGCGGCGCCCATGAACACAAAGGGCCTCAAGACTTTGCGGACAAGACTGGAGGTGGTGACGATGACGACGAGGATGGAGATGGTGGCGAGGATATGGGCGGCGACGAGCACAGAGGAACTCCAGATCCTTCGATGATGCACCCGCAGATGGTGAACCACCCAGGCTTCCAGCACGTTAGACACGGGACACCGCAGGCTTCACCGCCAATGCACAGTGCGGGTATGCCACAGTTCACACGCGGTCCATCGCCTATGCCCCCGGGGATGTCTGTTTCACGGCCCAATTCTCGCAATGCTCCACATCCAGGTGGTGCACAACACATCCGAAGAACAAGTTCAAACCTGGCTCAGCACCCTCCAGGAGCCCAGCCCAGTTATGCCTACCAGCCAAACCCACCATTCTACAATCCACAGGCCGCACCAATGCAGGGCAGACCGCCCCCCGGATCTGTGCCTCCACCAGGCTCGTATCCCGCACCATATCCACCACAACCTCCACAGCACCCTCAGATGCAGCAAGCATTCATGCAGGACCAGCGGCGCACCTCGATGCCTCCAAATTTCCCGCCGCAGCCTCCGCCGCAGCCAAATATGCAGAGAAATCCGTCATCGGAACACCTTGCGCCCCCTGGACAACAAGCACATCCATCTCCTAGACTACGGCAGCAGCAAAGGCCGACGCCCTCTCCACAGCCTCCCCAACACCAGTTCCAGAGCCCACCTATACCGCAACCAAAGCCACTACCAGCACATGCCAAGTCTCACAGCATATTCACGCCCATAGATGATAGCCGATCAATGCTCGCGCAGCACTGGGGAGGTCCCAGCAACTCCGAGGCAGGCTCCGATCCCTCAATCAAGATTGAAGGCGGTGGACCTCGATCGCAATCCATAGATGTGGCACAAATGCACAGAGAGAATCACGCAAGGGCGAATGGATTATCGCCAAGACCGCCGCCTTCTGGACCGTCATCCGCGATGTCATCGCCACAGCCTCCGCAACGGACAACCAGCACTCCGACCATTGTCGGTCCGCCGCGCACGGGATCGGTCCAAAACGAGGCTAAAAGACCTCGACTGAAGGTGCAGATACCGAGTGAACAATCTGGGGATGAAGGCGGTACCGCAGAGTCCGCGCAAGATTTGGACACGAGTGAAGTGCAAACAGCAAACACTGGAAACGGCGGGCCACCTCAGCCACAGGTTCCCCCTCATGGAGTCGTGTTGCCGCCTCCCTCTCCCAGTGCTGGTGCTCTGCTGTCAGCTGGCGCGCAAGGCCCACCCAATCCGTTTGCCAGACCAGCCCCGCCTATGAGTACGAATCCGCACGCTGCCAATCGTGAGGCCAATCATATTGAAACACCCATATCCGCTTTGCCTAGTAGGTTCATGAATAATGAGCTTTTGCCCTCGCCGTCTGCTTTCTATCCGGCCGACTGGGGAAACAATATGCTGCCTTCACCTTTCACATTCCAGACACCAGTAGCCGGGAATGGGCCTAGCTGGCGCACTGAGGATGATCGAAAACGAGCTGGCGAGGAGCAAGAACAGGAGGAGAGCGAGGCAAAACGAAAGAAAACATAATATTTGCTCTTACAGCATCACTGCAGTAATAACAGCCGCTTTTGACGCTTTCTCTGAATTACGAAAATCAGAGAACCGGCGCGCGAAGCAGTACGGACCTATGATCGAGACACAATGAGATTTACTTGGAGGCGACGTTTCACTATTTTAATGGCTGTACGATCTTCAGAGCGACATGAAAGCGAGCGAGGATCAGAAAGACTCTCCTTCACAATGTATTCGGTATGGCGTTGAGCCCATGTATGCAAGCTACAGATTGAGCGTATTTATCGGCGACTGTGTGCGCTGAGAGTCTGAGACATGGGCGGATGCGGACGCGGCGAAAGCAGCTCAGCTTCGAAGCTTCAATAAACATCAAATTTTTTTCGCTACTTTTTGCTACTTTTTCTCTTTCTTAGTTTGATCTCTCGGTCTGCATACACCACGTAAGTCCCAATCCGTTCACAACAAACAAGGCATCATCCGTCGCGAATGATGAGTCGTGAACTCCCAGAGAGAGAGAGAGAGAGAGAGAGAGAGAGAGAGAAGAGCAGGTGGGATCGAGCATGGTCTTCGCGTGCCATGCGAGCCGCTTTGTTGTTATAGGGAAGTGATCTGTGTATAAATTTGACTGCTGAAGCCTGAAGCTTGGCTACCTACTTAGTCCTCGTCCATCGACTCCCATCCGCCTTCACCACCATTCTCCTCTGCTTCGGCTTCTTCCTCTTCAATCTCATCATCCTGCTCGATACCCACCAGTCGTTCTTTGACATCGCCCTCGGGCATTTTGACACGCGTGGCGAACGCTTCGCGAACAGCCCGGTTGGTACTCGTGTCCCAGACCTGTACGGCGCCTTTGCTGCCCGCCACCGCCAATCGAAATGCAATTTCATTGTCGGGCGCGAAGTTTGCGGAGAAGACTTTGCCCACTTCGAGCTCACGCGACACGACCATGCTGGGACCGGTTTCTGTCACGTTCCAGAGTTTGACGGTTTTATCTGTGGATCCCGTGGCGATGAAGCCGGGTACAGCTGGGTTGATGGAGAATGTGGAAAGTTCGCTCTCGTGGGCCTGTAGTCTCCAGATTGGTTTACTCTTTTCGGGAGTGGCGGGCTGTTGTCGTGCGTCGAAGCAGTGTAGTACTCCCGACTCGGTACTGACGTAGAAGTTGTTTTCGTTGTGCGGATCCCATTGTATTTGCTCCACGTCGCTCTCGACTCCCCAGCGTGGGACTTTGCCGTCCTTGACACGCATATCTGCTGCCACGACGGTGCGGTCATATGCACCTGACAGCAGGATTGCGGACTGAGTAGGGTGCCATGCGAGTGCGCATACCTTGTCCGTGTGGTGTTCGTAAGAATGTGCTGCTGTGCAAGTGTTCAAATCCCACAACTTTACCGTCTTGTCTGCAGAAGCGCTGGCAAGCAAGTTGCGGTGGTTCCTGTTCGCGGCCAGCGCGAGAACCGCGTCGACGTGGTATTTCTCATTGGCTTTCTTGCTCTTCTTCTTTTTCTTCTTTGCCGCTGCATCGGGCGCATCGGGTTGCGAGCTCTGACCCAGAACAGCATTGGGGTACATGCAGTCCACAACATCCAGATCCCACAGCTCAATATCCGGATCCATGGTGCCCACTGCTGCGAAATTGCCCCCTTCTCCGACATCTCCCTGGCCCACCTTTGTCCCGACCCATTCTACGCACAATGGGACTGCAGGAAGCATGACATCGTGGTGCACGTAGAGGTTGTCCGCCTCATCTTCGTAGACATAGACTTCCAGATGTGCCACTTCATCCTCTATCCGCGCAGCCAGGACCATGTTGTCCGTGGGCAGAATCTGCAGCTCTTCTCGCTCCTCATCATCCGAGACTTCGCCTTCGGGCAGTGTCAGATATGGATCCTTCTCGCCATCTGCATGATACGCCAATGACTTGATATTACTGAATATTCCTCCTGTTTTTGCATCCTCGTCTTCATCTTCCGGCATATCAGGCTCATCGTCGTAGTGCTCCATATCGTACTCGGCCAGATCATCGTCCTTGGCGAGGTCATCATCGTTATCGTCGTCGTCGTTGTCGTCGTTGTCGCTGTCTTCCTCCTCGGCGCCATTATCAGCATCGTCCACTTCGCCCATGTTGACTTTATTCAACGAGTCCCGCGCCTTCTCCAAATCGTCCTTTGCATCCTCCAATTCAAGCTTCGCCAGCTTTGCGATTCTCGCGTATTCTTCGTCGTCCATGTTGTATTTCGTCGGGTATGCCGCCGCATGACCGCGAGGCACCCATGCTGTGGAAGTGATCATAGACGACATCTTTTCCTCTCTTCTTGTCTCTCTTGCGAAGGTTGTGGTGATGTCCAACAAAAAGATTGGAAACAAAAAGAAAAAAAAGAGGTAATTCGCCAAAAAATTGTCTGTGAGGGAATGGACCCTGCTTGCCCTCGGACTCGGCCAAACTGATCGGAACTTTAAATTCTAAAGTCACGCTAATTAGGCCCCTACGGCATGTGATCTCGAGACGGACAAGGATTTGAGCACATATCCTCCAAAGCACCACCTCTCTTCACCTCTCTCTCTCCCTTTCTTTCTTTCTTTTCCACACCGCCGTCTGGAATTCCTCCAAATTGCACTCACTCACTGACGAGAACAACACAACCTTCCTCCCAAAAAAATCATCACAATCACCACCGTCCACCAAAAGAAACTCCACCAAAACAAAACAAATAATGGACCACTCCCACATGGACCACGGCAACATGGGCCACGGCGATATGGGCCATGGTGATATGGGCCACGACGCTCCCATGTGCAACATGAATATGCTCTTCACTTGGGACACGACGAATCTCTGCATCGTGTTCCAAGGCTGGAGAATCACGAATGCGTGGTCGTTGATTTATTCTCTCGTGCTCGTGGCTCTGCTTACGGCGGGTTATGAAGCGGTTCGAGAAGCAAGTAGGAGATATGATGAGGGACTTGCGTTGAGGTTGCAGAATATGCCTCGTAAGTTTTTCTTTTCTTTTTTCTTTTCTTCTTCCTTCTCTCGGATTCTTCGGTGTAAGCTGGTGTTGGTGTGAGTGTTGATGTTGGTGTTGGTGTTGGTGTTATTCACATCCCTTCCCTCCTTCCCTCCTTTGAGTAATTCCAAGAAGAACTATATGCCCCTCCCCCCTTTCCAAAAGAAAAAAAAAACAACCGAAAAACAAAAACAATATTCAGTGAAGCTTATCATCTTCTCTTGGAGTTGCCCTCCCCACCACAAATTCCACTACCACCACCACATCCCCTGACCATGAAAATGAAAATGAAGAAGAAGCACATGACATCACCGACGAACGAAGCTCACTACTCTGGATATCATCAGGAAACTCGGTCGCGGCAGAGGAGAAAAAGGGCAAAGTCGTGAAAGCGCTCTTCTACGGTCTTCAAGTGTTTTATTCCTTCTTCATCATGTAAGTTTTTTCTTGTTCTTGTCTTGTTCTATCTATCTCCCTAATCTTCTTTATCTTTTCTGTCTTTATCCAATGGAAAAGAAAAAAGAGGGGAAAAACATCGTCGAGGCTGGCGGGGCTAATTCTTGGTAACATAGGCTGCTGTTCATGACATACAATGGCTGGATCATGATCTCTGTCGGTGTGGGCGCTGTGATTGGCTATTTACTGTTTGGAAGCGGGAGTTCGAGCAAGACGGCGGCTTGTCATTGAAAAAACAAAAAAGAAAAGACTGGCAGGTAATGTACCTTACCTCAGGTACGCACGCTACAACTTCCGGCCAGCACAACACAATTTTGTTTTTCGTTCTTCTCTCACGACCTGAATACGAGACACTTACGATATCTCTCCCTTGTTTTTTATTCTCTATTTCCTCTTTTTTCTTCTCTTTACAGACCTCTCCAAGATACCTTGGCGATGTGATCTACCCTCTTTCTCGTACCTTTTACAAGACCCAGATATCGAAGCTCTGCCAGAGCTCTTTGAAACAACGCCATCGTGTTCGATTCGCCGTCATTGTCGTCGTCGTCGTCCTTCGCAATGACAGTCTGGAAAGCTTTCCACAAGTCATGTGCGTTGATGAGGCTCCCAGATTCCAAATACAATTGATACAAGATTGCCGTAGCAGGTTGCGTGCCCGCCAAAGTCGCTGCATCCTCATCGTCGCCCGGATCACAGCACTGACAATCAAGGTAATCGTGCGGTGCAGCAAGAGCGCGTTCGACGGCATGTCGAGGCCGAGGCGTAAAGACTTCGCGATGCGGTGATTTGAGATCGTAGACGAAAATTTCGTTGAGAACGACTTCTTTCGAGCCTACGAGGCGGTCGGCGAAGAAGGCATCGAGCAGATCTGAAAGTCGTCGGACATGTGAGGTGTAAGCTGCGTCTTGCTTGGAAAGATTGGATTTGTGTTTGCTGAGCTCCACTTTCTGTGCAACGATGGTGGTTCGAAGCGTGGAATTCTTGACGTCGTCCTCGCTGCGAAGCGGACGTCCAGATTCCTTGTGCTCGGCTGTCAATGCTATCAGATCCGACTCTATAGCCGTGAGCTGTTCTGCAGTTTCCTCGTCTAGGCTCACGGAGCGAAATCTGTCAAGTACTTTTAACGTGACATCGGACGGCGACTTTCGCATCGTCAATAGTAGATATCGGATCATGGTGGACTTTGCAAGTTGTCCTGACATGGCTTGCATATATAGACTTGCCTGGGAGGACACTGGTGTGTTTGGCAGACATGCTTGTATCTGCCGAATAGATTCTGCAGCTGCAACTGTGGCAGACAATAATTGGCGTCCATGCTCAACACTCTGCCGCACGAAGTCGAATAGCTCCTGATCTGAGTCCAATAGGCCGCGTAGATGCACAGTCTCGCCCTCCTCCAGCAGTTGCCTCGCGTAGACGCGAAAGGAAGGCAAGTTGCGCACAGCCTCGAAGTGATCGCCGGGCACATCCTGAAAATCAAGGTCGGGACACAGGAATAGACTGGTGGCATTCGCGTAAAAGTGTGTCATATACGCATATTTCACGGCTTGAGTCAGGCTGTCGATGCCTTGGATATAATCACTCTGCCGTTCCAGTGCCATGGATGCCAAATTCGGACCTAGCCATAATTCCGAGTCGGCACTTGTGAGAACACTGAACACCTGCTCCACTTCATCTGTAGAGACTGCAGCGTCGAAGAGCCTGCCATCCACACATTTGATGGCCCGGGATGAGAGTCTGTGCTGCAAAAACTCCACTGATGTCGCTACGTTGAGCAAGAATGCGAAGGGTATGCGATCGTGCCAACAGCCCAGCAACTCTAGTAGCTCGGAGAGCAAGTCGCTATCAAATGCTTCAGTATCCTCGAAGGCGATGACGACCTGTTCCAGACTTCGTTCCTGGACATAGTCGTATAATATCTGCAAATCGTAGTTGAGCAGCTTCGGTCCTTTCCGAGAAGTCAAAACCTCCTCCAGCTCATCCTCGTCGTCCACCGCGATGGTCCTCGAAGTAGCTTTCTGATTGATGGATTTGAGAAAAGCCTTCAAATTGGATCCTGAGCCCGACGACAATGAAATGAAAATTCGTCTGGTAGTGGAGTCGCTCCTGCTGGAGACCTGCGATGCAATCGAGTTCCTCAATGCTGAGTTTGGGCCCGCGAGAATGAGGCCAGTCGGAATTCGACCAGTGCAATCTACTGCCACGGATTGGTCTAGAAAGGTCACAACTTCACCGACCGTAGTCGCATTGATGGTGTTTAGCGTTTCTTCGATGCGGCGCTGCTGCGCGCTCCAGGCCTCGTGGTATGCCTTCTTTCTCAAAGCCCAGGTGGTCTGCAGGCCCTGCAATTCTGTACGTTTGCGTTTCGCAGGTCTATCGTCGTCTGGCTGGTAGACGTAGCATTTTTCGTACTCCATCGTTGAGTGCGGAGGAATGGCGGCGGATGCATCTAGTCGAAGTTGAACAACGAGAGTTCGGAGACGCGTCTTAGTCAGCGTGAGGTATGTATGTACGAACTAGGTACAGGGCATGTAACGATTTATGCATTATGCAATTTAAGCAGTACAAACAGACGATCCAGTCACCAGTGTACTGGATACGCTAAGTTCTTCCCCAGGATGCACGATCTAGACGACGCTACAGTACACTAGCCATGCTCGTCTTCTGTCAGGCCCGGGCAATCGTCCTCCAGAGCCTTCTCATCTGCATAGCGGAACTTGCACCAGAAACAATAATGGTACTTCTCACGAAGCCGCGCCAAAAGCATTGCCAAACGCGACTCGGCCGGCAATGCCTCAAACTCATTGAGCTCCGGATCTTCTTCATCCAAGTCTTCCTCCACTTCGTTACCGAAAGCCAGGTTCTCGTCTTCGTCGTCTTCGGTATAGTCCAGCTTCCGGGACAGACTCTGATCGAGATCGTATCGCCTACGCCTCTCCCTCTCCTTTTCTAGTCTCTGCTTGAGGAGTGGTCGCCACAGGACGTTGGCCGAGCGCAATGGGACGTTCTCCGATGACAAGTTCCGGGCATCTTCTACGCCCGCAGATTGCTCAGTTCCAGCGTGGCCCTCGGTCTCAAAGACTTCCAGCGTCCGCATCGCTGACCACATCTGACTCTCGTACCGCTTCTCTTCGACCTCCTGCCGATTGCGCTCTCGGTACTCGTCAGCGGTCAGCTTGACCTTCTTCTCCTGCAGATCCACCGCTTCGGCAGCCTCTCGAAATTTGCGTTTCCTGTCGCTCTCCATGCCAATCCCACCACGGTCTTCCTTGAGTTGCACCTCGATTGGTCGAGTCCTGGCGCCTTCAGTTTTGCCGAGAGCGCCACCTTTAAAACCCATTTTTGCCATCATTTGGGCACCTTTGCTGGAACTGTCAATTTCGGTGGCGAGAGCATGTTCGAGTTTCTGTTTTGCCTCTTCTGCCCGCTCTGCTTTGGACTTGACCTTGCCGCGTTCGAGCGCTTCTTTCTTCCGTCGGGCAGTGATTTGCAGAGAAGTCTCCTTCCGAGCGGGAGCCTCCTCAAAGGTCATGTTGAGGTAGTCATCTTCGTCCTCGTCGGCCATGTTTGCGGGAGCTTGTTGATCTCGCTGTCTTTTTGGGTGGGTGCAAGGTGTGAGACGGAGTTCACTGTGTTCGTGGATCGGCAGCAACTTCCCCATGGCCCGCGCCGCTCAACGGATGTTCCCCGCCTTCCCGCTACAGCATGTTCTGTGCCATCTGCTCCGCGGACCTCTCTTGCCAAGAATCATTATCAATCATCACCTGACACTAAGGTAGCTAGGTATGTACTACCTACATTAGTACATTACCTACCTCCTAGTAACTGTGATAGAACGACGTGGAACGTGAGACCTCGTGGAAGCTCGTGGAAGAAGCGCCATGATGCTTGCATGGTTGTCAGATAGCCTTGTAGGTACATCCTGTATTCCTGTACAGTTGTATGTAGACATGATGCAAGCTGACAGCCGGGACAGTTCCGTGCAGGAAGACATTGGAACCTAAAAGACGACCTAAGAGCTATTAATGGGAATTCTCAATGGCTCACGAGAACATTTTCAGCGATTTCACTGGTTCGATGATTGTTGACCAAGCACAGCATGGGATGATGGGTCCATGTTTCTTCGGCAACGCACACTCTTAAGCTGCATTATTGATCACGATGACTAAGTTAGCGACCGGATGCGGGGCGGAATGGGTGGTCAATCGAGGGCTAAATTGCCATGTTGGGACCGGCCGAAGTCGAGCCTGAAGGAAAGAGCTGACGATGTGCATGGAGCTGTGCAATGGGAGGAAGGAATGTTGACATAGCTATGATATACCTAAATAGAGAGATCAGATATATATATAAGTCCATGTAATCTGCTCCTCTCTCTTGCCTCTCTCTCTCTCTCCTCTCCTCTCCATACCTCTATCAAGAAGAATTACTCCTGACACACTTCTTCCTTCACCCAATACCAATACCAATACCAACACAACACAAACACCCTCCACCATGGCCCCCAAGATCGCCATCCTCTTCGTAAGCCAACCACAGTCTCTCCCACAACCAACCAACCATCCCTCCTCAACCTCCCCAAGAGCTCAACAACTAACTTCCTCATCTCCAACAAACAGTACTCCATGTACGGCCACGTCGCCACTCTCGCCGAGGCCGAAGCCGAAGGCATCCGAGCAGCAGGCGGACAAGTCGACATCTACCAAGTTCCCGAGACTCTCCCTCAGGAAGTCTTGACCAAGATGCACGCACCGGGTCAGGGAACCAAGTATCCCGTCATTGACCACCCCAAGACGTTGGAGCAGTATGATGCGTTTTTGTTTGGAATCCCGACGTGAGTATTCTTTTCTTTTTGTCCCCCTTTTTTTCTTCTTTTTTTCTTTTGTCTGGTCTAATTCTAACATTTCTTGTTTCACAGACGATATGGAAACTTCCCCGCCCAATGGAAAGCCTTCTGGGACTCGACTGGTGGACAATGGCAGACGGGAGCTTTCTGGGGCAAGGTATGTATATCCATCCATCCATTCCCCCAACCCCAACCTCGACCCCAATCCCTAACTTGATAATAGTACGCTGGCCTCTTCGTCTCCACTGGAACCATGGGTGGCGGTCAAGAAAGCACCTGCATCGCCGCCATGAGCACGTTGGCCCACCACGGCTTCATCTACGTTCCCCTGGGCTACAAGACCACCTTCGCACTCCTCGGAGACTTGTCCGAAGTCCGAGGTGGTTCGGCATGGGGAGCAGGAACATTTTCTGCAGGAGATGGATCCCGACAGCCTTCGAAGAAGGAATTGGAGTTGGCGACGGCGCAGGGTAAAGCGTTTTACGAGGCGGTGAAGAAGGTGGATTTTGCTGGTGCAGCGTGACTAGATGGCGGTGATGCTACTGCTACTGCTGCTGTTGCTGGGGGAAAGAAGGAGGAGGATGCTGTTATGACGAGTAATGGACAACAGAATGGGACGACGGCGGCGGCTGCTGCTACGGGAGAGACGAAGCCGAGTACTTCTACTCCCACGCCAAAGGAGAAGGAAGGAGGGGATGATAGCAAAGGGCCTTGCGGTCTACCGTTCAAGTGCACTGTTGCTTGATGCTTGCTGCTGCTACTAACTACCACAAAACAAACAACCAACCACAGTATGACAACCATACATTTAATGATGATCTATACCCAGCCAATCAATGATTTGCTATTTCTGATAGCTTCGCTTGCTCTCCCTCCTCCCTCTTCTCCCTCTCCTCCCTCTCCTCCTTCTCCTCCTTCTCCCCCCCCCCCCCCCCCCCCCCCCCTCTCTCTCTCTTTTTTCTCTCTTTCTCTATACGTTGTGTATTTCTCGAACGAAATGTCTCATCAAAAAAAGAAAAAGAAAAAGAAAACAAAAAGAAAAGAGAAAGAAAAAGAAAGAAAACAACACCAGCAACATGTCATGATTCATTCATTCATTCATCTATCAACCACTCACTCAAACAGTAAGCGTATTAGTATGTATGCTCACTAGACCCATAACTCCCCTCTGCCTCCTCCACCCCCGTAACATTCTCTCCTCCGCCTCCCCCGCCACCATCCAAAGGCCCCGAGTACAACTGCATCTCCGTCGCCGGTGACGCCTCAATCGCCGGTTTTTCAGGCAATGACCGCAAGAGCTGACTGGTCGCCGACAGTGTCTCCAACGCCGTTTCGATCCACGCCGCATTCTTGCTGCTGACCGTCAATGTCCATCGAAACTCATTCAGCCGGCACGCGTAAAAATGCGCTTCCTCTTTTCCCGGACTGGTCGTCATGAGAAGTGCTCCAAACGTGCCGACGAGAGCAAAGTTAGAGGCGGAGCAAAAGTACCAAAAGGCATCGAGATGTTCGGGCTTCAGGCGGTTGACGAAATCCAGAGCGCTAATCAGGCGCGTCTTGGCTGCGGAGCGGCAGATGTAGAGCATGTAGGGATCTGCTGCGGGATTCAAGGACTGGACGATGCGCCGGTGGATGCTGATTTCCGTGGCAAAGTAGGCCAGGTGAAGATAGCCCTGCGAAGACAAGACACCGGGACTGAAACTATCCATTTTGCACTCTGCGGGCAGCTTTGCGATCCAGTCTTTCAACTTGAGCTGCACTGGTTTGGCTCGATTGAGCACCAGTTGAGTGGCGTAGCGACCAGCACGTGCAAACTCGGCCTTGGCGACTTCGCTGTAGAAGGTGTCACATACTTCGGCCATGATGCTGGTCAGGGCAATCATTTGCATAAAGCACATTCTGCCCTTCATCGACTCGGCATCATCGCTGTCCTCGTTGGGGGTGGGAAGGGGGTTAATGGACTCGTCGAAATCGCCCTCGGTCGGCGAGGACACGTTCCAATCAGATGCGTTGATATGTGAGGGCCGACCGTACATGACCGCGCTCCACTTGTCTTGCATGTAGAGTGCCCAGGCCAAACGCTTTCGGAGGAGGCGTTCCCAGTGTGGGATGGACCAGTCGGAGCAATCCAGGTGCAGGCCAATGTCCTGACCCAGAGCCACGAGTTGGACCGTTAGCGTCCACGTACTCGCCTTGGCGCGTTGCAGTAATAACAGTCCTGCTTGCACAGCAGAAATCTTAGGCCGCTGCATGGCAACAGTCAGACTGGTCATGGCAATGTACTCGAGCCTTGCAACATCAGGCTTCGGGTGGGCAGCCAGACTGGGATCATGCTGCCACCAGGCCAATGCCAGCAGGTACATGGCAGCGAGTAATGGTGGATTGAAGTGGCGGTCGCCGTGTCGATGCCGATCCAGAAAGGCTTGCTTTTGCACAATCGGATAGCTAGGATGTACATTACGGAAGTAGATGTTGATCAGGGCAGGACCGTGCGTACCGACGACGTGCTCGATGTCCTTTAAGGCACGCGCCTCGTCGTTGGGAATGGGCACCGTCGCATCGTCGTGGGTGCTAAAGTATTCGGTGCTGGTGACTTGTCGCAGCATGCCCAGCTGCGACTCGGTTTCATTCTTGTCGTTGAAGGTGCCCAATCCAATCAGCGAGGCGTCCAGGGGCGTCGTCTGGCCCAAATATTTGCAATGTCGATGCCGTTGCAAGCTCAACGACTCGTCCACGGCAAACGGCTTCCGCATAGGGGGCTGCGTGGACACGGGCACGGGATGGGATTCGGCGGTGGTGGGTGGTATGGAGACGGGGGCCACGGTCAGAGGGAGGGAGGGTCTTCGTTTGGCGATGGGACTCTTCTTCGCCGGGGGTCCATTCTTCGATGCATCGTCTGGTGCTTTGCGCTTCCTGGGCTGCGCGTTCTCCACAAAGGTGCATTCTTGTTTGTGGAACTCGCATAGCACGCATTTCCGGCCGTCCTGGAGCACGCACTTGGATTTGCGGCGCCGGCAGCCGTCACAGGGCCGTTCTCTCTTGGGCTTGGCGGGCAGCGGCGATTTGTGTAGTTGCTTTACGGGCGGGTTGTGCTCGGTGCGCTCGTTGGGCGGCGGCGGCGGCGGTGGTGGTTGTTGTTGCTGTTGCTGTTGCTGTTGTGGTTGTGGTTGTGGTTGTGGTTGCTGTTGCTGCTGTTGTTGTTTGGGAGGCGACCATGCCGCAATAGGTCTTGGTGAAGCTCGCGGGGCCACGGGCGGCAGTGCCATGGCCGTAGCCATATTTGTTGGTGGCGATCTGGTCCGATGGAGGGAGCTTGCCGTACCTCCTAGAAGAGAGGGCGGGCTGATAAGGAAGGGACGGGACAGTAGCGGTAGCGGTAGCGGTAGGTACAGGTCAGGTAGCTCCTGCCTCGTAGGTGAAGCAACAATAATCAGGCAGGTACCTATCGGCAGATTGCCAGATAGGCTGTGTGACCTTCCAGGTTATTCGGCGGATAAGAAGCAGGTGCACCCGTCGGTTGTAGTGAAGACGGAATAGGGTCCCGTGCAGATATTGTCCTGGGCCGATATGATATCTCAATACTGCTAGGTACTGCTAGGTACTGCTAGGTACAGGTAGTCTGCTACGCGTGCTCAGACGAGGCAGAGAGGGCGGCGAGGAGGATGAGATGGTCGAGCGTCTTGGGGGTCATTGAAGCGGCCACGTGCAACAGGTTGATATCAGTACATGTATCCTTAAGCCTTCAGGTGCAGTAGGTCAGGTACAGGCAGGTATGGATGTAAGGTGAGGTATTTCCGGAATGCCCAGCGCCCACGCCTCTGAGTATTGTCGACGGATGCCAGATGGATATGAGGTGCCAAGATGGGACAAATACCTGGTACCTCAGGTACCTAGCAGCGGCAGATGGATGGGCCAGGGAAGGGGAAGGGGGGAAAGGGCACGCGAGCGATAGTAGGAGGTATAACGAAGTAGGCAAGGTAAGGTAGGTAATGTATACCTATAAAATTCAACACACCTGCACACACAGTGACACACTACAGAAACTCCCTCCTACTCCTACAAATAAGAGCCAAGGGCAAGTAAGTATGTACCTGAGGTACAGTACCTTACCTCCTAATCAAAGTATATCCCATATCTCATTCAGACCAAATCCTGGCCTTCGTGAACACAAGCGTTGCGCTTGTATCAATTTGTTACGTTGTCTTTACGAGAGAGAAAATGCTGTCGAGCCCTCCTTATACCGCTCATCGAGATAAGACCCTTTGCTAGAGCCAATCGGATGTCTTGTACATTCAGTCCCCGTCATCGGCTGAAACGGGGATAGTGTAGACCCGCATTCTCTCAGGTACCTACCTCTTTCTCTCTCTGATTTCTCTCTCTCTTTTTCTGTTTACCACCATCAAGTCTCAGGTCCTGTTTCATGACGGGAGGGTCGACGATATCCGTCTCATCACCTCAGTTGATTGTACATAATCATGTCATATATGATAAGGTAAGAATAAGATACATATAGTATATATAGTTCCATCGTTGTCACGCATACACCGACCATCTATATTAGTAGTATAGTCCCAAAATCCTGATGATCCTGCCCCGATGATCAGGTCCGCATTGGCATTGTCGTGTAGTAACAGTTACTACAGTAGGAGGTACATGAGTTGGGTACCTAGGTTATAGTCTAGGTAGTTCTACCCGTACCACTCCCTTACAGCATACATCAAAATCCTGAGGCAGCAGAGTGAATGAATGGTTAGTGGATCCGGCATTGCATATTTTTCCCGACACGATACGACACGATGCCGATGAGGGGGGGCAGGGCAGGCAGGCATGGCAGGGTGACGGGGTCACACTTGCTGTCTCGTTTGGCTTTTATTACCTCGGCTTCTATTGGTCGGCAGCTGGGATGGGATCTGTGGGATGGCAGATGACTGCCGTGCACCACGACGGATGAGCTGAGGCTGAAGCTGAGCCTGCTGAGCCACGACGCCACGCCCAGAGAACCCTTTTGCCTAAGGCATTCCATTCAGTGTCAGTGGCAGTGTCTTTTACAGCTTCGACGTCCTGGACAACGTCGAGCCCTCATCCCTCACCACAATCCCTCTCACTCTCTTCGCATCCCCATCTCCCGCCTTCAACACGCGCCGCAAAAGCTTCCCCGTCGGTGACTTGGGAATCACCCTCGTAAACTCTACCTCTTTCAACCACTTATACCGACTCTTCCTCTCCCGCACAAACTCCAACAACTCCCTCCCCAATCCTTCACTCGCTTCCACCCCCGCCCGCACCAACACATACGCTTTCGGCTTCTCCCCCGAATAATCATCTGCAATCCCCAACACTGCACAATCCTCCACCGCCGCATGTCCCAATAACGCATCCTCGAGCTCGGCAGGCGCCACTTGTTGACCGCGCACTTTGATCATTTCCTTGATGCGGTCTTGGATGTGGAGGAATCCTTCGTGGTCAATATATCCCACATCGCCCGTGTGGAAGAACCCGTCCGAATCAAATGTCTCTGCTGTCGCGGCAGCATTATCCAAATATCCCATTGCAATCTGTGGTCCTCGAGCACAAATCTCACCCGTTTCGCCCGGCCCCAGTTCTTTCTTCTTGCTCGACCGATCGTCGAGATCGATGATTTTTGCTGTTGTGTTTGCGCAGAGTTTGCCTGCTGTGTTCGCGTACTTGTAATCATAACACTCGGGCGGATGGCAGGAAATACACGCCGTAGACTCCGTCGCTCCATAGCCCTGACGAAAGCCCGTCTGGGGAAATTTCTCGTGTAAGAGTTGAATGATTTCGGCGGGCGTGGGAGCGGAACCAGAACTCCATCTGCGTACCGTCTGTTGGAGGGCCGGGAGATGGTGAGAGACGATGGGGTCTCGTACGAGACGGATGAGGATGGGTGGGACGAGGATGAGTTCGCGGATGCGGTAGGTGATGATGGTGTGGAGCATGGATTCCATGGAGAATGTGGGGAGCAGGAGGGAGATGCCGTTCATGAAGACCGGGTAGTGGATGTAGCGGATGAGGCCAGTGATGTGGAAGAGAGGAGTGACTCCGAGCATTTTGGGCTGTTCGCCCGCGTCGAGTACTTGAAGCTGACGGAGTTGATGACATTGAGCCTGACAGGAATTAGCAGCGAAAATGTCTGGTATATGCTTGGTGCGCCAGAGGGCAACTGCTTCTTACGATGATGTTGTGGTGTGATAGCATGACGGCTTTCGGGAGGCCTGTGGTTCCCGAGGAGAAGTTGAGGTAGCCACATATCTCTTTGTTCGTCTTGCCGGCAGGTATACTGTAATGCCGAGTGGGAGAGTAGCTTGCGCCTAGCTCAATCAACTGTTGAACACTGGTGAATCCTTGCCTCTCTCCTTCTAGCAGGAATACATGATCGGAAGACATGCCTGCCTGCTTTGCAGCAAGCACGGCAACATCCAGTGAGCCGGGAAGAGTAAACAAGAACTTGGTCTTTGCCGTTTTCAACGCATAAGTCATTTCTCCTGAGCAGAGAAAAAAAAGTCAATGCTTAGCAGACGTCCACCCCGACATTACCTGTATGTTTTCTTACCAACGTTATAGCCTGGCGATGCTCCATTGACGCGTCCACCAGCTCGAATCGCTGCCCACAGAGCCACAGGATACCACACGGTGTTAGTGGCCAAAATCGAGATGGTATCTCCCGTCTCGAAGCCATATTTCCGAACGAGGGCAGTGCTGAGCTTGGTCACGACATCCTTCACTTCGGCATAGTCCAGCTGCCCTTTGGTGACGGCATTTTCGTAGCGTCCGAGCGGCTGATTGTTCGTGAGGTGATGTAACGGCGAATGCTCTCGTGACTCAAACAACCACTCCCACGTGGTGACATTGCTTGGAACTGTGCTCCAGGTTAACAACGAGGTCGTCTAATGGTGCTTGGTACAACTAAGTACATACTGTCCAAATCCGGGTGATCAGACTTCCATAGCATTCCGGCGACTGCGAGAAGCGATCTTGGGTGGTATGACACTGAATATGCACGTTATCACGCAGTGCAATGAACTGCGAAGGTCCTGATTGATCGATACTGATTGACTTTGCCAAGCTTGGTGAGCTTTTGGCGGAGTAATGGTGGGGGTCATGCCGAGGTCGCTGAAAAACAATTTGCCGTACCTCCTACCTCCTATGACCGATTCCGATCGAGGAGCACAGTAGTAGTGACTGAATCAATCAGTGAGCACATCCTTGACAAAGAAAAGAAAAGAAAAGTCAGGATGTCCTCACACTCGAACTCATGCTTGCCCTGCCAGACTAACATCATTGCCAAGAGCAATCATTATTCCCTCTCAAGGTAGGATGATACATTGTCATTGAATAAAGTAGGTATCCATACAGCTGGAACTGAGAAGTAAGAGTGGTCAGCTCAATTTGCAGTAAGCCTGGCTAACGCCATGTGCCTCAACCTCTCGATGCTGGAGAGATTCGATGCTGGAGACATTCCAATCGTGAGATTAAGGAGTGAACAAATCGTCTTTCCTGTCAGCTAGAACTACATGCAGCCTTCCGTAAGACAATCGGTCCGAGGCGACAGTCAAGCAAGATCAAGTTGGTTTGACTGGTTCCATATAAGTGCGGTTGCGTGAGTCTTCAACTTCACTAAACCTCTTGGACGCCTGGAAATGGAAGCGGCCTGCAGAAGGGCATGCAAAGCTTCTCTCGCGTTTGAGGATGCTAAGCGGGGTGCTCGCTCAGCGTATGGGATTCCTGTTCTCGATGTCGCATGGACAGATCGCGTCTGTATAAGCTCAGATTCCGCGCGAAATAGCTACGATCAAGGAGCCTCAGCATGTGGCAAGGCCGAATGTGTATGTTTTCGCCGTCATCGTCGTGCCAAGTCCTGTTATGGGCATTGAGCAACTAGGCTATACTTGCCGGGAGTTGGCCTTCAGCCTCTGATCCTCGTTATCACGAAGGCAGCGACAGTTCAAGATTCGAACTGCTCCCTGCTGTCTACGCTCGCAGGCCTACGTTTTGCGCTGCTCCCCGAAGCGTATGAGCCCTGTGGTAATGCCACAGGCAACGTGAAAAGATAAAGCGGGGCACGACCGCAACCTTCGAACCCGGTGCGACTTGCATCCCGGCGAAGCCATGTCTCTAGCAGGAACCTCCACGCCAGCGCTTGCCAGGTGGGTGTGCCATAGGAGAGCCGACTCACATGCAAACGGGGCAGCTGAGAATGTCACAGCCGCGTTGCTGGGGGTGTCTTCGCCTGGATTTTGACAGCCAGTCGCAGGCTACCTTCTCCGTTCGCTCTCTTGCAGCTGTGCGGCACTGCCCACACCAGGACAGTAGCCTCGCTCGCCCAAGGTCAGACGATTGCTGCCTCCTACAAATGCTAGGTGCAGCGCGAGACTTGCGATGCTGGGCTTGATCTCAACATGACAGCCAGTCAGAGGCCGATCTCCCTCTCCTTTGTCCCACGGCATCGCAGCACTGCTCGCATAACGGGAGCAGTCTCGTTCGGGCCATACGATCGCCTGCGTTCCGTAGGGGTCGTCTGGCGTCAGGGCGGGCTCGATGAAGAGGGCGATTGGCGCTCGAGGTCGAGGTCGAGGTCGAGGTCGAGGTCGAGGTCAAGGTCGAGGTCGAGGTCGATGTTGTAGGGTCTTGAATAGATGCGAGCCTGCCTATCTGTCAAATTCAACCAATGCAGACGCATTGCGGGATCGTGAGCTTCGACCGACAAACACATGTCGTGGCCGGAGCAGGCGCAAGATGTGAAGATGTGGAACGATCACCCCACTGGGGGGATGGAGCCAAGCACGGCATATCCCGCTGCGGCGCCAGATCATCAAGTGCTTCCCTGTAGACTAACATATAGTAGAAGTATAGCATTTGTGGGGTACATCCAGATTCCAAGTCCTGTGAGTTAGTTCACAGGTGGTAATGTACCATGTAGTCTCGATCCGATCCATGCAGTCTCACATGCAACACGCAAACCATCCTTCACCTCCCTTGCGAGTTGCGACCATCTCTCTGCCTAGTAGAGCCGCCGCTGCTTGAAGCACCAGGCCATGGGCAGCAGAACAACGCGCCCGTAAGAAGCGGACCCAGACCCGGATCACCACCACGACCACCGTCACCGGCACTGGCGCTGGCACTGCCACTGGAACTGGAACTGGAACTGGAACTGCCACCGCTCCCAAGCCCCGCCATGGCCGAACAGCAGCAGCGTCCTCTTGCCGCCGCGACCTCACTTCCCGATCCGATCAAGCAATCGCCGTCGAGCAGCTCTGGCGCACCTCCAACGTCTTCGAGCGCGCCCAAAGACCAGATTCCCGGTCATCCTTCCTTTCGACGGTGAGCTGCAATAGACGTGATGCGCGGGGAACAGAATCACAGATGGGCACGCGCGCGCATAAGTTGATGGACGCTGACTCCGCATGTCTGACTAGGCAACGTGCATCCCGGGCCTGCGAAGTAAGTGCAATTCAAAGCAGTGCCGCAATGGTTTATATGCTAACAGCCGTCAGACATGTCATGCACGAAAGGTATCTACCACCTCCACTAGCCTTGTGGATGCTTGCCAACTCACATCTACAGGTTCGATGCGACGCCGCCAGCCTCGGTGTGCCATGTACGAACTGCGTAGCATTCTCGATCGAATGCAAGATCCCCACCCCGAAGCGGAAGAAAACAGCAGGAAAGAAAGACAATGAAAGGTGCGGTGCGGTGTGGTGTGGTGCGATACAGTGCGCATGCATAAGGCGCGGGCGATGCCAGTGCTGACCAGGCTAGACACAGTGCACGCGCAGAATCTGTCAAAGATGACCGCTCACCTGGAGTTCAGAGCGGTGGGACTCCGACATTTCCTACACGGGGCGAGGCAGTCCTTTCGCGCGACATGGAACCCGACAAGATTGGCGTGAACACTAATGCTGGCATGCCTGAAGTGGAGGGTTCGGAAGCCTACTATACTAGCCAGCAGACCAACAACGGCACCTACGCCCAGTTCATGAAGCCCAAGTTCGCGCGGGCACCCATCAAGGAGGCTGGGCGCGTGGCGTATTTGGGCGAGTCTTCCAACCTCTCTCTGCTCGTGCAAGATCGCCATGGGACGACAGACGTGGTCCATTATCCTCTGCCGGAAAATGTGCGCGGCACACGTGCCAGAATCAACGAGCTTGACAACGTCGAAATTGACATCCTGCACCAGCGAGGCGCTTTTCTCCTGCCGCCACGACAGCTATGCGATGAACTCGTCGACGCCTTCTTCACGTGGATTGCTCCTGTGGTGCCGGTCATCAACAGGAGTAAATTCATGCGACGCTATCGAGATTCGAAGAACCCGCCATCGCTACTTCTTTTGCAGTCTATTTTGCTTGCCGGATCACGAGTTTGCAATAACCCACAGCTCATGGACGCGAATGGCTCGACGACTCCTGCGGCAATGACATTCTACAAGCGCGCAAAAGCGCTGTACGATGCCAACTACGAGGACGACAGAGTCACCATTGTCCAGGCACTCATTCTTATGGGGTGGTACTGGGAGGGTCCTGAGGGTAAGAACAAGGCTCCATTGGATCTATCTACGCACGCTCGGTCTGATATCGCTGCAGACGTCACGAAGAATGTATTCTACTGGAGCCGAGTGGCCGTCATTGTCGCCCAGGGTTCTGGCATGCACCGAAGGTTCGTCCGAGTCGGCATATCGTAGCTCCTGCCTACTGACGACAGTACTGACGACGCATAGTGTGGAACAATCACAGCTGAGCAAGACCGACAAGCGCCTCTGGAAGCGAATCTGGTGGACTCTGTTCACTCGCGACAGATCCGTCGCTGTCGCTCTAGGGCGTCCAGTGTGCATCAACATTGAAGACTCCGACGTGGAGATGGTCTCACCTGATGACTTCGTCGATGACGAACCAGATCGACCAGCAGAATACCCACCAGATCCGATTCATGTACACTTCTTCCTGAACTACGTCAAACTCTGTGAGATCATGGGTCTGGTGCTTTCTCAACAGTACTCTGTTGCGTCCAAGTTGCGTCGAAACAACGCACTCGATTTGACCCATAGCGATATGGCTCTTGCGGACTGGCTGCAGAACTGTCCCTCGGAGGTGAGATGGGAGCCTCAGCGGCATCATTTCTGGTCCGCGTTATTACATGCAAACTACTAGTAAGCCTGCTTTAGTGTGATTATGTGTTCTAAGCTGAGTGATACCGTGCAGTACAACGTTATGTCTCCTGCACAGGGCTCACATGCCACCAGCTGGCGCACCAGAAGCCCGGCCTATGAATGGCTATCCAGAAGAGACTGCATATCCATCTCGATCGATTGCATATCAAGCAGCGGCCATGATCACCTCCATCATCGAAGCGCTGCAGTCGCATGAGCAGCTCCGATATGCGCCAGCATTCATGTAAGTCGTGTGATGTGAGACACTGTGACACGCATAGCGTACTGACAGCGGATTAGTGTTTACAGCCTGTTCTCTGCATTGATCATGCATGTCTATCAAATGCGATCGTCCAACCAGTCAATTGTATCGGCTACACAGCAGCGCCTGACTGTTTGCATGAACGCGCTCAAGGATGTCTCCAAGACTTGGCTAGTCGCTAAGATGGTCCACACATTATTTGAGTCGATTCTTGGCAACAAGGTTCTCGAGGACAGGCTACAGAAGGCCGCAGGTCGTCGACATGCCAAGAGCAAACACAACGGCGCAAGTAGCAGAGCGAGCAAGAGCACACCAGCCGGGGAGGTTGAGGCACAGAAGCGAAAGTTCGACGAGATGGAGCTAGGCTACACAAACGGCCCACCTGCACCACAAATGTCGTACGAAAGGTCTCGTCCTCAGTCACCAGCCATCACACCTTCGCGAGAGGTACCTCCTGCTGGCCAAGGCACGCAACCACAGCTTCAGATGCCTCAAATGACTGCGACAAGTCCCACGTTACGGCACGGCACTGACACATTCATGGGCGCTTCAAGAAATAACACCAGGCCGACGACCCCTTCGTTTAACACTTTGCCTTGGTCACGGTTGGGGTCGCCCGACGTTTTTCTGCATACCCGGAACTCCCCAAAAATTTCTGAAGATCTCTGGCAGAACTACCAGCCCGAACAACTCTTCCCACCCGAGACGAATGGCCTCTTCCCGATCACGAGTAATAGTCCAAGCCAGATGGTGGACCCCGCGCTCCGTACTCAATCTCATTCGAACTCACAATTCCCACCACAGCATCAATTGGGAACGCCTCAGATACAGCAAGGCCAGCAGATGCCAATCGGCGATGGACATGCTGCTCCAGGAATGCAGTACCAGCAAGACCCGGCTGCGTGGGCGCAGCTCAATACCATGGGCGATCAGACGCGCCCGGACGATGCGTGGAGCGATCGAAGTAGTACTGGTGGGCCTGTAGTGCCTACCACTCTCAATGTCGGCGACTGGTTTGAATTCTTCGGGATCCCGAACGGCAGTGATATCAACGGACTAAATGGTGCTGCTGGATATGGATGAATCCAGTCCCCCAAGCTCAGCAGGCATCATACTTGCCTGTAGTATTCCTATGGATTTCACAAAGAATGGAGTGGCGTTCTGAGCGTATAAGTCAGCTGTCGAGAGATGGACCGAGTGTTTTACTTTGACTACACCTCGCTCCACATGGACTGTCGTCCAGTCGACGCAGCAGGCATCTGAGCGCAACGGCGACACTAGGTATATGTGCTGTCAGGTCGCCGCAGACAATTAGCTAGGCTACCAGCGAGAGCGCTAGATATCGCTGTTGCAAGAAAGCATGCGCTCCGAAGCGTATTTCTATCGAACAATTTTTTCATTTTGATTTTCATTTTGGACTTATACCAATGGGATTGGATTGTCATCATCATGAATAGACTAGGCTAGACTACCAAAATTAAGTCAAACAGCATCATCGGGATGTTTTTTTCTCTTCACGTTCTACCGCAGCTGCAATAGTGTTTGTTAGTTTTGAGGGTTGTGTGGAAGGTTGTTTGGTTGGAGGGTGGTGTTGATGTTGATGTTGATGATGTCGATGATGATAATGATGATGATGGAAATAAGATTGGGGGAGAAAGCAAAAAAAAAGGGGGCGATTTTGAAAAACATGTGAAGAAGCTGGTTGGCTGCATGGAAGCAAGGTGTTTCTAAAAGGAAGGAGCATTCTCGCTTGATGGAATTCTTGAAAGGATTACACGTTCTTTCCTGTGACTGCTTAGTCGTTCGTAATGCTACCTGGTATCTGTCGGTACTGTAGTCTGCGAGCCATCCCTTGGCGCTCACACTCCATGTTCGTTGCAAACAAGAATGCCATGCACGGTCATTTATCCCTCCTTGTCCAGCTACGGCAGTCCATTGAATAAAGAAGAAGAAGAAGGGCACTGGTCCATGAACCGCTTTGCTGTGATCATGTCATACCTACCTGGTACATCGGAACGGCGCCACCGTGATGACACATATCTCGTCGGAAGTGCCAAGTCAGTCCGTGGGCAACCGTGGCGATGAACGCATCTCCAGCTTGCGTGGCTTGCGCCGAGCAGTGAGATGATCAATATCTTCATCCTCGGTGTCCTGGTGACGACTTTCAAAGCTGCTGTCAAAGTCTGAGCTAATCTCGTCGTCGTCGGCCTCGATGCTAGCATGTTGATGCAACACTCTTGACATACTTGATAGAGCATAATCACAATCACTCAACATACGTCCCAACTCGGCTTCGAGTATCTGATCATCGGCCGACTCTGCGAGGACGTCTGGGTGAGGTGGCTGTAAGCTTGGAAAGTCGACTTCAGGTCCTGGCGGTTCATTGCTTGGCTCGCGAGAACGTGAGGATACGCTTGTGCCACTAGCGTGTAATCTGTGTTCAGTCGAGAAGCCTTGACCCAATCTCGGCATGTGTGTATCATCGGCGCTCGCGGGCAGGTACTGAGGCATATCGGTGAAACTATCGTTGTCCGAGAAGCTCGGCCATTGGTTGTTATCTGTTTCGACCGTCGCCAGGCCCAAGCCCTGCTCAAGCGTACTAAAGCTCAAGTCAGGCTGCGACATTGCAGAGGGTGGTGCCGAATATCCACCAACTGCTGGTCTTCCTGGGTCAAGGTCAGGTTCTGTGCTTGACAAACTGGTGCCGCGTGCATGCATGGGCATGGTCTTGTGACTCAGCCGCTTGACCATGCCGCCTTCGGAAGCGTAGGGCTTGTGGTACGAAAATCTGTTTCTGTCGAGCTCCTTCTGTTCTGGGTCGTCTTCCAAGTCAAATGGATTGCCAGAGGTCGCATCCGTCATATGGGAGCTCGCTGTGCCTGGTCGTAGGATTTCGTTGCCAGCACGTACTCGCTCTGCCAAACCGGCGTCAAGATCAATCAGCGATGTCACTGACTCTCTGTTGGGAACTGAGCTACTAGAGAGGCCTCTGAAGTGTCTGATTGGCTCAGTGGCAGTGTGTTGCAGCTGGGGACGGGTTGGTGCTAAGCAAGCATCGTTGCCACCAGATGCAACGTCGTATGAGTCGTCAAGCAATTCTGGAGCGGCCAACCCTGCAGTCTCGAAGGACCAAGATATTGTCTCTCGCTCCGGCTGTCGCGACAACGTTGGCAGAGGAGGCTGCAAAGGTAGAGCAGTCTCGAATGTCCAGTCTCTCGTGTCGCGTTGTGTGCGTGGCTGGGCGCTATCAAAAGTCCAAGCTCTTGTGTCGCGCTTGTCGCTTACACTTAGCCGCCCGTATTGGTATCCGTCGTCGTCGTCGTCGTCGTCATCATCGTGCGCATGCCGACCTGTTGGTCTGATGGTGTCCTCATTGATAGCAGCCATACGCATGGCTAGCGAGGACGTCGCTGGTGTGATCGCGTCGTCAAGATCCAACATCACGACCACGCTCTCTCTGCTCGTCGAGCTTGACTCGTAAGCACGCAATGGAAGATCGGATGGCGCCTCCGGTTCTGGTGGTTGCGGCGGTTCGATTGGGGTGGCGAGCTGGTAGCCTGTGGGATCGTTTGGGTCGAAGACTTTGTTCAGCGACTTCTCACCACGACTTGCGGACTTTTCGCTGTGTTCTTGCTTGATGCGCTCCGCTACCGTGAGAGCTTTGGTCTGCAACGGTTGCGGTTGCAATGGAGGTAAGCTCGAAGTTGCGGGAGAGTCGAAGTTCCAGCCTTCGAGAACAGCACCAGGCGGCAACTGGCTAAGACGACGCCCCAGTTCTTGATCAAAGTCCTCGGATGTACTAAAGTTCCAATCATCTTGCTCTTCTTCGTCATTCTCGACCTCATCATCATCACCCAAGCGGAGATTGCGTGAGTCTGCAGGAGACGCCTGCCACAGTGAGAGACGCGAGCCTCCACCATGCTCCCAGATCTTGAATCTCTCTATCAACCGAACCAGTGTGCGCGTTGGGTAGATTCGGCTGGTATCCTTGATGTATGGGTGGTTGAGAATTGCGCTTGCGCTTGGTCGTGCCTTCTTGTCTGGGTTGAGGCAGAACGCCACAAAGTCGCGTAGTTCCGCGGAGTATTCATTGCCCTCCAGGCGCGGTGGCGACTCTTCCAGCAGCTCAGTGAGGAATTGGATGCCCTTGGTAGCATAAGGTGGTGAGCCCGTGGCCATCTCGTACACAGTGCAACCAAAGGACCAGACGTCAACCTCGTATCCGTACCCTTCTTTGGTCTCTTTGTCCCCCAGGCGCTCAACGATCTCACGAGGCATCCAATGCGGTGTGCCAACGACGGTCTTACGCTTCTCGTGGTCGTGGTCAATGACACCCACGATGCCAAAGTCCCCAAGTTGAATGTCTCCGTCCTCGGTGATGTACACGTTGGCGCACTTGATGTCGCGATGCAAAGTGTTCAAATCATGCATTGACTTCATCGCAATGGCCAGCTCTCGTGCAATAGGAACGATGTACTGCTCTGGAAGTCCGATCGGCCTGCCATTCTTCTCAAACGGACGCATGAGGGTTCTCACACTGCCACCAGTGCAGTAGTCCGCCACAATCCACAGTTGTGAGTGCCAGTCAAAGGCATCGTGGATGAGGTTGATGTTCTTGGCGTTGTTGTCCTTCAACTGCCGTAGGATGCTGACCTCCTTCTTGAAGTCGTTGATGGTCGCGTCGCGCGCGTCTCCTAGCGAGAAGTCCTCCGACCAGTCCTGCTCGTCAATATCGATGATCTTCACTGCGACGAGATTTTTGGTTTGTCTGTCCAGACACTTGTAGACCTTGCCAAAAGCGCCTTTACCGATCAGTTCTAAGAACTCGTACGGCGGGAGAGCTGCGCCTGTTCGCTCGGCATTGCGCGCGATAGTTTGCGCGAGGTCCTGCGCGTCCTTGATGCGTCTGTCGCGGTCTCGCTGGTCGGCAATGCTACGGCCCACCGGGTTGAGGCGTGAGTCGTCCATTGCGCGTGAGAGGGTGAGCGAGAGGGTGAGATTCGGCGTCTTCAGCTGTTCTGAGCCGGAGTCACTTCAACGTCGGCCTCCCGTGTGCGGCACCGGCTGGTCCCGGCGAGGAAAGGTCCCGAGTCTTATGATTGGAACAGCAAGCCTGTCCCTTCGGTCGGAGCAATATGCACGATCCTGAACGGAGGCTCGGAGCTTCTCCGAACGGGCGTCGCGAAGGGCGAAGGCTCACCTCTGCTGGTAGCAGCAGCTCGATTCGCGTCTTCGATGGTGCGGAAGAAGTCTGTGACCTCCTTTGCTCTCTTCTATTTCGTCTCCTTCGTCTCTGGTGCAGGCTTGAGAGCCTTTTGCGCCGCCTCTCTCGCCGCCTAGTCGATACTGTGCCCGAGGGCTAGGAAGTGTCAGCGTGGCCTGGTAGTCTGCAGACGGACGATTTGAGTTGAATGGCCTCTCGCTGCAGCAAAATCGTCACGCTTTGTGCTCCCCAGTCCACATTCTCGTTGCCTTGGTCATTGTACCTGCCGAGGAGCGTCCGAGGAGCAAGCAATACGATCAATTTATAGAGTCTGCGCTTCCTCGATGCCACCGGGGTCTACCCATCCACCGCCTGTAATGCCATCGCTATAGGTTTGATGATCGCTATGTACAACAACAGATACGTCCGTCATCAATACAGATTGCCATTTCCATTTCCATTGCCGCTGCCGCTGCCGCCGCCACCGCCAAGGTAATAGATGGAATTCGGACTTACTTTCTCGTACGCTCGCTGCTCGTGGCCTCTTTGCTATTGAAGACGCGTTAGCGCTCTCTCGCGAGCCAATCACCGCCTTCATGGCCTCCTCTGCCGTTGCTCTCGGTGTCGAACTGTTGAGCAACGGGCGGAGAGTTGCCACTTCGAGACAGATATGGAGCATGTGACATGTTGTAAAACTCACCTGTACACAAGCCCAGCGGTGTAAATGCGCTGGGTGTCCTATCGCGTGAAGCTGCTACACAGCACAGCTCACATTCCAGATGTGGTCACAGACTAAGGAGATGCATGGCTCGTTGGCGTGTTTTCATGTGAATAAAGAATTATTGGAGAACCGCATGCAGCGCTCTCAAGAAAGGGTGATTGTACGCTCCAGACGCCATAGAATAGAATACATGAAGATTTCTCGGGCGCCCCTGTCGTGAAGAGTGGATGAAGTAGCGGTATATACCTGAGTTGTGTGAAGTCGGAAGAGAACATACCTTATCATGTGATCCGCCTGACGCGACTTCCGCGTCCGGAAATAGCAGCGCCGGGACGTAGCCAGCGCCTGCGGCCCGTGCGCGCCGAGCTTGCATGACTTCTCTCTCCTTCTTTCTTTAATTACAACGTTGTACATATACTTCCAGTTGAATATATTGGGTTTCATCGCGCCAAATTTGTTTTCTTTCATTGGAAGAAGAAAAATCTGCCAAAGCTGCTAAGAAGGAGTTGAAAAAGAAGACCACGAAGACGGAGAAGACAGAGCGCCGCCGCCGCCGCCCACTGACTTCCACCACCCTACTCCCCGATGCGACATCTCCTCTGTAACAGTCTGATTGTACAGATGCAATGCGACCAGTTTGGACTGTGCAAAAGTTTGCAAGACCGCTTTGGCTCGATTGCCGACACTCTCATACAACGCGTCAATGCCTCGTCTCTCCCTGGCGATCGTCAGGCAGAGGAATAATGGTACTGTTATGAGAGGGTGGAGGTGGGTGGTCTGGAATGAATATAGTCCTCCCGTCAGTCGTGGGCTTTGTAAGGTAAGAGATAGAGAGAGAGAGTCCTGTGTACGATAACATACTTGAGTTGATTGTACTTCCAAAAGTGACAAAGCCGTGGCGAGACCAGAGAGAGCTTTACGCTCGTACCGACTGATGACAGGTAGAGCGGCGGTGTTGCTCAGAGGTGCTGGACTGCTTGTGCTCGTTCCGACACACAGAGACAATGCTACCACCAAAGCGGTCATATCTTCGAACAAGCCCACTCCGCCCCCTTCACCGGCGGTATCGAGCTCGATGTTACTCAAGAGTTTCGGAATCAGCTGACAGAGAATGCCTTGAATTAACTGGTAGAAAGGTTTCCAAGTATCCTTCCAAGTATCCTGAAGCAGGCCTCCTTTTACTGCTCCTCCTCCTCCATGTTCACAGCGAGTGGCGATGGCTTGACACTGCAGCAAGAAGCATTGCCCAAGCATGGTCGAGAGAACGATTGCTTGCGTGAACAAGGAAGACGGCTCTTCACCGCGAGACGAGATCACTTCGTGCAAAAACCGCTCAGTATAGATCTCTCCTTTCTGGAACGAAGTTTCGGCAACTGGCAATCTGGTTGAGACCTAGCCCACATTTTGGTCAATCGCCCGTGCGAGAAGACTAGTCTCCTTTTACCATACAAGAAAGAAAAGGAACTCCTCCAAAAAAAAAAAAGAAAACAAAAACTGCGTGCATGGCGGCGACGAGGGAGCGAGGGCGAAGTCGCGAACCCTAGGCCTGATGCCGTCGGACCCAAGTTCCTAACAACTAGCCCATGTGAGTCAGTATTTCAGTCCCGCTGTCTCTGTCTCTGAGTCTCTCAGCCTCTCACTCTATTCTCAGAGTCACAGTACAGCGATGTCGATACAGTACATGGGTCAGGGGAGCCATGCAGCCGCAGTCATCTCTGCGCAGGTATGCTAATACACAACTGCACGCCCGCGCTATCAAGACAGATCTCTTGGTCAATATGCTACCTCACGTCCATAGTAGTCTCTTGGTCGATTCGCCCGAGTTGTGCGGAGATACAGTACGGTGGTTAGGCTCGTACTTGAGGGGCGGGAGTGGTGACAAGATCGGTTCGAAAGTGCTCAGCGGGACATGGCGAACCTCGAAGCTCGTGAAGACGAGGTCATCCTCCAAAGCTTGTTCCGATGCTGTATGAAGGTGAAGCAGGAGGTGCAATTAATGTACCTCAGCAAAATAGATTGCGTAAAAGCCTGATGTACGGGCATGTACGCAGATGAGGTCGCGGCTTATGTAACCATGGGTACCCCACATGCACATGTCACATGATCGGAATGTATCCTTGCACTTTTTGACGTAGCTCTGCCTTCTCGAAACAGGAATTCATGGACGCGATGTGCCACAAACACGGTCACAGTACCGTAAGAATGTGGCGAGTCCGCTACAGTAGGAGAGATCTCTCATATCCGGTAAGTAGAACTGACTCTCCTCTCAGAACATCTACAGGCAACTTCACAGCAATGTCAAACCCCCGAGCGAAAGCAGCACCAGCATCCCAAACCAAGCCTCCCGTCTACAAGAATCCTGCAACCAAAGTCCCTGCACCTTCACGAACACCAGCCCGAGCAGCATCAGCACCAGGAAAACCACGACCCGGCGGCCTGAAACCGACTCCAACCAAGAACCCTTCTGCTGCTGCTCGTCCACCTGCACAACCCGCAAAAGCCAACAACTGGATCAACCGTACCGTCCAAAGCTACGTGCAGAGCTATGGCAACTACGTCGGAGGCTACGTCAATTCCATCGGCACGGGAGTGAACAAAGTAGGAGAAGGCATCAGTACAAGTATCTCGAACACGACACGCGGATGGGGTCAGGGAGTGGCAGGATATGGTAACAATATCAAAGATCAAGTGGGCGTGGGAGGTCCGCGTGTGGCCACAGCGGGAAATCCTCTAGGTTTGGCGGGGACGGGCAGTGCCACGAAGAGCTTGCCTGCGCCGAAGAAGAAGCCTGCGGTGAATAAGAGGGCTGGTCCTGGAAATCCGCTGGGCTTGTAGGAGCTCGTAGTGCCCGAGGAAGCACGATGGGGTGAAGGGAAGTAGCATATGAGAGGGTAACCTTCGACAGAGGAAGGCATTGAAGGGAATTACAGTACGATGTGGCAATAAAATGACGGCATCTGGAATTGACATTGGAGAAGGGCGTATTCCAGTTGTGTACAGGTAATCTGGGATGTCATTTAGTGAAGTGCTTAAACTTATATTATTCGTTCAAATCTCAACCATATCAAATTGAACAATCCTGCGCTGATGCTCAAGTCAAGACGCTGCTGCTGTTGTCGTAAAAGCGTCCCGTCATCCCTGAATTCCACGCTGTGCAAGTTGAATCCCCAACTCCATCGCTCGAACGCTACACTTTTTGTTCTGTGATCCATGTCTTCATCCACTTATGAGTGTGACTCCCGGCGAAGAGAGTGGTGGAGCCGCAAAGTTGTCCTCTGGTATCGAATCATCGTCGCTTTCATACGCTTGTGCATCCTTCGCCTCCCCTTCATCATCACTACCATCTTCATCTTCCTCCTCCTCTTCCTCCTCCTCCTCCTCCTCGTCATTTTCCAAGCCTTGGGGAAGCCGCCATTCGTTGAACAATCCCTCAATCCATCGCTTACTCTGTGGCAAGTGATATGGATCGAATGGGAAGTAAGCTTCCAGCTGGTGGTGCGAATCGCCAGTCTTGCGATCCCACGCGGTCTCTCTTCGGCCAAGATCCACTCCTCCTGTGAGACTGTACAACTGAGGAGCTTGCCCAAGTCGTACACGCTTATTTCTCTCAATCAAAGAGAAAACGTAAAGGAATCGCAGGTGCCACGCAATCTTTGCAAACTCACCAACAATTGCTGGCGAGCAGACCTTCAACGGATTGAGAGCTGACATGATGTTGCGATTCAAGGTTTCCTTGACCCCTGCTATCCACGGCAGGTCACGCTGCTCCGCAATTATATCTTCCTCCGTCATGTCACCAAGCTTAGTGGGGTCAACCAGATCGCGCCATCGAAAGCAGAAAATGTAGAGCAGCGCCTGCGCAATCGCGTAGTACATGCCGTACATCTTTCGATCTGGACCGTGACAGTTTGGCTCGTACATATATCGCAAGTCGTCCATGACCCGACCAAGTTCGGCGAAGACCCTTTGCACGAGATGCATCGGCAAATGCGACGCTCGGGCTGTAAAGCTTGCGACATATGCGCATGCTTGCAAACGGAGAGGCGCTGCCACGTCTCGATCAGTTGTCCTTTTGATAAATCGATTGATGAAGTCTTCGGAGTATGCAGATGAGTACTGCGCAAAGTGGAACAGCAAGAACTGTGCATGCCTCGAGCGATGCGGCATGATAAAGTTGTTAAAGTGAGATAGCAATTCCTGATAGGCGTCGTTTGTTCGCGGCGACGACTTGGGTGTGAAGGCTGGTTGATAATGCTCAAACAGCAAGTCTTGAGTTCCGTCCATCTTGGCGACCTTCAGTCGAAGCTCTTTCAATCTCATCTCCTCATTTGTTGTGGTCATCTCTGACTCGGACACCGAGTCATCGTCGCTGTCGTCGTCATCATCTGCTGCACCTCCTGGGGTCCTATGGTCGCGCTGTAGCAATCGCTCTTCCGCGTCGTCTTCCAGGTCCTCAATATCTTGTTGTATCTGTACGTCAATATCAACCAAGCGCTGCATGATCAACGACATGATCTCGCCTTTGATCTCGGGAATTTCTTTGGCCAATCGAAGCATGTGCCGCTGATACTGTAGGTATCCTTTGGCACTTGACATGTCGTTGGGAAACTGATTCTTGAGCATGCGAAGCAGAGCACTGCTTGTCGAGGGCACACGTAAGATTATGGTTCCGATGACTTCGTGCAGTCTCTCAAACATGGTCGTCCGATCGATTAGGTCTTCGCCCGGAAGTCTACCCATTGATGCTGGGAGCCTCTCGAAATTTGAGACCAGTCTCTCCATCATGGGCATTGTGAATTTGCCGTGAGTGTTGGCCAGTACACGTAGAAACTCCTCGTAGATCCGCGCAAACTCCGCGTCCCGTCCAAGCCATGAGAGGTCGAGCACAGCCAGGACCAGCTTGCTGCACTGGCCCAGAACGCTAATATGAGAGCCCATGGCCAGTATGTACTTCTTGAGCAGGTTCGTGGTTGGCGCATCACTCGAGTAAGCGTCCTCACCGAGAACTTGCAGCAGCTTGGCGTACTCCGCATCATCGTGTGCCTCACCAGGTGCGAGATGACTGTGAAGAGCTGCTCGCACCTTTTCCTTGACCCATGCGAAGCTCTTGTCCGTGTCGTCGCCGATGATCCTTATCTCTACATCGTCACTAAACTCGACCTTCAGCCGTTTGGTTGTGTGTGAGAGGGCAGCCTCATCGTCGGTGTCTAGATGGGAAGAATCGCGCTTCAAGCCCATCGTGGGACGCTTCGGAAGTGGTGTTGGAGGCGGCAGCATCGTGCCGCCAACGGGAGCCGCAAGGGAGACCATGTTGAAGAGTCTCCGGTGACCATTGGGAGTATTCTAGGGATAGAAATGGCGATGCGCGGTGGTGGAGCAGGTAGTGGAGGTGAAGGCAAAAAGATTTGCTGCAGCGGTGTCGTGTGAGGTGGATCTCAGTGCCCTCAAGCGAAGAGAACTTTAAAATTTTAGTGTATTCTTGGCGACTTTGCAAACCTTACAAGGCTTACATACATATTGGGTGTATGGAGGGCTGCAGACACTGGTTGGCCTTGGAACTTGACAGCGGGATTCTGTAATGTGGGCAGGCAATTCCCATTTCTATTGTATGGATGGTCTCCTCCAGTACTTACGGCGGACCTTCGGCGCGGCCAACACACCATATACATGTATCCACTCATTGGACAAACATGATGTCAGACCACGACATGCGCGGCCTCCTTGATCGCAATTCGCAATATGGAGAAAACATCCAAACCCTTCGCGCTACCTCTAAGCTGATCTGTTCATTGAGAACTAATCGACGAGCATGACTGGGCATGACAAAGAACAGAGGGCAGTGTCGCAATGGACGCTTCCCGAGACCAAAGGAATCCAGTCTCTGGTACTGATCCCGAACACTACGCTAGACTCATTGGCGCCAGATGAAGTCAGAGTGAAGTTGTATGCAGCGAGCTTGAACTATCGGGATTTGGTCATCGCCAAGGTTGGTTCCCCTGAAGAGAAGATTATAGACGAAGCAGACTCTAACGAAACATAGGGTGGTGTGCCAGGAAATATCAGTACAGGTGTCGTTCCAGGCTCAGACGGTGCAGGCATTGTGGAGGCTGTCGGCATCAGCATCACCAAGTTTAAGCCTGGGGACAGAGTCGTGACACATTTGAGTCCCTTCCTTCCAGATGATTTGGCCCCAACGATGAAGGACATCTCAGCTGGTCTCGGCCAATTCGTCAATGGGACTCTACGTGAATGTGGAAACTTCCATGAGTCTGCTCTGCTTTTGGCACCTCGGAATCTCAACTTCGCAGAAGCTTCGAGCCTAACTTGCAGTGGGCTGACAGCTTGGAACGCGATATTTGGGCTCAAGGGTCGAGAGGTGCATGCTGGTTCCTGGGTTCTCACTCAAGGTACTGGGGGAGTCAGTATCGCCGCGCTACAGTTTGCTGTCGCAGTCGGAGCCAACGTTGTCGCTACGACTTCAAATGCCGAAAAGGCGAGACTGCTAGAGAGTCTGGGCGCGACGCATGTTGTCAATTATCGCGAACATCGGCAATGGAGTGCAATAGCTAGAAGCTTCACGCCAGATGAACGCGGCTTCGATGTGATTGTCGATGTGGGAGGAGACAGCACATTGCCAGAATCGCTGGAAGCTGTCCGAACTGATGGTATTGTGGTCCTGACGGGACTACTGGGAGGAGGCCAACAGCCAGTTGCGATGCTGTCGGCACTGCGATACGCTTGCACTGTTCGAGGCATCTTACTGGGCTCGCGAAAGCAGTTCCAGGATATGGTGAAGTTCGTGGAAGAGCGCAATTTACATCCTGTATTGGACTTTCGGACGTGGGCTCTGCAGGATGTGAGAAGAGCATATGACTGGCTGGACAACCAGAAGCATTTCTCAAAGGTCGTGATCAGAATGGGCTAGACACCTGATGTATGTATGTAGGCTAGCAGATGCCAAGAAGAACGTTGGCTACCATGGCAACCAAACGGGGGTTTCGTACTACTGACCGCGATACGACTCGCTGGTGCATCGTATTTGTCCCTTGCATCGCAACTCGTCAACACACTGCATTGCTTCGACACGACATTGAACGCAGACAACATCAGTACCAAAAGCAAGACCGCAGATTCATTGATACAATGGTACGTACCTACCTGCCTACTTGACTTTCCCGAACCATATGAGCTTGGCGCATTCTGGTTGGACAGACAGCAAAAGCGAGCGTGCGAGCGGAAAGAGGGGCGGTTAGAGAAGGAAGCGGCGACGACGACTAGGACGACAACAATAATAACAAGGACAACAACAACAACTCTCACCAGATGATTACATCTCTCCACACAGCGACATCCATCCCGAAAAACACAAACAGCGCACGCAACTAACACAACCATGTCTGAACAGGCGCAATCTACCAACTTCAAGGAGGCCTTCTCCCTCTTCGACAAGCGCGGCACTGGACGTGTTCAGATCGACTCTTTGGGCGATCTCCTCCGCGCCTGTGGTCAGAACCCAACATTGGCCGAGATCAAGGACCTCGAGCATCAAGTCGGTGGAGACTGTAAGCCTCTTCCCTGCAGTCCCAACCGCGCGCACCGCTGACTTCTCTCCTTTTCTCAGTCGACTTCGACTCCTTCACACGCGTCCTCAACCGCCCCGGCGGCTTCCGCGATCCTGGCGAGCCCGAAGAGTATTGCAGAGGTTTCCAGGTCTTCGACAAGGACTTGACGGGCTTCATTGGTGTTGGACAGTTCCGATACATCCTCACAAACCTCGGAGAGAAGATGAGTGATGACGAAGTGGATGAACTATTGAAGGCCGTGGATACGAGTAGTGGGGAGTTGAACTACGTTGATATGGTGAAGATGATATTGCAGAATTGAGGGGGCAAAGCAGAGCCAGAAACGTGAAAGTGGAGGGTTGGGAGACGACACGAGAGACGTCCATCTTGTGACTTGGCTCGGCAGAGGAAGACACAGATCGACTGCGATGCATTACGAGCGAGGCTGAAAGGCGTTTAAGTGGAATAATGGGGTTTGGGCAACCGGGGCATTCTGACGCGCGAGGATAATGGGTTCCGACATGTAAAGATGCGCACATGAGAGGACTGCTCTGTGCTCTGGTAGCAATTTGTGCAAAGCCCTTCGATACATGTCTAAAGTACACCAAGAGAACTCTTCTCGGCTTTCAATCTATTCTACCTATGCTGCCTTGACAGGGATCACGCCACTGAACAATCATCCAAGAGGAGAGTGTTCACCGAATAAGCAGTCTTGCGTTTTCGCTCTCATTTACATGAACTTCGCGGGCCATCAACGAAACCATCTTCTCTGGCACCACCAGTATCAGTACCTTAATGTTACCTTGAGTAATGGCCTCCTCAAACGGTAGATCCTGTCTATTCTGCTGCTCCCTCTTCCAGTCCAAAAGAGCTCTTAGAAGAGGAGTCGTCATGCTCCCTCCGCCTTGGAATTCCTCTTTAGCAGCTTTGGTCTTATGGAAAACGCATACTAATTTGACTAAGTTGCGCGCAGGTTTCATCATCCAGCGACACCGGATTCATCCTTCAGAGTTAAAGTCAACTAGGGAAAGAATTTCTATTGCCGTCAAGACTGAGAGTGGTCTGAACGGGTAGCCAGAAGGGCGGCTACCTATGTTAGACGGCCCAAGCAGCCCACTTGCGGCAAAAATGGACTCCATAGGTACGAGCTTGGACCAACATCAAGGGTGAAGATGCAGTGAGGTGAGCGTAAACAGTGTGGCGACCTTTGTGTTCGAGTTCAGCGAATACAAAGTGGTAGGCTTATGGAGCATGCGGACCACCTCTAGCTGCTATGTGGTAGCTATTACCTTAGTGTCTACCCATTTTCTGGCATGACATGGAATGTCGCTGATTTTGCCCGACTCACGCTCAAAGCTCCGGTATCCGGTGTCTGTCTCGAATGCGTCGACTTCCGATGCATGTGCCAGCGCATTTGCTGTATATTCACTCGGCACAATCGTTTGGACCACTAGGATTCAACCACTCATGGTAAGGAATAGAAGCTTATGCGGTTGCCTCGCTTGGAGTCCAGGCAGATTGCCTTCTAGTAGCTTGGGCCCTTGGTTATAATGCTGGAGAGGATGTCTCGTCCTTCGCGATCTCTGCTTTGAGCCATCTGGCTTCTTCGTCCATCTCCTCCTTCGTTCGCGGCTTCCGTTCGTCATCCTTTGCCCACTCTGCCGCCCGTCTCGTCTCCGCTTCTTTCTGGTGCCCTCCCACATTACCCTCCTCTCCCTCCAGCCACTCATGCACCTTATCACCCTCGCCCGGGTCGCCCTTCACTCTCGGGATAACATGACAGTGCACATGTGGAACGCTCTGGCCCGCCGCAGCACCGTCTTGCACAGCTATGTTGAAAGCTTCGGCCTTGTAAACTCGTTTCAACGTCTTCTGGATGCGTGTGACTGTGTTGAAGAGGTCGCTGATTTCTTCCTGGGTTAAGTCTGATAGGTGAGGCTTGATTCGGAGAGGCGAGACGAGGATGTGACCAGGCAGCAGTGGCTTGAGGTTGACAATGGCGAAGGATAGGGGAGTGGTATGGAAGACCTTTTCTTTACTTAGCCTGTATCAATTCTTACTACCTCAGGGTATGGTCAATGTACTTGAGAGGTGACGTTGAAGGAAGCGAACTTGATGACCTGCTTTGCCATGCTGGAGGCGTTGTCGTCGTCCATTGGTGCATGTGTGTGAGTAGAGAAGAGCGTTATGGTGGTGCGCAAAGGAGTACATGTCATACCTTACTAGGTATCACCAAATGCCTCGGTCGAGCACGCGTCCATGCTGTCACGTCATCTGCACCAGCATCTACTCATATCATGCCTCACCTTTATTTTTATGTACATGTGCTTCTTCCTAGAATACGTGCTTCACCAGTATTGATATCGACATGGCCAAAGCTATTGACATGCGCGCAGCTGCCGCCAAATTCTTCTCCGCCTCGCATTTCGCTGTCGCGGGCGCTTCATCGACTCCGTCCAAGTTTGGTCATCGCATCTTCGCCTGGTACTTGCAGCACGATCTGCCCGCAATTCCTCTGAACCCGACCTCGCCGAGCATCACCTGCCAGAGTCAGACTTTCGACACCGTTCCTTCGCCCTCTGCCGTCTCGCATCCCGCCAGCACCAGCCTGAGTGTCATCACGCCTCCGCCTGTGACTGCAAAGCTTCTACGAGAAGCGAAAGAAGCCGGCATCTTATCCGTGTGGTTGCAGCCAGGCAGCTTCACCGACAATGAGCTCGACTATGCCATTGAGCACTGGCCCAATGCTGCTGTCGGAGGCTATGCAGACGGCACAGTGGGCGGCGAAGGCTGGTGCGTGCTCGTAGATGGAGACACCGCGATGGCAGCTGCTAAGAAGTTATCTGTCACGGAGAATCGTGATCATGCCAGTAAAAAACGGCAAGTGCAGCTTGAAGTCAAGGTGAGATCGATGGACTAACGTGTGCAGTAAAGGAGGACATCGCGTCTCTAAACGACCTCTCCACACAGAACCTGTCATCGGGAGAAAGGCCAGAGTCAAGAAGCATGTTATGGACCGCGTTGGCAGAACTGAGAACATACGAATCAGAAGAGTACTGGCCAATCTGGAAGGATAGAATCGCAGATCAAGGCCGAAGTCAACAGGCATGGCTTCCGCGCAAGCACAGTACAGCGTGAATGCTGGTGTATCCCTATAGGACTATACCTTACCTCTGTCACAAGGCAGGCCGCTGCTCTAGCAGAGCCATAGTGCTACGCCGAATCCAGGGATGGGCATGCTGCTAGAAGGAGCGAGACGAGACGTTGTCGCTCATTCGGGACAATCACTGCCGATGGATAGTACTCGACCCCTCAGTCGATGAGTGGCCAAGGAGAACCATTCCTTGAAGGAACGATCGAGAAAATAGGGCTTCGCCACTAGCGCGACGCAGGACTCCAAGAGACCCTAGGACTGGGAAGTTGGAACTGCATACTGCAGTGAATCACTTACAGGCATTATGGAGTCCAAGGATCAGCTGCCAAGCAAAACAATGTATCCAAAGACGCAAGACGGCATACCTACATGTACCTTACGTATCTCCCCCTTCTTGAAAGCCTTCGTATTGCCGAGCGACCAGCCAACCCGAGAGATGCGCAACAGGCTTGTCTCGTCCTCACCTAATCAGAATCGCATTTTTGACTTCACGGATCGCCCATCCCAGTCCCGATCAAGTCAGTGATACGACCGTAGTATACGTCCGAACATGCCGACTACAACGCCGACAGCGGAAGCTCGCTCTTTTTCTTCCTTTCGTATTTCCTCCTTGCTCTGTGAGTGTCCGATAGCCGACTCTCGAATTTCCAAGACTGCGCCCACCAGCCACGGAGCCAAGAGTAAAACATACACACGCCGACCACAATGTCAAGCGATATTGTCATATGGTATTATTATCAGATTCCCTCTCCCATCTTGTATCAGGACGCATCCGACGCGTGTTGATGAATCATTTAGCTACGTTGCGTCAGATCAAGCACTGCAAAACTACAGATAGGTAATGTTGCGCCAAATAACTCACCTTTGCATGCCCAAACTTGTCCAGGTCTTCCCACGTTGCTACACCTGCCTCTGCATTTGGCGTTGTTGGAACTTTCGACGAAGTAGCATGCTTCAGTGCATTTCTGGGCTTTTCAATAGAAGAAAGTAACGGGTCAGTTTCATGCTGCTCGATGGGGTATGGTGGTATGTATCTGATGTATGCATGAATATAAACTTACCGCTATCCCAAGTCTTACTTGGTGGGCCTCGCACACCGTTGACGCAATATGGTTCCAATCTTTTCTCGACCTGAGGTGTAGGAAATGGCTGCGCAGTTTTTGCGCAGGCGAATCCGATGAGCGGTAGGCCGAAGAGGATGGTCGTGAGCAGCATCTTGTCTCGGATAGTGTGGTTCGTCAGACAGTGCGTGCGTTCTCTTTGGATGGAGGGATGAGGAATCAGATCAGTTGCTCACTACCGGCTGCTACAGACTTTAGTATATGCGATTCCACGTGGGCGAGCTAAACGCGCTGACAGCCGCTGTCAGGCTTTTCATCATATGCCATTCGCCAATTCAAGATCCGCGTCTCTCACTGGTACAGCAGGCCAAAGGGCGCGGTCAAGCTAGTGGCAGAGACACCACAAGTCTACATTTTAGCATTTCGGTTTCATTTGGCTGGAGGCTGGAGCGCACCACACTTGAGACCTTCCCCAGGGTCCTAGTCGTCGGTCCAGGCGCAAAACCTTTCATGGCCGACGATCATGCGAGGGCTATATCTCGTTACTTTTTTTTTCTTCCTAGGACAAGGCGATGCACTCCTACGAGAGTACCTAACGAGACTAGTAAACATACCAGGAACGGTTTACTAAAAAGTACCGAACGTCGAACGAGGCCTTCCAGCAGGGTTCGTCCACGTGAAGTCGGCATTCGGCTAATAAGATGTAGCAAAGTAGTAACCAGGTATGTAGGCTGCAGGCCAAGAAGTACCGCCAGTCAGGTCGAGGGAACTACATCGGTGGCATATGCGGACTATGACAGTAAGCAGTAAGCACACAGCGTCCATGTATCGAGTTTTCGATTCTCGTTTCAAGTCGATGCCGAGAGCTCATTCCACTGGAAGGTCCCGCGGCCAAGTGAGCATCACCTGAACCAGGCCTGCAGCCAGCTAGTGTCATCCAAGTTGGATGAGAACGTGAAAGGTGCTCTCAAGCTACAGGTAGCTAGCAGTCTTGACATTTAATGTGGTGTGCTGTTGGTATCGAGTTGTCCGTCCATAACAGAGGCGTACTTCAGTTATCTCAAATTTGTCAATCTGGATACGCTGGAAATGCCCCGTCTGCTGAGGGCGCCCGCGTTTTTCCTGTTGTACCTACTCTTCTGGGGCCAATATACATTCTCGATAGACCCCAGAGTCTTGACATTGATGCACCAGCCAGAGTGAACCTTTGCCTGATAGCATATATACCTAGGTAAGGTGGGTAGGTATTTGTTCCTCGATATTCCAAGCTTCTTTGGACCTCATGTGTACGCAGTGTAGGCGTGATGTCTGCCAGGGACGGCTGCTACTGATCCTGATGGATGCTCGCGCGTGCCTGCGTGTTCGACTGGTTCGGGTTAACATTGCAGACGTGTCACAGCAGTGGTGTGAAGTATGTCCTGTGAAATGGCACGGCTGAGACATGGCGGAGGCGTCTCGTGGTCTGAGGTGACGCAATTTCGGAGCATTTTCTGACGCATAGCGCCGGCTCTAGCAGAGTTGGCAGACTGCATGTCGGGTCTTCGTGCTTCCATCGAATATATAGGGAGGGGGGAGTTCAATATATGCCGGTATATTATCCAACTATGCCCGGTGACGCGGAGCAGCACCGTCTGGAAAGAAAAAAGCAAAGAAGGAAGAGAAGAAAAAAAGCGGTAAGGCATTTCCGCCACTCTGAGCAAGGCGCCTCCCGTCAGTAATGTAATCGTATAGGAAGATACGGTGACCAATTCCTCGAGCACTTGATCACATGTGGTTCCTCAGCCATATTATATGCAGCGGTGTCAACACGAGAACACGTCAATGATGATGCTGAGACGGAAATTGGTCCGAAAGAACGCGCAGTAACATGTCGATGACCAGGAATCGATCACGAGGGAACCCAGGAGCCTGGATCATGGATGCGATATGTAGGTACTGTACATAATAATCATAATTGCTGCCCAAACTCGCAATAGGGCACCGTACACGCGAGCCGCACGCCATCGAATGCCACAAGAGCGAGCCGGAGCCGAACGTGAAGCTTTTTTGCATGGAAGGGCTTGCACGGCGCAGGACTTGATCATATCCGATTGCTCTTGATGAACTCCTTGTCGTGCGGTGATCATTTCTATACTGCGCATGTGCGCGAGCAGGGCCAGCAGGAACGCCACTACTAAACTCTCCTCCATGTCTATCCACGCTTTAGGTATACTAGTACCGTGCAGAAGCTTGTAACCTGTGAGGTTAGTAGGTAACAAAATGTCATCTTGACTTGTTTTCGGTAACGCCACCATAGATCTAACGGCCGTTATAGGTGGTAGCTGTTGTTCCGTCTCCATTTAGGCTGCCATAGATACACCGATCACGATCGAGTGATTGGAATTGTGCTCGTAGTGAGCGCACATGCGAAAAAGATCAACTGAACACTGTCCGATCGTAGCTCCAGTCTTCAGATGAGGCCCGAGCGCCAAGAAACTCAACTACAGCCTCTTCGCGCATCCGAAGGAAGAGAGCCGGACGGGAGATGTGCCAAGAGCCGAAGTGACACTCTCATTCGTCAGATTTCCAAACTCGCCATTTGCCGTCTTTAGCTTGGTCCACTCGGATGTGTGAAGAGGCAGTATTATTTTTCCTCCGCAATGCCGCGCTAGGCGCGTGGGGGTGGTAAATTGTAATGCTTACTCCACAACGAAATGACTTGCGGGCATTGAGGGATTTGTTGCTTGCAAAATCTGGACGGTTCGTACCCAGCATTGAAATCCGGGGAGCGTTTCGATCTGAAGAAACGTGAAGTTCCGGCAGCATCTCACCCTGAACAGCCAATTCCCTGGCTCAATTTGAAGGCATTTCAGAGGGCATGAGTTTTGGTCGGATTCGCAGCGCCTGGTAGCCAGATGTGCAGCTTCTTCGCCAGAGATTCGATAGTGATAGAGGTACTGCTGGTTGCCAACAGTGTGATGGCCTTGTGCTCATGGTAGGAATTCCAACAGCCGCCTGGTGGATGTTCTGACAGGTACATGTACTGTACCTGTACATTAGTTGTGATAATTTGTTACGGCTGGAGAGTTCGGGTTTAGCATCATGCAGCATGCAGGCTGCACAGGACCTGCGCCGATGCTGCTCACTAGCATGCTGCCGCTGCTGAGAACTCAACCATCTGTGACAATGTGCGCCGGAACTAGGAGGTAGGAGGACTAGTTGGACGCGTCGGTGAGCTTGTAATAAGTGGTCTACCGTCGCAGCTCGCCTTGAGTACGTCCTGGTATAAGCCTCCGCCGACCCATTATTATTGGCGCAGAACGCGTTTCGCAAGAACAGGCATGCGGCGGCAGTTCCATCTATTATTGGCGAATCAGATCTCTCTGGCGCCGTGTAGCATAAAGTGTAATAAGAGGCCATTTGACATTTGTAACTTGCTTCCCCGCTGTTGTTCAGCCTATGCAGAGCGGTATGCAAGTCTGCAAGGTGTGACGATGGATGCTTGGATGATGGCTTGCAAAGACCAATGGCAGCGCGCAGAAGTCAGCAGGATGGCCTCGTTGTGTGCGTGACTTCGCTGCGGCCTTCCCCTTGCACAACAGTCCTCCGTCCCTACCGGATCGTTGGCGAGCAATAAAAATAATGGTCCTGCGAGGCGCGTTTCGGCGTCACCCATCAATGCGAAGGAGTAGTGACTTTTTCGATGCCAGAACCCGAACTAGCTAGCAAGGAGGCTACCCCCACGCCTTCCTTTTCCCCACTTGAGTGAACGGCTGAGCCGCCTCATCCATCGCCTTGAAATAATACATGTAGCAAGACAACCAGAACCTCCGCATTCAGCAATATCTTGTACGACCAGGCGTGGATCAAGGCCCGCTGGCTCTCGGATCGCATTGGCAGCCGGTTCTCGCACAGTCATTGGGTCCACCTCCGCATCTGTGTGCCCTCGACATCCTCGCCCGCATTGCGAGGCTGATCTTTGATGTTGTAGTGGTCATCCAGCCATAGGTCATCTCGTGCCTGTCTGCCTGTCTGCCCACTCCGTCATCCATTGCCACCTCGTGACTGCCCGACCGACGCCGTCGTGTCGCTACATACCGCCGCCCGTAGCTGCAGCTGGGAGATGACGAGGGTCGCGAGAGACTGCTATACTAGCGACAGACTGATGCAACGCTACCTAGAGACGCGCGACTCGCGAGCGACGGCGAACCCTTCCTGCGGCGGCAGCAGCAGCAGCACCTACAGCACGCGCATCGCGACCGAAAGCAGCCGGTACAGCACGGCATACACGCGGCGGGACTATGGACGTCGGACCAGCGAAGAACGCGGAGGCAGTGCCGCCGCCGGGGTCGCGGCCCGCCAGTAGCAAAGACGACGACGAGATGGAGATGGAGGACGCGGAACACGAAATGGACGAGGGCCCTTCCAAGAGATCAAAGAAAAAGCGACGGGTCATCAAGATCACGGACAAGAAGTACGAGTGCCCGCAGCCCAGCTGTGGCAAGTCCTACTCTCGCGCCGAGCACCTGTATAGGCATCAGTTGAACCGTTCGTATCTCCCGAAGTCAAACCCAATGGGTTGCGACCCTGATCGCACACGCTGACGATGCCCACCAGATACGCCGAAACAGATATACTACTGCGATTTTCCAGGATGCGACCGCAACTTTGTACGGGCTGATCTGTGCGCGAGACACAAAGAGCGCCACACGGCCAAAGGGTCTCATCTCCAACGCAAGGATGCCTTTATGAACAGCCAACGACAGCAGCATGCGGGCTCCATCACGGCAAACGACTCTGTGATCTCTGGAGCGACGACCAACATTACATCGTCGCCGGTGGACTCGGCGCATCCTGGCCAACAGGCGACATTCCAGGACTCGAACTCTTACAATGCGCCTGTCGCACCACAAAATCAGAGCCCGTATGCCACTGCAGGCGATCAACAGCACTATCCTGACCCATCGCAGCAGACCCAACAGCTTCCTTCGTTGCAGTCGGTGCAGCATGGCGTCGCGCCTGGTGGGGATTCACAGCTGGCTGCCACCGGATCGTACAATGTTTACCAGAACACCTTCACCAACGGACAAGACATGTCATCTCAGTCGTCCAGTGACGGCCGGCGCTACAGCATGGACAACAAGTTCGGCCGCCCTGGGCCGATGACGAATCGCTACACGCAACCACTTCCCATGCATCCACCCCCAGTTCCTGGTCAACAGATTTCATCTGCAATGTACACTCAACAGGCATATCAAGCGCCAGGCCCGGCAACCCATGGTCAACAATATCAGACGAATCTTGCGAAGACACCTCTGCCACCTCTGCCACCATTTGGTATGCCACCGCCAGCAAATGCCATGTCACCATCTTCTGTTCAGTCAGGATACGCATACCAGATGAGCGGCGCTGGACCTAGCAACATGGTTCCAGAATATGATATTATGGGTCAATTCATGGGTAGCTATAATGCCATGCCCGTATTTGGGACAGATGGGTTCAACCGTTCGCCGCAGGCTATAGATGACATGCTGTTTGCGAATTTAATGGAGAGCAGTGGCATGGCATTCGATGTGCCCCCATCGCCGCCTGATGTGCCGTACGGCACGCAAATGCCGGGTGCCCACTTACCAAAGGTAGAGGGCAATGACGCGGCACTAAATCAGTATTCTGCAACGACGCATGTGGACGACACTTCACCCAAGATCTATGCCATGGACTTGAGCATGCGCGAGTGCAGTTTGTCAGAGAAGAAGCAGAACCGACTCATCGCGATGACACGTTCATGGGAGGACATTGAGCGTATGCCTGGGCGCAAGATGAAAGAAGAATTCATGTCTGGCGACATTACGGATCCCAAGCACCCATTGAGCATGGACATGCTCAAGACGTATCTGACCAGCTTCTGGATACACATACATCAGCAGATGCCGATCATGCATCGTCCGTCTTTCAATGCAGACACATGTCCTGATTTGCTTTTGATGGCGATGATGTGTCTAGGTGCATGCTGCCTCGACCGCACGCACACCACCGAGCACATCAGGATCTGTGCGGAGTTGTCGTTTTTCTGCGCCTATCACATCCGGTGGGAGGTGTTCAAGGATGCAGAGTTTAGACCCACGGCGAAACTTTGGACATTTCAAACCATGCTACTTCTCGAATTGTTCGAGAAGATGTACAGCACAAGAGTGCTACACGAAAGGGCACATGTGCATCACGCGACGACCCTCACCGTGATGCGAAGAGGCTCCTCGCTCATCGGCCGGGGTGCCAATGATGAGGCTCTTTCAGATCCGACCAGAACGCCACCGGGACCCGACGGCAGCATCAACACCAGCGGCCAGAACACACCGGACGCGTGGTGGAATCGATGGATCACTGCAGAGGCAACTCGACGCGTTGCATACGCTGCATTTGTCATCGACTCGACCCACGCGACTCTATTTGGGCACTCTGCTATCATGTCTCCGCATGATTTGCGTCTGCCTCTGCCCTGTGATGAGGCACTGTGGGCGGCCGAGAGTGGTGCGGAGGTCCAGCGTGCGGAACAGAGCCTTGCTGCCAATGGTTTCCGCGGGACCACCTTTCTGGAAGGGCTGAAGAAGACGCTCAACGGCCAGAAGGTCCGGACGAACGTATTCGGGCGGGTCATATTGATGGCGGGACTGCTCAACGTGACATGGCACATGAACAATCGAGACTTGCAGGTCACAGCCATCTCCGCGCAAAGCTCCATGGGAAATCCGACCAGGTGGCGCACGAATCTGACGCATGCTTTCGACTTCTGGCGCCGTGACTTTGACGAGGCGTTAGTGAAGCCCGAACCGGCCGAGCAGACGAGCAACAAGTCGACTTGCCACAAGGACCATCGTGACAATGTTTTCGAGTCCCGGACGTGCCTGCATAGTCTCGCGCACATGGCGATGCACGTGGACATTGTGGATTGTGAGATGTTTGCAGGGTCGAAACGTGCGCTGGGACGCGTTGTAATCGAGTCCGATCGGGTCGGCGCGCAGAAACGCATGCGCGAGTGGGCACAGTCTGCACGCGCGCGCGATGCCGTGTATTATGCCTCGCGCTTCCTGATTGAGGTTCTGATGCCTGGTATGAATCCCGCGAAGCTGGAGGAACAGACACCGCATGTAATCACGTTCGCTTACAGCGCGAGGGACGACTACTTGCTGAACCGTCCTTACATCCTGTACTATGCCTGCATGATTGTGTGGGCGTACGGGTATGCGCTGGACGGACCGGTTGTCGCACCGAACTACAGCCTCGTCAGCCCAGAGGCACAAGTGTGGGACATGCAGCAGTATCTGACGCGTATTGGTCGCATTGCAGGGCCCGACGACTTGATGCAGATGAAGGATCGCAATCACATTGTTGGCCTTCTGATATTGATGCGTGATTGTTTTGAGAAACCGCGATGGGAGCTCCTCCACGAATCGAGTATCATGCTCGGGTCATGCATGGAGTTGTTGTGGCCTGGGATTAATCAGGAGCTGGAGCAGTACAAGAATCAACAAGAAAAAAATCTTCGACATCAATATGCATGAGTGAGTGCGTGGGCGGGCGGTACAGCGAGCAAAAAGAAAAAACCAAGGAAAAATCAATGCATTACTGGGACGAGCAGGCAGGCAGGCCTCTTCTTGATCATGATTACGAAACAGGAAAAAAGTAAACAGTGGATGGCTATCTGTGCTTTCGACATGCATCTATGATCTCGGGATGGAGGGATCTGGGGGAAGAAAACACACACACACACACACACACACACACATTCAGAGCGGGGAAATTAATGGCGTACGAATTTTGTGATCCACTTTTTTTTGGGATCTATCTGGGAGGCAATAGTGATACCCTTGCATCGATGCGTATGTATTTGGACGACTTTTTTGGTGTGTTTTGTTGTTGTCGTCTTTGTGTGGCTTTTGGGTCGATTCGGCTGTCCGTCTGGGTGGGTACCTACCTTGGTCAGTTGTGGATGACTTTGGACGACAACAACAACAACACTAGGTAACATTCATTCGATGGTGGTGGGGGATGTAGGTAGTAGTGGTAGCCGATATGTAAATGTACGCAGAGATTTGCCCAGACTTTTGTTTTTTGTACCTTATTTTTTTGCCAAATGTACGAATTCAAGTTGTCGGGTTTCTCGAAAATTCATTAAGTCTTTCTATAGGTAAGCTGCGATCGATCTCGGGCGCCTTTTTTTCTTCTCCGGACCTGACTGATGATGATGATCATTATTTCTCATTGAGGTAGCAGACGATCGGATGGGATGTTTGTCAGTAGAGCCCGACCTAGACTTTTCTAGAACAAAAAAAGTCCAACGTCCCGGAAATAGTAGTCTACTCCTGGCCGCGAGTCATTTGTAGATACAGTGCAAACTCGAGCAGCTGCACGCGACGCGACGAGACTTTGTCATTCATACTTGATCTTGGCATCGGGCAGGTGGAGTGAGTCAGTGTCTGTAGTGGAGCTGCGGTGCTTGGTTGGTCTTGTGAAGGTAGGTATAGACTTTGATATTGTCAACAACAACAACAACAACAACAACAACAAAAGTCGTCATCGAGGACGTAGATGAACCGTCGGTAGTAAAGGGGATCCTGTCTTGAAGCATCTCTCCCAGACCTGGTTACCTAGTGATTATCACTACAATTAGTGTATTCGTATAAATATAATAGACAAACAGTAGCAGCCAGCCAACCAAAGGCATCTCTACCATGTTCGTAGGTCATCATCTACTGTGTGTTACGCGTCTACTGTATAAGGTATACATGGAATTGTGATAGAACTTGATTATATGTAGAAGTATACCGGGATGATGTTGAACACCAAGTCGGCAGACTCGGCAATGTTCATACCTGGTATTTCTCCCCAACTAGGGAGTTCGTTCTCCTGCTGCGCTGCCGACTGTTAGCCGCCTACACAAGAGTGAATAAGACATCCTTGTAACTTGGCCACTGGGATACCTACCTTACGTACATATATACATACTATAGTAGTACAAGCTGCACGTGTGCAGATTAGTTGCATACCTGGTATGATAATAACCCGGTTTTTTTCGTGCAGTTCTCTGCCAGATCGTTCTATGTAGTATGGGATCTGTCCGATCTCAAGTAGTAGAGGACGGGGGAGGATAAGGAGGGGTGTGTTATCAAACCTACCAGGTACAAGGCCAGTCCCTGTTGAAGTGGAGATGACATTGGACATTTGATGACCTCGCGTAGAGTGTGGCATCTACCTTCTCTCCTAACTTCTGGTCTTCTAGGAGGTAGGAGTAGGAGGTACCTCCGAGGAGACTGTGCTCGATTACATTGGAACGCTAGTTCTAGTGTATACGACATGTCCGCAATCGGGGCTGCTTCTTCGGTCACCGGAAGGCATCGGTCATTGCACAGACACACTCACACATTGCATTCACAGACAGTATACATTATTCACACACACATCCACACGTGTGCAGTTGACGGCCAGGCCAGCCTTCCATCAAGCCTTTTTGAACTTTCCACAACCGTGAAACGTGGCGCGCACACGCCGCCCTGCAGCAATCTGCAGCGACCTGCAGTGACCTGCAGTAGTGTGGGATTGATACTAGACCGGGCTGGGAGTTGAGAGAGCGGGCCCTGGCCTTGGCTCTGGGTGGCATCGCATTATTCGCATATTCGGATGATGATCACAACTTGCGAACGAACTCGCAAGAGACCTCGCCTGCCAGCTTGCATGAGTTTGGTGGTGGGAGCAAGGATCCACACGGTACACACAATATCCAGAATCGAATATGGAACTAATCAGCGACCAAGACTGCTGGAAACAGGGCCACTCCCAGCCTCATGTCTGTAACCGGAGTAACATGTAAAAGGTACCTCACCTTCCTGAGCCTTCCTCCTACCTCCTACAGTATCAAGTTTTCATGTTGGGCTTGACCCCTGCAGGTGGAAGCGGCTGTCAGGCCTTGGTGCATTCTGTGCATGTACGAATTGGCTCGTTGGTGAAACGTATGGGCGATCTGCCGAACGCGCCAAGCTATACACACCGTTACACCGACGGTACAGACGGTACAGACGGTTCACTGCTCCATCCTGCACACTGTACTGGACATGGATACGCAGGATTCACACAGAACAAGAAGGGAAATGATGCGATGCCATGATGCTATGCTGGTGCGGATACACGAGCACCATGTTACGCGCGACCATGGTTCGAGTTCTACTATGACCTCCTATCCATCTATGCTGGGGCTCAGGTACAGCAGAGCAGGTACCGTATAGTTCTACCTACTCGTCCGGAGACAGAAAGCCCGTCTTGCTGAGCAGATTCCATTCTGACCAAACCCCCCCGAGTCATGGCTTACCACGCTAATATCACGCCGTGAAGCTTGTTCACTAGAACAATCATGAGACACGAGACAGGATATGGCTAGAATTGCCCTCTCTACTGCTGCTGCCAACTGCCTTCTTCTACCTGCCCTGCCTTTTTACCTTTTTTCCCTTCCCTTGTTTGAGAACGCTCAAGCAGGCACGCTGAATCAACAAAGTCTCGGGCACCAGCAGCACCTTCATGTATCCTGAAACAAAGGCCTACACCACACCTTCTTGTCTGACAATTGTGCATTGCGTGCTGCCGGAGACTGGCGCTTCAAGTCTGCTGTATCTTCCTCCCCCGCGCGCTCTCTCGAACCAGCATCGATTACAGATCAGATCTTAACACCACCAGTATGACTATGGCACTACCGCGATCATCGCCTGTTGTTGGTTCGAGACCGGCCTACTTGGACGGCCTGTACAGAGACACCCACAACACATCATCACCATCAACATCCACATCAACTTCAACTTCATCCTACAGAGATGCACACTACCCATTACATTCCCACTCGAGCAGCTTTTCGACCATTAGCACCGCTTCCTCGTATAGCCTTCGATCACCCCCGAGCGAGAAATGCAACAGCGACACTCTCAGCATTCGAAGCAAAAAGTCCTTGTCCTTCCTCAGTAGTCCCAAGAAGAGGTTTGGATACATCTTACAACGGCATCATCGACATACCTTTCCCCAGACGTCGGATGAATTGCAGCGATCCGCGTCTGTGAGTTCGATATACAGCCAACCACCAAGCTCCTCGAGTCCCTCGACGCCGATACTGGAGGAGAAGGAGGACGAGGAAAAGAAAGAAGAGGCAGTAGAGGAAGAGACTTTTGTAGCGCCTCCAACAACAACACGACCTCCTCGACCAACTCTCCCAAGACTCCAAACGACTTTTGCGCCTCCCAATTTTGGCCCACCAGCCCACGTGTTGGCGTATGAGCGAAAAGCTTTACCGGCAATTCCCAGGACGCAGAAAGCAGGTGCGCCTGTGCGACATGAACGACTTCGACAAGCGTCCCGCTCACAACCACCACCAGCTACGAGACGCTATGCTCCCGCATACGAGGGGAATCATCATGTCCCTGTGCCGACGGATCTGGGCTGTTTGAAATGCTATTACTTTGTTGCGAGGAATTGCAATGGGTATGTATTAGGTGGGAATTCTGGAGATGCTTGCGATACATGCTTGGTAAGACAATTATCTCTTTTTTTTCTTTTGTTTTCTTCTTTTCCTTCTTTGATATAACTCTCGCTCGATCCACCCGCTAACCATTTTTGAAAAATAAAATTATAGTCTGCGGGTTTCTTCGGCACAAACTAAAACCACCCAAGGTGATTCGAGGACATGTTGACGAACTTCTTTTCTTTTGGATTTTAAAACATTCATCATTTATCTTCATACTGATTTGTACATTATGGCATGGCGCTGGAGGGAGTTTTCGGGAACATGGGGGGAAAAGAAAGAGAAAGGGCTTTTTAGGTTTGTTTTGTGGAATAGGGGAAAGAACCCCCAACACGCATGACATGAATATGGAGGGAAGGGAAAGAATATGGAGGGAAAGAAGGAAAGGAAAGAACAAGGGAGAGGAAAGGAAAAGAAATATGCCAAGACTTTCTAGTCTTCTCCCAAGGCTGGCGTACATCAGGTACATGTATGTGTATCTGTATCTGTATCTCAAGAGTCGAAATCACGATTTATTGAAGGAATTGAAGGAATTGGACAGCCGTCACAGCATTATCGAGGGAGCGTCACTGATGCTTAGGTAGCACGCTGAATGGACCCCATTTCGCTTTTTCCAGTAGTTCGATTCGGTTCGGTTCGGTCCAGTCTAGTTACCTAGACTACCTACCTAGGGTAGACAAAAGATAGCAGACAAAAACAAACAGACAGGCAGACAAAGATATTGTGATTATAATTACTCTATGACACGGTACTACCTATACAGTAACCCTTTCCCTAGGATAATCCGCCTTATATTTCAAGTATACAACCTCCCTAAGGTACGATTTCCACTTTCAGAAAATACAGCTTATATAGCGGGGTTCTATAACTTTTGTAGTAGTTATAGTAGTAGTAGTAGTAGTAGTATCTCCTAGTAGCGGTTATCAGGTAGTAGTAAGTGGCTGGACTTTGATTATATATACGCTATCTATCAAATGTTTGATTAAAAGCAGCAGCAGCAGCAGCAGCAGCAGTGTCGAGCAGCAACTAGAGTCTGGAAATGATATTTAAAACAGTTTTAGGCTTGCTGCTGCTGCTGCTGCTACCGCTTGCTGCTGCTGCTGCTGAAAACGCCCGTTTGTCCGCCTCTATATCAATGAATGAATGGATAAGGTATCTGTACCTGTTGCATGTATCAGGTACCAGAGCATGTTTCGACTTCAGTTGTTTACTTGTTTTGTCTACCTCGGTCCCCCAGGTTGTTTTTTCTACTTGTTTACTTGTTTATTTATCTGTTTACTTGTTTTATTCATTTGTTTACTTGTCTACTTGTTTTATTTATTTGTGTAGTTGTTTCTTCATCTGTTTAGTTGTTTTGTTTAGTTGTTTAATTGTTTTGTCTCATCTTGAACGCAGAAACCACACGTTCTGATAAACGAACCTTCTTTACAAGGCGCAGGGTCGTGCGACGGATGCAGTACACGAGAGGAACCCTTCTGTTCCCGGAAGGAAGGCCATACACATCTGCCACACATGAAGATCTGGGTGGAGAAGGTCTGGGTGGAGCATGAACAGAATTTGACTTTTCAAAATCTACATGTTCCGCCATATTCTGAATCGCCAGAGCATACGCATGGTCCTGCGCCGACGATCAATTCTGTACCTCGCGGGCCAGTTGACTGAAAAAGGCAATGCCACATTTTGTGTCTCAGTCGTCCCTCCAATCCTGTATTGGGCAGCCTCTGCGCAGTGACTAGAGTTTCCTTCACTCCCCCAGTCGACTTTGCCTCGGATTCTTCTTGCCAAGCGATACATCACCTTCTGCTCTCCACATGAACAGTGGTGAGTCTTGGGTGGAACCCACGCGACTGGCAGGCTGATAAGTCCGCGGTAGCATGCACCTTTCTCAATGCCGAGTGCAAAATGGAACTCGTTGACCATTTCTCTCCGTTCACGAGCGCTTGACCAGAATCGAGCGGCAACGCGCAATAAGCAACAATAGAAGGGCAAAAATAATTAGCAGGTACGTTGAAGCAGCGGCTCCTCGCTCACACGCCCCTGTGAACATTCGCCTCTCTCAGCCGCCGACATAGTTAGACAGCCGACCCATACTGGTCCGCTTGTCGCTCGTGCTTGCGATACGCATGCCCTTCAACTCGTCCAGCATAGGAGTCACCGGTCGACTGATTTCCTTGTTGTACAGCGCGACACTATCCCTCACGGCCACATAGTCTGAGTCGGCATAACCTATAATATCAGCAATGTCCCTACTCCTATGACCCGCAATCCTCTTGATTTCGATTGCCGAATAATTGACTACTGCCTTGCCCACATCTTCAGCTTCGCTGAGAGGGGCACCCTTGGAAGGTAGCACCATGATGCGGACGCACTCATGTTGGCCGAAGTGACCTTCGACATCAACTACACCCACAGGCAGAAGTCCAGTTTTAGATTGCAAGGCAGAGTGCGCGCCCTGGTCAATGTATACTGTTCCGTGCGGGGCGAGACCGTGCAGGAGCCAGAAGTAGCGATCTCTAATTGGATGTGGATCTGGCAGGAATCGAGTATGCAGCGGTGGCAAACCTGGCTCCTCCAGTCTGTGTGAACCAGTACCGTTTACCACGGGCGTTGTTTGAAGCGCGGGCGTCTTCGCAGCAGCGCTCCTGGGACTCGAGGGAAGTTCACCGCTCTGTTCCAAGCTCCGTGCTGTCTTCTTTTGCGCTTCTACGTATCTCACGATGGCCGTGATATTGCCAGGGTTACTGCTCCTGGTGATGACTGTAGTTACGCCAGCCGCTGTTGCGAGTCTAGCAGCCACAATCTTCGTACTCATTCCGCCCGTTCCTAATGAACTACCTGCGCTGGAGGTATCCGCTGCGAGCTCTGCAATGTCCTCGACTACCTCAATCGCTTTGGCATCTGGATTGTTCCGGGGATTCTTGTCGTACAAGCAGTCCACATCGGTCATCAGGAAGAGGTAATCCGCATGTACCATGCCCGCGGTAATCGCACTCAGAGTGTCGTTATCTCCAAACTTGATCTCCTGTACCGAAAGGGTATCATTCTCGTTGACGATCGGAATGACACCCATGTTGAGTAATTCATGGAAAGTGTTCTGGGCATTGAGATATTGCGATCGATCGGCAATGTCGTTCCTGGTGAGAAGGATCTGCGCGACAGGCTGGCGCATATGCATGAAGAGTTGGTCCCACATGGACATGAGCTTGCACTGTCCTATAGCTGCAAGAGCCTGGATCTGAGGAAGCAGTTTCGGTCGTCGTTCCATGTTCATCTGCCGTAGGGCCATTCCAATGGCTCCTGACGAGCAGATGACCACGCGGTGGCCCTCATGGCGGAGGCTGATTGCGGTTTCGACAATGGTGGATAGGGTGGACAGGAGCGGCTCGTGTGTCTTCTCGTCCACTATGGATGAAGTGCCTAGGCCACCATTAGCACAGTCAATCCCATGCCCCTCGATCCGACCCCTCAGAGCGTTTACTAGTACTATACCAAGCTTGATCACGATTGTGAGATGTTTCTCCTTCATTCTGGCCGTTTCCAATGTACTGCCTCCCTTGACCTCTCCCTGCTCCAGCTTTTGTAAGTCGATGGTGCTCCCATTGACTTGTAGGGCGCTGGGCAGCTCCATCAGAGCAGCCGAGGTGAGTGATCTCAGCGAATGCAACAAGTCATGCAAGTGGAAGCTTGTGAGAATGACGAGTGATCTTCGAGGGATCTTCGAGGGGATCTTCGTGAGCATTTCCGCCAAGGAAGCGATGTCGGTCGTGGCTGCTAAGCGACCTCCGCTACAGGAGCCAATCACAAGCAAGCTCTAGAGCCCCAGGAACGCCACCCAATGGGGAATAGCGTGCCGAAGCAGAGATGAGGACTCGGGACGGAGACTTCCGTAAACCATACAGTCGGGTCGGCTAAAGAAAGCCATTATTTCAACTGAATGGTGGTGATAAATGCAGAGGTACCTAGTACGGAAGCAAGTACCACAGGGCGTACTGTCGACGCATTGACGGAGGCGAGAGTCGAGTTCACCTTGCTCGGTTCATCTCAAACTCTTTGCCTGCCCGGGAATCGACTTGACCATGCTCGATTTTTGCCTCCTGTATCGTGCACAAGACAGCTTCCAATAATGCTATTTGCTCTAAGCTACTTTCATACACTCGTGAGAAGTTGGGTATCTGATATCGTGATCACATAACCGCTCTGACCTTGAGCGAAGAGTCATTTCCGTCTGCGCGCCTGAAGCCACGGTTCCTTCTAGGACTGGAACAATAAGCCGGCCGCGTACTCAACATTGCCATCGCACGCATCCAATGCTGCAACAGCTTGTTGCTGTGAGAATCCCAAATTCTGCAGCTGCTCAATCTTCTCCTTACTGTGCCCCACTGCTGCTGCCGATGATGGTGCACCCGCGCCTGACGCTGCGCCCGGTGCTGCAGAAACTGGCCTCGAGCTGGAAGCACCCGCTCCAAGAGTCTGACCCTGTCCTTGGAAAGAGTCACTGTGCTTTGCAGCCGAAGAAGACGAAGCTGCGGCAGCAGACGTGCCAGCTGGCTGAATGGTGCCACTCTTTGCCCCAATCTCAGTGCCGTTCGGCCCTTTGATCGTCGGCTCAGCAGCCTGTGCGTCCTCAGAGAACTTTGGGAGATCTGCCTCTCCTAGGAACGGGACATCGTTGCCGTCGCCGAAGATGAGCTTGTTCTGCCGCAAGTCGATCACAGCTTGGAACCGCTTCAGCATGTCTAGTCCAAGTAGGAGGTCAACATCTTTGCCTTCCATGACAGTGAAAGAGCAGGACATGGTTTGACTGCCGATCCGTATATCCGCAGAGTGCACACGGCCCAGAATTTGAGCAGTGCCGACGCCCTTGGCGATACCAGAGTAGCGCTTATCGATAAGTCGCATAATGCCACATGCCTCAGCACAGGATGGAGACATGATGGTCGTCTGCGCGCCAGAGTCAACGAAGGCCTTCACAGGCTTCTTGTTGACCTCGACGGGAATGTAGAGCATAGTGACTCTTCCGAATACTGCAAAAGTTAGTTGCTGACCAATGTATGTCGTGTTTGTCCACAATCCTGGCTACAATAGAAGTATGATCAGACCTACCTTCCGGGTTGTGCTCGTACGCAAACTGGAGGTTCTCCTGCACCGACTCTTGCCGAATCATCTCTTCAATTTTCTGTTGGGCTTCAATGTTGAAAGGATCCTCATTCAGCAGCCGCATCTGCTCCTGACGCTCGCGGTCTCGATCGGAGTCCTCTCTCACCATCTCCAGCCATATTTCGCGGAAGCGATTCGGGTCATTGATGGCAGCGTGTAGCGCAGGTCGTTGTTCTCTGATCTGATTGACAGCGCCCGGATTGCTCAAGATGCTGAGGCGCGTGGTCTCAATCTCCTCTGTATTATTTGCTGGACCTCTCCGCGCAGTACCCTGTTGGGGGCCTCGCCTCTGCCCACCCATATTGTTCTGCGGTGGCCGACTCATGAGCATAGCAATCAGATCGCCATCCTTAACGCCGGCGTCGTCTAAGCTTTTGGCGTCGTCTTGTAGGGCTTGATTGTTGAGGAAAAACTGCTGGGCAGTCTGAGGGATTTGAGTCTCAGCAGTCACGAAGCTCTTGAGGTCACCGACGGATAGCTCGGAGGGCAGGTCCAGGTTAAGGAGCTCCTGGTCGAGCTGGTGGTTGGGAGCAATGATTTGTATAGTGATGCGTGTCCTGCCATGATCACACACTGGTCAGCTCGGGTGTACATATTGTCTCTGTGCTTGGTGGTGGTGATGGCGGTGGTGATGTTGTTGCGCAATGGGTGGCACAGGCATGTTTTTGCGGTGAGACCATCGCCAGTGCGGTGTGATCGTATATTGAGGGATGGTGGCTAGTTGTACTCACATGTTGCCGGTGCTTTTGCCTCTGTCGTACTTCCTTGCGAGAGCTCAGATATGCACGTCGCCTGAAGCAGCAGCAGACAGGATGCCGCTGGAATGCCGGCGGCAAGCACAGTCGCACCCGTATGGACGCTTGCCTCTCTCTGTATCTCTCGCGCGCGCTCGCTCGCTCGCTCGTTCCGCTCTCTTTCCTCCCGTATAGCTGGGTGGAGGCTGCTGGAGAATCGCTTGGCTCAGGATAGACACAACGAGAAGGGGAGGTGGGTGGCGGTCGGCGCGGGGGGTGGGATGGTCGATGCTACCACAGTCTCATGACTGGCCAACAAATACAGACACGGATGGTCCGAGAGGGTGGAGGTGGCGGCAGTGAAGGGTCGGGGTCAGGCCAGGCTGCTAGCTCGATGTAATGGCCCGCGTCTCAGAAGCTGCGAGAAGACTGAACGGGACACGGCCGCGTCGAGTTAGTAATGCTGGGAGGTGGTGGTGGTGGTGGTGGTGGTGATGATGATGTAGCAGAAGCAGAAGCAGTAGGCGTACATTTGTAGCTAGAAGTACAAAAGAGCAGGCAGGCAGGCAGGCGACAGGCAGGCAGCTGTAAGCAGCGCAGAAGAACGAACGAGCTTACCGGCGCCGAACAGTACCTAAGGTTGGTTCTTGGGCACTTCACAGGCTCACACACTTCACTTGGCCATGAGATAGGTACTATTATTGCCGCTTCTCACGTGGTCTGGCATGGCATGGCGTGGTGTGGCATGGCATGGCGTCGCATACCTCCTAGTATGGGGAGTGGGACTATGGGCCTGACATGCACTGCTCGTGTCGGTGAGGATGATGGAGCGCTGGCCGTCTCTTGCGTGCGTTGCGTTAGGTAGTGAGGTTCCGTGCGCCTGGATAGCGATACAGAACTGTGTCTCGCGATGCATGCAGACTCGACGCATACCTGTCTGCAGTAGTTTTATTTTATAACATGAGGTAGACACGATTGCTGCCCCTCGCCGAGTGGCGGCTCACTATATGTAACTCAGGTACATGAGGTATCCATGGAACCAAGGGTACACCTACAGGAGAGGAGGTACCTTATGTAACAAGGGAGTTCTACTGCCGTCAAATCCCTGTGTGCCGATCGATCTTGGCTGCTTGTATGCTTTTGAGATAGACTCAGGTACCTTTGGCTGATGACTACTGTACTGCACCTACATACATCCATACCAGGCATTTCATCAGTGTCTATTATATATCCCATCCTTGGCATAAACCATCAGAAGTCGCCACGTCGACTTCATCTTGCTCGTGATCAGCGTAGCGACACTGCATACGCTAGGGTTACTGTGCTACATCCAGTACGCACGACACCTGCAGCACAGCACGCGGGAGGCCACTCAGCACATCGGTCTGTACTGCCAAACACTCGGCTGGTCTTCGCAGAACCTGGTTGCACAGTCGCAGAATTGTCTGTCCTCGCCATACCGGCCCTGCAGTTCCGCCGACAAGCATGCCGCGTGATCTGGCTTCATTGCTCTCGCAGGCCACCGAGGACACTCTCGATAATATGCCTCAACTGTCAAGCCAAAACAAGGAAGCCGGATCTTCACATCTGACTGCCGATCCCGACCACGACTATGACTCCGACTCGACCGAATACATCGACGAGCTGGGCCAGAGCAATGCAAAGCGCGATCCACTCCACCCCTACACCCAGACGCTTTCCCTCTCCGATATTGAAAGCTGTATCCGACTGGAAGACGCCGCCTTTCCGCCCCACGAACGATGCACTCGAGAAAAGGTCAGTCTCTGTCACAAAGCACGCCATACTGCGGCAGTGACATGTTGGTGATACGCTCTCGCGGTATGCGTTGTCTTCTACTTTCGTGGTGTCGTGCTGCTCTTGTCTGAGAGGGATGGCCAAGCCGCTTCCTGATACGAGAGCATTGCTGCAATCCCCTCTCCGTTCTCTTTACAACACGTTCTGTTGGGAGTTGGCTGGCTCCCCCATCTCTTTCTTGCACTTGGGCGTCAATGTCCTTCCAAGCCTCTATTGCGTTCAGAAGCATCCACTTCTGTATCACTTGCACGCGTTTCACATACATAGCCCGCCACCTGCACATTCCTAAAACTGAAAGCCTCCGCACGCACGGCCTTTTGAGGTCTGGGCAGTCTGCATACAGAACGCTCCGAAAGGCCTATTGCTAACTGATTCCCCCAGTTCTACTACCGTCTGAGGCACTGTGGCGAGCTCTCCCTGGGCATATTCACCTCCGAGGAGAATTCCGAAGCCACTACGGCTTCCACAGCGTCCCCAGCATACAGCGGTGCACCCGAGCGCAAATCAGTCCTATTGGGTCACATTGTAGCCACCATGACAACCAACGCAACTGTGACGGACGACGATATGGCCATTCCTACACGGGAGAATCCCGATCCCAAGCTCGGGAACAAATCGCAAGGCCGCACAGTCTGCATACATAGCTTGGCGGTGCTTCCCGAGTATCAGAAACGCAGTTTGGGGAGTACGCTGATGAAGGCATATCTCCATCGACTCAAAACGCAGAGTGTAGCCGATCATGTTGCATTGATTGCGCACGATTACTTGATACCGTATTATGAGCAATTTGGTTTTCGCAGTTTGGGGCCCAGCAAGGCCCAGTTTGGTGGGGGTGGATGGTATGATATGACGATCGATATAAACGCGATCGAGGACGACGAGTAACCCCGACCAATCGAAGATGATGACGTATATGAGATGGAGACATAATGCGGCAAATGCTTGGAATCATAAACGATATGAGTGACTGATTGATAGGATACGAATCTATCATGTTGTACTTTCCTCTCAAAAGAAAAAAGAAAAAAGAAGATAGAGCAAAGAGAAAAGAAAAAGGCCGTGCCCTTGAAATGCCGTGACGACTTACTTACCCTGAACTGACTTACCTGTGAGATGGCGCATCGGCATCGTTGAGACACCAATATGCCTCCTACCAAGAGAAAGACATTTCCAAGACCTTCTCCTCCATTCACATCATCCTTCCATTCCATTCCACTACCTTCCCCACTTTTACATTATGACGGGACCTGCGGGAGTAAAGGGAGTTTTACCTGTTACAACAACCACATGTGCTGCGAGCATATACTATTAAAGCAGGCAAGGTAGGTTTTGTGAAGTGCCCGAGTAAGAGAATAGGTATTCATGAACAGGTGGAATTTCATATTTCGAGTAATTGGGGGGTTTTTCTTTTCCTTTTTCCTCTCTTTTCTTTTTCCTTTTCCCCTTTTTTCAAACCCCCTCACTCCCTCCTCCTTTCTCATCCCTATCCCTATCCCCATCCCCATCCTTTCCTCCCCTCCTCCCCTCTCTCCTCCCTCCCCCTCCCCACCTCCTCACACTACACCAATTATACCCCACCCAAGAAGCCCCCATAACGACGACCATCAACGGCACGGTAATCGCCACAAAAAACAAAAACTTGGCCTCCACCGTAATCACCATATGCCCTCTGGTCGACGCATCGAAATTCAAACCCCCCATTTGCAAAAACCCCGCAGTAAACGTCGGAGGGATAAAAAAGAGGGTGACGAGGGCAATGAGGCGAACGGCGCGAGCTTCGAGAATGGTGCGTTCAGTCATGCGTTCCATGTTGTGCGAGGAGCGGAGTTGGATGAGATTGTGAATCGATGTGAAAGTTTGGGAGAGGCGCGAGGTGATGAGGTGGAGGTGTGTGCGGTGGAATTGGAGAGTGGTGAGAGTTTCGGTGGTGCTGTGGATGAAGGTGGAGAGGTTGTTGTTGTCGGTGTTATGGTTACTCCTGCCATTTCTGGCGGATGAGGAGGAGGAGGAGGAGGAGGAGGAGGAGGAGGAGGAGGCGCGCTGTTGGGCAATTTGAAGGGCGGTTTGGAGAATGGTGATGTTATTGCCGAGGACGTGGTCGGCTTGCTGGAGTCGATCCATGAGCTCGGAACAGGTTTGGAGGGAATGGGAATCTGCTTCGTCGATGCGTGGTTGCCGGGGATCGGTAAAGTATGCGTCGTTGTAGACTTCCTCTACTGCTCGATAGAGTGCTGATGTATATTCCGACCAGTTCGCAGGCAGGCTCTCGAATACGAGCTGTGGGAGCTGCATCCAGTTCTCGTATGGCTTGACGGCGGGCGTGGTGGAAGATTTCTTGTACTGATGTCGTAGGTCGTGAACCAGTTGGATTGATGGGTTGACGAGGAGCGCGGTTTCGAATTGTCGGTCGGCGTGGAATGATTGGTAGAATGCCATTTGCCGTACTGACCAGCGTTGCACTTCGCAGTAGCCCTCGCGGGCTTTCCAGACAGGAGGAGAGGGCCGGCCGTGAGTCTCGACATACTTGAGAAGATAACAGAGTTCGAGCAGTGGATTCTTTGTGGTACTCGAGTGGTGATGGCTGTAATGTGCAGCTGCTTTACCATTCTGAGAATCCATCATGTCTCGATGAAAAGCGCCGAGCACGTTGTGCAGAGCTGGAAAAGCATCAATGTGATCGAGGAGTGCTTTCAGGACGCCAGTCTCGGTATCGATGTGGTCTCGAGAGTGCTGTGATTCGATGCGAAACAGTCGCGTCTCTTGTCGCCTCTGAGGGTCGAAGGCCTCGCTCAGGTAGTCTTCGACATCTGTTGCAGATTTGGGTGGACCGCTGTTGAAAGGTGCTGGAGCGAAGCTCGATGTTGGGCTGATTTCCCAGGCTTTCAGCGTGGTCATTGCGGTGCGTGGTGTTCCCCCTATGGTGTGCTGCGAGAGTCCTGAGCTCATACGCGAGGCCGTCTTCATGGTGTTTGACATTGGTTCTGGCGACGACGACATGATCGGAGAGTAGGTACAGTACAAGTAGGACAGAGAGAGAGAGTAGTAGGTGCAAAACAGCAAGGAGATTCCGTATAATCTATGTCATGTTTGTTCTTGGACTACTTCTGAGCAGCTTCATAAGAACGAGAAGAATGCATCAACATAGCCTCTTTGGTGAGATGTCAGGCGAGACATTCTCTGAGCACAGCCGTCAGCAGCTGAGGGACGGTAGAGGTTACACGAGGGAAGTACCTAGGTACCTAGCTGGTACCTCCTACTTGTTCAAGTGAAGTGTGGCTCAAGTTAATATTCCTACAGCCGAGCTCATGCAAGGCTAGGCCTCTCCTTATTAGCGCGCCATATAGCACAGCACAGCACAGCACAGCGCAGTGCCGCACTAATGTAGTGTATGCATAAGCCATGAGGTCGCCCCCTACCCGTCAGCCATTTATTCTTCTTCACGCACGCCCCCCGTTTCTCATCGTTGTGTACTGTATTCCCCAATCCAATTAACTCCGTTGCATAGGTAAGGTGCCGTATATACCCTTTCGGAGGCGAAAAACAAATTACTTTCACGTGCAATCAATTTCCATCCTTCTAATCTTCATCCTCATCATCATCCTCATACTTGGTCCCCGTATTATTCTTATCTTCGAGTAATTTCACCTCGTCCTGTATCTCTCCAGCTTGGTTAGTGGAATTGCATAAATACTTTCCCAACAAAGCGACCTAGAGATAACGAAAGCTGAAGCAGCAAGCAGCAAGCAGATGATATACCCACATCTCGAAGTAGCCGCGCTGCCCAAACTCGATGCGTGCCATTTGGTCGAGTCTGTATTTCAACCAATTAAAAAAAAATCGAACATGTCGCAAGTCAGCAAAGCGTGATTTGATTAATGATGACAAGTTCAGAAGACACCCAAATAAAAACAAAACAAAAAAAAAGAATAAAAAATAAAAAATAAATTTACATCAACATTATAATTCTGAATATTCTTCTTCCTTCGTGCATCGTACACGGTAGGATATTCTTGTTCCATGTAATCGATAATATCCTGGCGTCTCACATAGTGCTTGATATTCGTCACTACCCAGGTTCGACGCTCGTTGACGAATACCGGAATGGTGGTGGTGGTGGTGGTGGTCACCATGACTGGTATTGCTTGCCTTGCAAGACTGTTTTGCTTGCTTGGGCGAAATCGGTGGTTGGTCAACCGGTCGGTTGGTCAACCGGTCGGTTGGTTGGACAGGAAGAAGAAGAAGAAGGCAGGGCAAGGCAAGGCAATGCAGATCAGGTCAGATCAGATCGGTCGGGAGCGGGAGGATTTCTCTTCTTTTGTTTTTCTTTGGTTGGCAGAGGTTTTCGAGAGGGGGAGAGACTAGGTTGCGAAAAAGAGGAACAGAGGGAGAGGGAGCTGATAAAGCGTTGGCAAGGCGCAGGCAACGCCCTGCCACGTCAATGGTCACGCGAAATGCTCGGCGCAGCGGCTTAGTGAAGAGTCACAGATGGATGCTTTCAAATACAGAGAGACACAGCCACACACACAGACATATGTATGTATATATATGTATGTATGTATACCTACATATTGGGTAATTACGGGTCAGTCCACTATGACTCCCTCCCTCCCTCCCTCCCTCCCTCCCTCCATCATCTCGACTCCAGCGGTATGGGCTGTTCCTGTCTTTGTCGTGGCGGAAAACACGATGAAACCTTCTGCCATAGGTCATGCCAGATACGCACTACAATGTTCGGATCGGTGCCATCAAACACAGTATACAGCAATCGAGGACCCAGACTCCTGCTGTCGAGTGTGATGCTGTTGTAAAACTCATAACTCTCCGTAGGATGCCGGTGCGGGCCCTTGAGCACATCGCACCAGTCGCAAACACGATACGCGTCGTCCGTATCGTCCACCCCATGCAGTTGCTCTTTCATTTCGAAGCCAAAGAAGCGATACAATTTGCGCGCCGTGGTGTACCGCACAAATGCGTACCAGTACATCAGTCCCGCTAACATGATGCCGAGCAGAACGTACAGCAAGCGGCGTCCAGGTGAACTTTTGCAAGCGGCTCCGATCACGACCACGCTGGAAGCAAAGACGGATGAGCCGAGCAGTAAAGGACCACTCCACGGCGCGGAAGCTGGTCTCAGCCATCGGGGGGGATAGCCGTGCTGCGCATCGCCATCTTGCTTCTTGGTATGCCAATTCCAGGCCGGGAAGTACTTGACAGGACCAGTCTGGAATCCAAAATGGCCAATGTTGATGAATAGCAGCGCAATCACCGCTTCCGCCCAAAAGTATCCAAAGACCAAGATCTGATTCGCGAATGCGATCGCATCGCTGAGGCTGTCAAATTTGGCAGTCCCGCATATCCAAATGACAGTCGTGATCCAGTGCAGAATGATGCCTCCTTCAGGTGTTCCAGGCCGGTTCAATGGCCGCTCTTGAAACTTATACTGTAGCTCCGGCTTGCCATGCTCGTCTTTCACCAATTCATAATCGGGCTGTATTCGTCCCTGGCGTCTCCATACATGCGACCACGGGAGGATGTTCGCCCATCCAATACTTTGCTTGACTCTCACACAGGTGTAGGACACACTGAGAATACTCCCGAAAGCAGAGAGCGCAACGCAAACACATGCAGCGACTGCACCGGACCCGCGCAGTGCTCCTTCGGGGTCAGCGCCGAAGTACAGAGCCAAGGGTAGCATGGGCACATTGTCCCGTTTGTCTCCGGGTGCATCGTTCGGTTGCCAGTCGAAACTAGCACACTTTTACTTGTCAGCACGAATGCTTCGCAGCGCGCAAAATCGCCGATGCTCACCACAAGAACCGCCATGGAAATGTAGAGCGATCCAACACCCAGGACAGCTAACAAAAAGCCTGGCGAGCAGATGGATTGAATGTCAGTCAGTGTCGAGAGACAGTAATACATATCATGCGAGATTGGCGTAGCTACCTCGACGAAGAACTTTGAACGATGAGACCTCGCCAGCGACCTGTGCCTGTGTCAGCGAGACTCACCAGGAGCTTCACATGAGACTCACCAGTGTAGCGTTTTCCCTATATCGTTAGAACGGCATCTGTTAGCCCAGGGCTCGAGTCTATGGTCATTATTGATGTGTGCGCATTACCAGCCGTGAAAGCTGAAGAGCACCGTGATGAGCGCCCGCGCCCAGTCGACGGGGGGTGTCGTCGGACTGGTCGCGGTCATCTGCCACTGGTCCAGCGTTCCGCTGAGATACTTTGCAGCTTGCTCCCGAGGTGCGCTCGATGCAGATGCAGCCCGCTGTTTGGCGATATATGCTGCGCCTGCGAAGATGGCGCCCAGTAGCAGGAGGACTTTTGCTCCCGCAGTCGCTTTGTTGACCGACTTGCTTTTCGTGTTTGAGACGTATAACAAGATGGACACCGCGGTGATGGCCACCACCGCCATGAATCTCAGACGAGATTGATGGTCATCGAGTGCTTTGCTCGGCAGGAACGAGAGATCCGATGCTGCGAGCACAAACCGCGCGAAACTCATGCAGTTCGCAGCGGAGGTATACAAGAAGACGAAGTAGAAGACGTAGAGCGTATATCCCAGCAGACGTGGTTTGGGCAAGGCGTCATCCAACTATATCAGGTACCATGTCAGTATGCGTGTCCCCGAGAGGCCGAGAGGAATAGTCCGCCCAAGCATACATAGACCAGCTCGCCACCCGTGAAGGGAAGCTTTCTGGCATACTCGATGTACAAGATCATGCTGTGAATAGACTTAGCTGTGATTCTGCTGAACGCATAGAAGCACCAGAAACCCCAACCTCAACAGCGTGTACACCATACCAAAAGCCCACAGGCCGATTGCGAGGTTCTTGTTGAGTGTGAACTGCAAGACGATGGACGGGCCCGTGAAGATGCCTGAGGTGTCAGACATGTCAGCATTTGCCTTGAGATATGAGGTGGGCAATTCACATGAGCTGGTTAGAGAGATGGACAATTCCGACAGTGCTTACCAGTTCCAATCATCTTGTTTGTTATCAAGGCGGCCACATCCAATGAGGAAAGATTCCGGATTTCTCGAACACGACGATCAACACCCGTATCGTCGACATCGTCGCTGTCCTCTTCAATCACGAATCGAGCAGGCCATTGGTCCTGTTCATGAGTCGCGGACGGCCGTGTGCCCACAGAGGAGCCTTCGTCGACGTCGGCATGGCCTGTCCTGGCCTGGAGACGAGCATTCGGGCTGCCGTTCATGATGGGACCGAAACGAGCCGAGCGAGCAGCAGTAGCAATGGCCGAATTGCCTGGCAGAAGACCGTGACTGGCTTACATATCAAAGTGAAGCTACGAATCTGATCGATATTCATCGCCCTACAAGCGCTCGGTCCCACTCAACCCACCCTTGCCTACGGAACACGATGCTGGCGGCCGCGCTGGACAGGATGGGCGGGACTGTGTGACCTGCAGGCAGAGAAGCATGCGCGTTGAGCTGAGCTCAAAGCGAAAGAGGCTGGAAAGGCTCGCACAGACACAGGAGGCGGAGCGGCTTAGCTTGTGTTCCCGTTCGAGAAGGGAGGCGATACAAACGACTTCGCTTGTAGTGGCTGCAGAGAAGGGCCTTGATTCGCAGAGATGCTCACCGGGCCAAGCGAGGCTGGACTCGGTCTACCAGCGGGCGCTCGCTCTCTGCCCCCCCGCGCGCGCGCTCTTGTAGGCGAGCCCAGCTGTGTGCCTGCATGCGTGCATGCGTGCTGGGATAAGCATCCGCAGCGCAGACGACGAAGCACATCTAGGAGGGACCGGAGTGTAGGAGGGAGTGAGTCCTCACCAAAAGTTCTAGAACTATGGCACCGATATGGCCACCTCGTCGTCCTTGTGTCCTCCCTCCCCTCCCCTCCCCTCCCCGTCCGCCCCATCCACATCTCGCTGATCAGTCCCTTCTCGTGCTTGAGACGCCGCCCTTCTCGTCGTGCTGTATGCGCCGCCCTTCTCGCCGTACTGTAGACCTCCGACGTCTTTCCAATGTCCATGATAATCGCGCGGTACGGAGGCTTTCCTGTGGCGTGTCTCGATGACCACATTCCTCAGCTATGCCTCTTCCCTGGGATGTAAGAACGAAGACGCGCTGGCCCTCATCCGCCGGCACTGTTCCAAGGATAGCAGCATCCGCCGCGAGGGAGAATACCATGACCACGACGACGCCGATCTGTTGCCGACTCCACAACGACTGCGCCAAGCCTTCCCGGCCGACGCCGAGAGCCATATCAGAATCCAAGACTTTCTCCACTGCCTCTGTGTCCTCTGCAAACCACAACATGGCGCCCTCGAGGACGACGACCGCGAGCGCCTTCTCCCACACGAAATCCTGAGCAATGACAAGACGTTGAAGGCCTTTGCCACGCTGATTCTGTCCGGCTGTCTCTTCGCACTGCGCGAGTACGTCAAGAGTGAAGATGACCTCAAAACATTCACCAAGTTCATCGGCAATCCGGGCAGAGCCTTGCGTCGACGACTGTTTCGCTTGGTCGGCACGGACGATGCGCTGTGTCCGCACACCGAGGAGACACGGCCAGCCACCACGTTGTTGTCACAGCAGTGCGTGACCTGTCTTGCCTCGACCTTTCGCGAGTGTGTTGGCCGCAAGTTCCGCCTGCAAACGATCAAGACGCTCCGGAAATCAGACAAGATCGAAGACTACGTTCTGTCCAGGACGAATCTTCCTATTGTGCTGGAGCACGAGGATCAGATCGACAAACCTTCCAGACCAGGCGTGCGCTTTTCTCGTTGCAAGATTGAAGCCACGCACTGTCTGAGCGAAGAGCTGACGGTATGTAGTCGATGGAACATAGCAGCTCATTCGGCGACCTAACAGTCTACCAGCAGCATGAGTTATTCCGCAAGAGGTATCGCCTGTTACCAAGCGATGGACACCACGACCACGAGCCCACTCCCTCCGACTTGGAAACCGTCACACTCGAAGAGAAAGAGGCTTCCATTGCTTTGGCGCTTGGCAGTCTTGATCACGCGAACATCGCCAAGGTGATCCTCGTCTTTCGAGAAGATGCTGATGATCCCCACTTGAGTCTCCTATTCAAGCGCGAGCAACACAATCTCGAAGAGTATCTACAGGAATTCACTTCTGCAAATCTGCTTGGTGGGTTCGTCAGTCGCGTCTGGGAACATACCATCCTGCTCGACCATGGCCTTTGGCGAAATCTCCTGGGAATCGTGGACGCTGTCGCCACCATACACGAGGTAGCCGAAGGGGGAAAGCAACCCCGACGGCTTGGTCCGCCTATCTTCGGTCATTTCGATATCAAACCTGCAAACATTCTCGTCAGTGATGGCGGAACTCTGCTTCTCACCGACTTCGGCCAGGCAGCATCTCGCACCGTCGGGACAAGTGACTACGCGCCACCGGAGCACGAGCTCAGCAATCGTGTAGAGCTGGTCCCTAGCTACGATGTGTGGTCCATGGCTTGCGTCTTGCTTCAAGCCTTGGTCTTTATACGTTCCGCGGCCGAGGGCGGCGAGCAAGAAGGCAAAAACGCTGTGCATACCTTCTACTCACAACGCCTGCACGAGACTGAACACAATCAAGCAGGTGCCTTTTGGATCAAGAATCACCATGGTCCGGGCTCATCCCTGAGGAAGGCGGTGGACAATGAGCTGACACAGCTCGCAACCCGCCGGCACCCCAAGACGAAGGTCGTCGTCAACCAATTACGGCAAATGCTGTCTGTCAATCCCGTACGCAGACCAACTATTCGAGAATGTCTGAAAGTGTTCGGCTCCTCCGGATTAGGTCGAGACATATTCCGCACACCTGGAGACATTAATGTAGAGCCCGAGCTCGCAAACTGGTAAGCATGTCAGATGCCCTTGTGTGTGTGTGTTCATCACCAAGTTAACGCCTTGGTCTAGGATCACTTCTTTCAGCACTGAAGTCCAACGAGAGCCTGTGCCTTGCCGACTTCAGCTGTATCGAGCACTACAATCACGGCGAGGGCCACCAGAAGTCAACCTCACTTTGGAGTATGAAGGCGAGCCCTCTACGCACTCTCGGACAGACATGAGTGAGTGACGCCTGGTAACAAGTATCGGCAGAGACTGACCAACTTCAGGATCTGTGCACGAAGTAGCACTCGTCCCTATTGCTCTCTTCAATACCAACATCGTCGCTGGTCGCAGCTTTAGTCAAAGCTCTCAAACCAGTCGCGATGGCACCACCTTGAGACTTGGCTTCATGAATTTCTTTCGCGGAGTGACCCTGCACTTCCTTGCTCCTGCTACTTACCTGGAATTCATGACTTTGATGACACACCAGATGATCCTGCCGGATGCCCGCACAGACCACCATGATACGAAGGGGGCCGGCGTGCGCTTCAAGTCTTGTAAAGTGGTAGAACGTCGAGACTGGCCACACCGGAACAGAGAGCATGAATTTACCGACGGCATTGTCCAGGTCTGGGAAGCTCTGAGTCCCGAGGCATACGAAAGCCGCTATCCGCACGTTGATTCGACTCTCACTCACGAACCGCTTCGTCGCGCGCCTCCTGTCACTTATGATACCGTTCAACGCCTTCCCGTACCTCCACCGGCGCAGATCAGCAGGTATAAGATGGCGCTATTTGGCCTCGAGAAAGCAAGTCGCTTGCGATGTTGTCTGATTGCCGATGGTAAGGCGAGCTCCCCACCACCATTGGAGTCGAGATGTACTAACACATGCATTCTCAGTCGGTACGGACAGCTACACCTTGGAGAGCAAAGCTTCTGCGCACTCATTGGAATTCATCGAAAAGAGTGAAGCCAAGTTCCGATCTGTTGTGTATCGCTCCCAGAGTCCGGAAAGCTATCCCGGATTCCCCATCTCACCGGATGTTCTTACGACACAGATCAAAGACTTGGGAATCAGGACATCGAGTATCCTACTAGAAATGGAGCGCGACTGCAGTAAGAAGGCCTACTTCTGATATTCCTTTTCGCCGCTCTGAGCTGACACTCTGAGCAGACCACCACAGAGATCTTCGACGACTGATTGCCGGGGGACCAGGGACACCCATCAAGCCAGTATAATGTTTATGATGTTGTTCAATCCATGATACCCACTCCTGCTTTATCACTCTAGCATGTACGCGTGCATGTATACCTATATATATATCAGATTCCCCACCATTACTTCTTGCTCTTGATCAAAACGACACGACCTTCCCACGGCATCAACACGTTCTCTTGCGGCTCCTCCACACTACAGACCAAAACCTCCCTCTCGCCCGCCATCTCATAATGCGGAAGGGGTTGCGTCTCCCCCGTGAAATTACACAACACCAACGCCACAAGATCCCCCGACAACGACTTCTTCACAAACGCCATCACCTTCTCATTATTCCTCTCCTGCTCCAACAACTCCATCTCCCCAAACACAAACACCTCTTTCCTCTCCGCCCGCATCCGCAACATCCTCTTCCAAAACTCCAACACCGAGCCTTCCACCCCTTCTTGACAAGCAACATTAATCCTCTCCTTGGTCGCCGCGCCATCATTCACTCGCATCCACGGTTTGACGTGTTCGCCGGTGAATCTGGCGTTGGGGAGATCTGGTGTCCATTGCATCGGGGTGCGGGAATTGTCGCGTGCGAGATGTTGCATGGAGAGGATTCCGAGGGCGAGTTTGGAGGGGTCTTTGTGGCTGGCAAATTGTTGGTGGAGAAAGTCGTACCAGCGTTGGGATTCGATGTCTTTGTATTCGGAGGGAATGGGCCAGGTGAGGGGGATGTTTATCATGCCGATTTCTTGACCTGTTTGGTTTTTTTTTCGTCAGTGGATGTTTTTTTTTGGTTGATGAAGGAGGGTATTCTTCTTTTCCTCACCTTGATAAATATACATGGTCCCCGACAACGTCGCCTGCATCACCGCCAACATTTTCCCCGAAGCACTCCACGCCTCCGGGGTACTATCATCTCCAAACCGCGAAATACTCCTCGCCATATCATGATTTTCAAAAAACGTCGTCGTCCACCCATCCGTGCCCAAAAAGACGCGCTGCGTCGTCTCAATCGCACCCATCAACGTCGGAAGATCCCACGAGCGCGGCGGCACCGTATACCGATTCGGTCTCCCATGTCCCACATTGACAACATCAAACAAAAACACACTACTCAACTCCCTTTCCTTCGCAGAAACATATTTCAACGTATGTTCCACCTCGCCCGCATTCCCACACTCTCCCACCGTCATGGCATCATATCGCGAAATAATCTCTCCCATTTCCTTCATGAATTCATGAATTCGCGCTCCATGATTCACCGTTGCACCCGCATGTTGAAATTCCTCTGCAGGGTCACGAATGGGCGCATCAGGGAAATTTTGATTTTTACTATACAACGAACAAGTATCGACGCGAAAACCATCGACGCCTAAATTCAACCAGAATTCAATCGAATCGGCATATAACGCTTTTCGCGCTTCGGCGGTTTCGAAATTGAAATCGGGCTGTTCTTTGGCGAAGAGATGGAGATAGTATTCTTGTGTCAAGTCGTCCCATTCCCACGTACTGCCGCCGAAATATGATCCCCAGTTGTTGGGTGGGTGCCGGTTTCCTTGCGCGTCGTAGCGTGCGGGTTTCCAAATGTACCAGTCGCGTTTGGGCGAGGTCCGCGAGGAGCGTGATTCGCGGAACCAGGCGTGTTCGTTGGAGGTGTGGTTGATGACGAGGTCGAGGAGGACTTTGAGACCGAGGGAGTGCGCGGTCGAGAGGAGAGTGGTCATATCGGAGATGTTGCCGTAGGGTTCGTAGACTTTTTTGTAGTCGCGGATGTCGTAGCCTGTGGCGTTGTGCTTCCAGTCAGTGAAATTTCCTATTTTCTTTTTCTCTTTTTTTCCTTTTTTTGGTGATGTTCTAATGAAAGAGGAAGAAGGAAAGAAAAGAAAAAAGCAAAAGCTGCATACCCATATCATGCTGTGGACTATCATACATGGGACAAATCCAAATGATGGTAGCGCCGAGATCTTTGATATATTGCAAACGTTGCGTGATGCCCTGAAGATCTCCTATTCCATCATCGTTGGAGTCTTGGAAACTTGCTGGATAGATTTGGTACACCACGCCAGATTTCCACCAGCTGTCCGAGGAGGAGGAGGAGGTGTCGGACATGTTGTTGGTCGGTGTAGAGAGAAAGGGGGAAGAGAGGGATGCGGAAACGATCTTTGGGCAGAATCGAGGAGGACTGAGCAGAAACAAGCGCCGTCAAAGATGCCGTGTGGTGTAACTGATAGCAGAATCCATTGTATAAATAGTACTTTTGACCAGTCGGTCGGTCGGTGGTGTTGATAGCGGTTGGGTAGTAGTCGAAAACAGCCCCTAGATATATTAAAAAAGGCAGAATAATCAACCGGGCGGTTAAACTGCTTCTTTGCTCGCTTGCCTATTATTCATCCCCCCTGAGAGTCTTCTTCTTTTTGCTTCTTCTTCTTCCACTCCCCCCCATTCTCCATCTTAAGCGAGGAAACCAAAGACAAAACAAAGTTAGCTTTCAGATCTTCTTACCCCAAAAATCTCGGGGTCAATTCCCCCTTTCTCATCTTCATTCATCTGACAAGCAAGCATATATGTAGAACACGCCCTGAACAGGACAGTTACGCCGACGTGCTTGGGAGGGGGGGATGCGGAGAACCCAGTAGTTAAAAGAAAGTGTATCTTTCTTCTTTAGCGAGCGCCGAGCCCTTCATACACGTTGCTTGAACTCAGCCTTGAAGAGAGAAAGAGAGATTCTTGAGAGCCCTGGTACCCGGTAAAGCCTGTGTGGGTATATGATCCCTGAGGGGTTTGGGGTCAGAAAGTCAAAAATATGAACACCGGTCTCAACGGTGAATCCTCCCCCATGGGGAATCCCTGATCGTCTCATCTATTGCCAACATCTCGTGCTCGGGGTAATGAGGGGGGTGCCCCCCCTTACCCCTTGCCTCCCCCCCTTCTCTCTCTCGTGTTCAATTGTTGAAATAGGCAATTGTCGAGGCAATATTCTTAAAATATTTTCTTCGGGGATAGCCGAAGATGTGCTGCGCTGACTGGTGTGTTGAATATAAGTCGGAAATATGTGCAGTTGAATTGATCAGGCTATCAGCTAGGTATGCATCGAATAAGCTGGCTTGAAGATCTGATAGTAGAACGAACATATATCGAGTAAAAATGATCGGATGATGTATCCTATCATCCTAACGGCAAGTTGTTATTTTACGGGGCTGTGTAGAAGGATAGGACCCTTCTCCTCCACAAAGAGTAAGCCAACCATCATAATTATGATTATTGCTGAATCCTAGGGCGTGTGGTTTCATGCCACATGGTCGGGTGACACCGTGGCCGTGGCATAGAGGTCTGGTCCTGGCATACATACCAACAACCTGGGTACAACCGTACAGGTACATTTCCTGATAGAACAAGTAGTCTTTGGAACTTCCGCTTCGTCCTTGTGTCCTTGTCCTACTCCCAGCTCCTCCTCATTCTCAATTGGCTTATTAGCAGCCACGCGCCGTTGCCGACCTTTCGTCGGGCGCTTCATTTTGCTTCTTCTTCTTCACCCATTCTCCATTCCGCGAATCCCTCAGGATATATATACATCCTTCCTTACATACCCGCTATGGCGTCGATCGAGAGCCACATCGAACGACGTGACGGGATGCAGAGCGGTGCAACGCCCAAGAATGTTGCACACAATGCTTCTCGCGCTACCGATGCTGAGCATAGCATGAGTTTCTGGCAGAGCATCAAGAAGTATCCCAAAGCAGTCGGTTGGTCGGTCCTGCTCAGCACGGCGCTCGTCATGGAAGGCTACGACGTGACTCTCCTGGGCAACCTCTTCAGCCAGCCGGCGTTTCAAAAGCGATTCGGAGTGTCTGATGGGAAAGGGGGCTATCAGGTCACTGCCCCGTGGCAATCGGGCTTGTCGAACACTTTCAATGTGGGATCTATTATGGGTCTGCTGATTGCGGGCACGTGCGCGGAACGATTCGGGTACCGTAGGACGATGATGGGCGCTCTCACGATGATTATTGGCGCCATCTTTGTCGTCTTCTTTGCGAATGGGCTGCTCATGCTACTCTTTGGAGAGATCTTGTGCTCCATGTGCTGGGGCATCTTTCAAACTATCACGGTAACATATGCGTCCGAGGTGTGCCCCCTGACTTTGCGGGCATATCTTACCACATATGTCAATCTGTACGTTGTTTTCCCTCTTGCACCACATCTTTTTCGATTGATTGATTGATTGATTGATTCTGACCGATTGCTGACAATGTACGACGCATAGATGCTGGGTCATCGGACAATTCATTGGCGCCGGTGTGTTGAGGGCCGTGGTCGATCGAACGGACCAGTGGGCGTACAGGATTCCCTTTGCGATTCAATGGATCTGGCCCATTCCTCTGATCACTGGCATCTTCTTCGCTCCAGAATCGCCCTGGTGGCTCGTCCGCAAGGGACGCAATGCAGAGGCGGAGAAGGCGTTGCGGCGATTGACATCGGTGGACCCCTTGGACGAGTCCTCCACCAACGACACTTTGAGTCTGATCATCTATACTACCGAACTAGAGAAGAGTCAGCAAGAAGGAACCTCCTACTGGGACTGCTTCCGAGGCATCGATCTACGCCGAACTGAGATTGTCTGCTGCGTGTATGCCATCCAGGTTACGTGCGGCTGTCCCATTATGGGCTACTCGGTCTACTTTATGGAGCAAGCCGGCTTTAGCCCACGGAACGCCTTTTCCATGTCGATTGGCCAGTCCGGAATTGGAGCCATCGGTACCATCAGCTCGTGGTTCCTGATGGCACACGTGGGCCGAAGGACACTTTATCTGGCGGGAGCGGTACTCATGGCACTCGTGCTGCTCATCATTGGCTTCATTGGCCTGGCACCCAAGTCGAATACCGGTGCTCAATGGGGAATTGGCACGCTCTTGCTCGTGTTGACCTTTGTGTACGATATCACGATTGGCCCCGTCTGCTATTCCCTGACGCCCGAGCTGTCGTCCACTCGGCTGCGCAACAAAAGTGTCGTCCTGGCCCGAGTGGCATACAACATTGCCGGTATCCTTGCCAACGTGCTTCAACCATATATGCTCAATCCGACCTCCTGGAACTGGGGAGCCAAGTCGGCATTCTTTTGGGTCGCCACTTGCGCCATCAGTGTGGCGTGGATCTTCTGGCGTTTGCCGGAGCCCAAGGACCGCACATATGCAGAGTTGGACGTGCTGTTCCGAAACCGTACGCCGGCTCGCAAGTTCAAGACTACGACTGTAGATGCATTCATCTATGCTGAAGAAATTGAAGGGAAACTCGCCAAGCATGAAAAGGACACTACTGCTGTGCACATTGAAGAGCTGTAGTTAGGGATGAGAGGATCAGGGGTAACGAGAAAGGGGCGTGCGTGTCAATCAATTGATGATGGCAAAGTTATTCATCTCAGTCAAGTTGTCGAGATGTATACCAATTCCTCGAGTTGTTTGATGGTTTGATATTGTAGGTTGTTTGTGTAGAAAAAAGCTCACGACTTGGCATCACGCTAGGGGCGAATAGTTCTAGTGTGAGCCCGTTCACCTTTGCCCACAGCTAATAAGGAGGCACTACGCTCCACCATCATTTGACTTCACTTTTCATCTTTGCACGTGTTTTGTCTGCTGCTGCGATATTTCGTTAACGGTTACCCCGAGGCTATTCAATCCAACAGCGGAGTCGCCTCGTATCACACGCCTCGTGCGAACATGGATGCCCACATGCTAGCACAGGTATCAACTATGGCTATCCGTGCTACAAGCAGAGCCCCTGGCCACCGGCACTTACTCACTTCTTACACCCCAGTTGGCCCCGCCAGGATAATCCTTCATACGCCTTTGACAGGCTCCAGCAGCTCAGGATGCACCATCAGACAGCAGTGGTAATGGGTATAGTGGTCTCTAGTCCTACAAGTGCAGCACATATGCTCATAAAGTCCTCCTCAACAGAAGATAGACAGCTTGCAAATACAGATTACAATGGCCACGACTCACACTCTGTTTTACGAGTCTCCAGCAAACCTGTGGGAAGATGGCTTGCCGATTGGAAACGGTCGACTCGGAGCCATGATCCGTGGAACGACGAATGTAGAACGACTCTGGCTCAACGAAGACTCTGTGTGGTATGGCGGACCGCAGAACCGAGTGAATCCCGCGGCTCATAAAAACCTGGAACTCGTCCGAGAGCTCATCGATCAAAACAAGATTGCCGAAGCCGAAAATATCATGTCCCGGACCTTCACAGGTATGCCAGAAAGCATGCGGCACTACGAGCCATTGGGAGACGTGTTCATGCACTTTGGCCACGGCGTGGACCCTCCCGGACATCATCAGCACGTCGTAGGCATACCACAATTCGACAACCAGCGCTTCTCCGGACGAGGCGGTGCAGCTGTGCAATCCTATCGGAGAGCACTGGACTTGCAGACTGGGCTCGCCACTGTCAGCTATGCATGTCAAGGGGGAAATTTCCAGCGAGAGGTCTTCAGCAGTACTGTGGCAGAAGTCATATGCATGAGAATTTCTTCCGACCAGTGCTTGTCTTTCTTATTGACGCTCAATCGAGGCGACGATAATGATGCCCATCGCCAGTTCGACAGGGCTTTTGATACCTTGACCAATACTGACGATGGCCTCGTGTTGACGGCTGTCATGGGGGGTCGGAATGCCGTCGAGCTCGCCATTGGTGTCAAGATTGTGTGCGACGACGGCGTGAAGGTGGACTCTTGCGGCATTGACGTCGAGGTATCGATGCAGAAAGGAAGCGTGCTGATTCTCATTGCTGGAGAGACTACGTTCCGCAACACCAATGCAGTCGACGCTGTCCAGCAAAGACTTGAAGAGGCTGCGAAGTCTACTTGGGACCAACTACTGTCAGCACACGTCGCCCACTTTGGCCGTCTCTATAACCGTGTTGAACTACACCTCGACCAAGAACTCAATGTCGATCACGTTTCAACAGACCAGCGGCTAGAACAGGCCAGACAGCATCCTGGACAAGACAACGAATTGACCGCGTTGCTGTTCCACTACGGTCGATACCTATTGATCAGCTCATCCCTTTCCGGACTTCCCGCAAATCTCCAAGGCATCTGGAACTGCGATGCGAAGCCCGTCTGGGGATCCAAGTACACGGCGAACATCAACCTCGAAATGAACTACTGGCCTGCAGAAGTGACCAACCTCCCCGAATGCCACCAAGTGCTCTTCAATTTCCTCGAGCGTCTCGCCGAACGAGGCACGCAAACCGCCCAGCAAATGTACGGATGCCGTGGCTGGACCTGCCATCACAACACCGACATCTGGGCAGACACGGCTCCCCAAGACCGATCGATTTGCGCAACATATTGGAATTTGACCGGAGCCTGGCTCAGCACTCACATCTGGGAGCATTACCTCTTCACTCTCGACTTGGATTTCTTACAACGTTATTTCCCCATCATGCGCGGCTCCGCACAATTCTTCCAAGACTTTCTCATCGAACGAGATGGACATCTCGTCACTTCTCCCAGCATCTCCGCCGAAAACTCCTATTTCCTCCCCAACAGTAACAGCAATAACAACAAACCCGTCGTCGGCTCCATCTGCGCCGGACCAACCTGGGACTCTCAAATCCTCCGCGAGCTCTTCCACGCTTGCATACAAGCCGGCAACCTCCTCCACGAGCCCGTCGCCGAGTACGAACACGTATTGAACAAATTACCCCCTACCCAAATCGGAAAACACGGCCAAATCATGGAATGGCTTCACGATGTCGATGAAGTCGAAATTGGTCATCGCCATATTAGTCACTTGTGGGGTTTGTATCCTGGAACATCCCTTTCTTCTTCTTCTTCTTCCTTTTCTTCCGGAGGAGAAAAAGAAAAAGAAAACGAAAAAGAAAAAGAATCCCAACTCCACCTCGCCGCCAAACGCACCCTCGAACGTCGCTTATCCGGAGGAAGTGGCCATACAAGTTGGAGTTTGGCATGGATTCTATGTTTGTATGCACGACTTGGCAACGAAGAAGAGGACGAAAAAGAAAAAGAAAAACAAAAGACCATGGATGGTGGTGGTGGTGGTGGTGATATGGCACAAAAAATGTTACGAAAAATGTCTCATGCGGTTTTACAGAATTGTCTGGCCAATCATCCTCCGTTTCAAATTGATGGGAATTTTGGTTTTACTGCTGCTGTGGCTGAGATGTTGTTGCAAAGTCATCGTTATTGTCATGATGATAATGATGATGACAACAATAATGACGAAGCAGGAGCAGCAAAAGGGACAACAATAATCAATCTATTGCCATGTTTGCTAGCGGACTGGGAGCGTGGAGGAAGTGTGCGAGGACTACGTGCAAGGGGCGATGTACTTGTGGATCTTGAATGGCGAGAGGGGAAATTAGAGCGCGCAGTACTGCTGTCTGCGAGACGACGGCAGACGCGGACGTGTAGGATTGCAGCGAAGAGGTTGAAGAGTGGAAAAAAGGGGGAGATGAAGGTAGAATTGGTTCCGGGAAAGGCGGTGGAGTTGACGGGATATTGGGAGGACTAAAATGAATGTAGCGACGGGTCTTCTATATAATAAATTGTCATTTATTACAATAACTCCTCGCTATGCAGCCTCCTGATGAGTTGTGGCTGAATCTTCCCTATTAGCACCTTCAATGGGCACTATGTATTTCTTGAATTGCTTCGTGGGGACGTTGTGTGAGAAAAGGTAGTCCAGCTCTTCGTATCCACGGTCTTTGGTCTACGCAGGAATTCGCTTGGTCAGCCAAACAAACATTACCCCCAAAAGAAGAACGTCGGTAGTCTTTCTTTGTTTTTCAAGAATCCATCAGGGCAAAGTAAAAAAATATTTCACAACTCACCTCAGGCAACCGAAAATAACTCCAAATGAGCGAAAAGACCGAAATTCCAGCAAACAAAAATTCCATCTTCGCTCCCGCATTAATCGCTCCCGGATTCAGGAGATAGGGTCCCAAGATCGTCTGCACGAGATATGTCATTCCCTGAAACGTCGCCGTCAGAGACAAAGTCTTGGCTCGAAGTTTCGTCGAAGGCAAATCCGACGAGATGATGAAGCCCAGGGGACCAATGGTCAACGCATACGTCAGCTGCATCGAAATGAGGAGTCCCGATTGTGCCCACGCATAGGATGCATTGGTTTTGTAGTCGGGTGTGAAACACAAGGGAGCTACGATCCAGAGGATGACCTGCGCGTAGCAGAGGCTGAAAATCCAACAGGTTCGTCGGCCGAACCAGGTCAGGGGGAAGACGCAGAGGAGGGATCCGATCAGGTTCATGCTCATGAGACCGATGGACATGTTGAAAGCGTTTTCGGGCGACAGACCCACTTGTTCGAAGAGGTAGGTGGCGAAACCGACGGGGTTCCCAGAGAAGTTTTGGATGATGAAGAGCATGGAGCAGATTTCGAGACGTCGTCGATTTCCATTGTGTGCGGAGAAGCAATCCCAGTAGGTGGCTCCGGTTTCTAATTCTTGTTCGTAGAGATCGGTCTGGACCATCATGGCGATGGTATTCTCGTTGTCTTTCCACATGTCTGGACTCGTGAGACCGTCCAGTGCCTTTTTGGCGTCGTCGAGTCGACCCTTGCGAATGAGCCACCAGGGACTCTCGGGACACCAGATGAGTCCGAAGAGCAGAATCGCAGGCCATGCCCACTGGATCATGTAAGGGGTGCGCCAGGCCCAGTCACTGTCCCAATTGACAAAGGCGCGAGTGATGCCCGTCTGCAAGAGCTGGCCAATCACATATGACAAATTTGCAGTGCCCGTCATGAAATATCGCAGGCGTAGAGGCAAGACCTCACTCGCGTAGGCGGGTGCCATGACATGATATCCGCCCCATATGATACCTTGCAAGTACATGGAAGCCGTCAAGATTGTTCGGTTCGGCGCGAATACTTGCATGAAAACGAGTCCAGAAGTGATGAGGAGATACATCGATAAGGTCTTTTTGCGTCCAAAGCGGTCCATGGGAATAGCGCAAGCCCAGGCGCCAACAACTTGGCCTACGATCGCTCCCATTCCCATTCCCACTTGCCATTGAGCGGGAACTTGGAAGCCCGCCTTGTAGGGTTCTCCAAAGCGCTTTTGGAACGCTGGGAGAGCAAAAAAGTTGCCGGTGATTTCAATATCGTAGGCTCGCATAACGACGCAGAGAGAAACGAACATGGACCATGCTGATGCTTTCCAGTATTTTCGTAGAGCTTGAAGAAGAGGCATTTCGTGCTCGAGCAATGTAGCTTGTGCTGCCTTTCGTGCGTTGACTGCTTCGGCTTTGTGAAGGTTGTCGCCATCGTGAATATCTCCTGCTTTGACTTCGACAAACTGCACCTCTGGCTTCTTCTTCTTCTCGCCGTCGTCGCTTGGGCGGTGCTCCGACTTTTCCATAGCTGGCTTGCTTTCACCGTTTCACGCAACAAGTTGCAGGATTCCCGATGCATCGTCTTGCAGAAGCACCGTCTGAGAGCCGACTATATGCATTCCCTGTGCAGTGGGGAACCCCAGCCTGAATTGACTTTGTGGAGTAGACCATACATCCCCGGACTTTCCCACGAGGTTGTCTGCCGCGCTTCGAGGAGCGACCACGATCACCTTTGCCGAAGTATCATAGCTTGCCTGCCCTGGTGCATGGAATGTATATTCAGCATGCAAATTGCGCCCTCGCTGTTGATATATACCGAAGAAAGTCGGTTGACCCACCAATCGCAGTTGCTTCTATTTCGTCCGTTGCATGCTATCGGGCACATGTCGACAGTGCACAAGCTAGAGACCAATTAATTCCCTCGTCAGCTGAGACAGTATCATAATGGTCGTTGCACGTTCTGCAAGGTAGGGGGGTTCAGGTCAAATGAGTGCAAGACAGCATGAAAGAATCTACCCAAATCTGTGGAGATGGTAACATTTGTCGGTCTGCTAGATGAGTAACATGCCCTTCGTATATCGATGGGGGCTCAGAGTAGTAACGAATCGCTTCAAGCCCCGACGGCCTCGCCGTGTAGGTGTCCTTCCTCATACCTCATCTATGAGCCAAGATTGAGATCCCATGCCCAGGTATCACATTATCAGGATTTGTCGCATCGAGCCTGCGTTGGAGTCATAATGATGCGTGTAAAACGAGTCCAGCCGCTGCGCAAATCATGTAAAGGCAGTGCGTGCACGAGGCGGCAGTCAGGTGCGCTGTAGTCGATGCCCGGACTGTTCCATGTGGCTTCAAGAGACCTGCGAACGACGAGCTGGGCACTCCTCGAGCACTGCAGGTCTTTCTAAGTCACGTTACGATCCAGTAGACAGATCACGTCACCAGACTGAAGAGATGATGCAGCGGGATTGGTCAGAGATTGACGCAGGTCTCGACGGACCACCAATAGCTCCTGAAAGGTCAAGAGGAGTGCGACTTTTGATGTTTCGATTCCCAGCAAAGTACACTCTGCTTCAGAGAGATTGTGCTCAAGCCATTCGCCGGCGGCAAGAGACCTGTTTGGGATCCGGCTTGGAACACCATGCAGCCCATGTTGTTCGTTGCCTGATTGCCTCGGCATGACTTGATATGCAGCCACGCTGAGTATGCAGACGGTGCATGTGGCGTGAATCATACAGTTCCAGCAGTCAAGCCGTAGTCCAGTGCCTGTCTCGGGTCCTTTATATAATCGATGCTGGATATGCTTAGTTCCCTCGTCTCATATTGAACGGACAGGATCCTGCCGCCAAGTTAACATAGCTCGTTCCTGTAACATCCTTCACGTCTTTGGATTCCATGTGATGGCGCTCAAATCTGGACTCTTTGAGGTCATCCGCGCGAGGTCAGTCAGCAATCTAAGCTGATTTTCCCTTTCCACATATCACATCTCCCCTCTCAGTCGACCTCAAAGACATCCGTCAGATCTTCAATAATGGGAAGAATCGGAGCCAACTTATTCACGTCTCGAAACGCCTCGGGCACATTTTCCCTCATACCCTTCAACTTTTCCGCCACCACCTCATATTTCTCCTCCTTGCTCGTATACTGCCGGATAATCTTCTTCGTGCTGTGTTCTACGTAGACTCTCGTATCTCTGATGCGAACAATCACGCCATCCAACCTCAAGAAATACCGACTCAGTATCAAAAGTCGCTCCGGCATCATCCGAACTTTGATGTTGAGTAGGGCAATCCCGTTATCTGCCAACTCGTCTTCATACAGATCCACCGTGTCAAAGAACTGGATTGGGTCCTGGCGTGATAGCAGATCTGTTCGAATAGGATCTGTTTGCTGGTCGCTCTCCTTCCAGGCAATGACCGCAGCATCTTCCACTTGTCCTTTGCCCTGATGCGGATGACCATAAGAGCTCGTCCCCTTGTAGTCGGTACTATAACTCCAGTCAAACGGTTTCACCACCTCCTTGACCTCGTCGGCCTGGTTCTTCCTCGTCTCCTTCCACTCGTCTGCTACGGCGACCTGCAACATGCCCTCTTCGGTTTTGCTGACGCGGTCCATTGCATCGCGGGCGTTGAAGGAGAGGGTGAAGTGGGAGGGATTGTGAGTGAGAGAGACGAAGTTGTCGCCAAATATCATTTCGGGAATGGGAATGCCGATGTCCTGGTGGAGTTGTTCGATAGGGCCGGCTTTGAGGATGGGTTGTTTGCGGGTGCTGAGGGTCCAGACGCCGTTGGGGGAGGTGGAAGAGAAGGTGCCGTAGTTGGGGGCCATGTTGCCCTTTTGCCCCGTCTCTTTTGTCTCTCTCTTCGAAAGCTTCGTTGGCGTCGCGGTGGAGGTGAGAGGCGGTGATTGTCCGACGAGGCTGAAGTGGAAAGTCTTGGCAGATATTCTTGTAGATCAGTCATGGTATCGCCGGTAAAGCCGGTTGCCATGCTGGCCAATCGCTTGTTTGGATGTGTTGATCTGGCTTCGTACTGCAATACGACCTGGCCCATCATATTCTGTCTCTCAGAGAACATTCATTGACGACATCGTCACAGCACACCACATACATACCTACTCACATACTCACGCTATTGAAAACAATGGCGGACATACTGGAGAAGCGGCTCGAGGCCATCTCCATCCAAGAAGAGAACCGCGATCCCAATGCGCCTTTTCAGCACAAGTCCAAGGTACATACCTAGACCTACCACTGCCACTCATATGCTATGGCATCGTCTCGTCTCTGACACGGCATACAGCAGAGCGCACTCTCCTCCTCACTTACCCTCACGAGCCTCAGTGCCGCCGCTCAACAGGCCCGCATGAAACTGCCTCTCCAAAAACTACAGTCCAACGCCGCCAGCCAACAAAAACCCTCGCTCCAGCCCATCCACAATACCAAAATCACTCTCCCTTCACAGTCCGCCCAGCGCGTATCCGCCGAGTCACGCCCCTCCGACCCCGAGCCTCTCTCCGTACCCATCGTCGAGCCCTCCCGACCCAAACAATTCCACCTCGGCATGTTCGAAATCGGCAAACCGCTAGGAAAAGGCAAATTCGGCCGTGTATACCTCGCGCGCGAGCGCACCACAGGCTTCGTATGTGCGCTCAAAGTCCTCCACAAATCCGAACTCTCGGCGGGCAAGGTGGAAAAACAGGTGCGGCGAGAGATCGAAATCCAATCCAATCTCGCCCACCCCAACATCCTCCGCTTGTACGGCCACTTCCACGACACCAAACGCATCTTCCTCATTTTGGAATTCGCCGGCAAGGGAGAATTGTACAAACATTTGAGAAAAGCGCAGAGGTTTCCCGAATGGCAGGCCGCACAGTATATTGCGCAAATGGCGAGTGCCTTGAAATATTTGCATAAAAAACATGTCATGCATCGGGATATTAAGCCCGAGAATATTCTCGTGGGCTTGCATGGGGAGATCAAAATCAGTGATTTTGGCTGGAGTGTGCATGCGCCGAATAACCGGAGGAAGACAATGTGTGGGACGTTGGATTACTTGCCTCCGGAGATGATCAAGCCCGGGAGAGACGAGAATTGGTATGATGAGAAAGTGGATCTGTGGAGTTTGGGCGTTCTCACATATGAGTTTTTGGTGGGAGAAGCACCGTTTGAGGATACACCTGTCATGACCCAGAGGAGGATTGCGAGGTGTGAGATGACCGTTCCGGGGTTTGTATCTGCCGAGGCCAAGGATTTGATCAAGCGGTTACTGGTGCTCGATCCGGATAAGAGGATCGGTTTAGAGGAAGTGGAACAACATCCGTGGATATTGAAGCATTGCGTCAAGGGTGAGAGACATTATCAGAGGACGAGTGGTGGGAGGAAGGATTGATATCAGATGGTTAATGGAAGTGGAAAGATAAATGATACACGACAGTTTCTCACATGCGTGCTTTGGGATTAATTGAGATGATGGCGCCTATGCATGGGACAGATGGATCTGATATAATGAGCACCAGCACCGGCGTTGGGAGGCATAGCACCAAATTCGACTGCTTCGATTATGCATCCAATGTAGGTATATTGTGTTGAATGCTTAGGTATGCAAAAATTTCTTTGCAATCAGAGGACTCGAGCTTCATCTCTGGCCGTCCCGTCTGCATATGTCTGTCGTCTTCCACCAATAAGAGCATTTCGCCGCAGCAGCTTATTCGGATGACCTATGAAGAGGTAGCGAGGCACCATGAGATGCAGAGCTTTCTTGCCGTTCACCTCAGACATTAGAATAAAGACTGATCCCAAGCGATTTGGCTCGTAGGTAGTACCTTAGCATCTTCTTGGCGACTCGGCGTGGGATTCCTCGGGAGCGGGCCGACCTCCGAACTGCGAGGTGAAGTGAAGCTCGACTTCCAAACTTTCGTTTACCTACCTCCTACTCTATAACCATACCTTGTAATTGAGGACAAGCTATTCTGATCCTCCCAAGTCGCCCGCCATGACATCTTCATCAGCAACAATGCCCATCAACCCCGCCCCCTCCTCCGCCTCCTCCTCATCCCCCTCCACCGAAGACAAACAAACCTATCTCACATGGTCCAACTTCTTCTCCATCCTCACCAACACCTCCACGCCCGAAGTCCGCTCCGCCTACTTCGCCGAACGCGACCTCCGCAACGAATCCCGCGACATCGCGCGCGCCGAAGCAGACGTCAAATGGCTCTTCAAAGCCTCCCCAATCATCACCTTTCTCCAACACCAAATCAACCTCCTCGGCCCCGCCAACGGCGCCGCAGCCATCGGGCCCCACAACGTCCGATGCAGACGCTGCACGACCCAACAATCCGGCGGCTTCAGCATCGACCACGGGATTTTATTATGCGCCAACCATTTCCGCAATCGCGGACATTTGGAAGACACGCTCGCGCACGAAATGGTACACGCGTACGATCATTTGCGCTTTAAACTCGATCCCTTGGATTTGCGACATGCGGCGTGCATGGAAATTCGCGCGAGCATGTTGAGTGGGGAGTGTCGGTTCACGAGAGAGTTTCTCACGAGGCATCAGTGGGGGAATTTTACGCAGCAGTTGCAGGAATGTGTGCGGAGGAGGGCCGCGTTGAGTGTGGCGGCGAGGCCGGCGTGTAAGGATGATGTGCAGGCGGTGAGGGTGGTGAATGAGGTGTGGGATAGTTGTTTCAATGATACGAGGCCGTTTGATGAGATTTATAAGTGAGGGAGAGGAGGAGGAGGAAGAAGAGGGAATGAGTTCCTGAATAGGAGGAGATGTGGGATTCAGAATCTGCGTATGATATACACTCTACAGGATTGAGAGGTCATCACATGGGGGGAATGTGCTCAACGCGCGTGCTCAAATTGGCACATCATCCTGCGGGAGTAGCAGCCAGTCCGGCAGTAAAGACAACTGTGAACCACCCTGCGAGCACGCAGTCTGTAAGGCGCGATACTTTTCTGCAGTGGCCAGATGTGAACAAGGCTAGCGATGAAGCAAGCCATGCTATGGACAACCCCAGTCTCACGAGTCGAGGTCTAGATTTCGGGACAAGCCTAACTACATACTCTCCACGAAACTGTAGAGGCAGAATCTGTGGTAGACGTATGCGTAGAGAGAAAGAAGTCGAAAGTGTACCTGTAAGGCACAAGGAGCGTTGAAGAATTGAAGAAGGCAGAATTAGGGAGTTAGGGGTCAGGTAGCAATAGACGGACAAACAGACGGACGGACAGACAGACAACTAGAACGCTGAGCTAGCCTACTATACAGCCCAACCCCCAAGCCTACCTATCTACCTGACCTTGTGTACCGTTCATATATATGCCGACCAGCATTCAAATAAGATGAGAAAAAAAAAGCTATAGCCCAAAACCCATTAGTACACAAGCATGAAGAAGACGATCCAAAGGTACCTATACCTAGGTACTGTAGGTATAGAAGCAACACGATGAGGTACTTGGTATAGGTAGGTAGTTGAGATAATGGCCTATCTTTTCCTTCCCCCGGCCTACTTGCATAAGGTATGAATGATATGCCTATGCCTATGCCTATGCAGCTCATCCCATCCATTGGCATCCATCCATTTCATCTACAGTATCTATCGTTGAACGCACACACCCCTGCAAGGATCAAACCCCCCCAGCGCCCGCACCCAACCAGGCAATCCGATCATCCATGTAATGGTTACTGATATCTAACCCTAGATAAGGCCATGAAAGCTCAGCAATTCACAGTTGCTCCAAAGAAATCTTACAGTATACGATCAACTCTATCTATCTTTGCGAAGAAACCGCCTACGGCCGTCGGCGTAGGCATTAGGCATTAATACAACTTGACTTTTCCCGGATACCTGGTTACAGTCATTGAAGAGATAGACAGATGTTGTTATGATTATAATTATAATGTTTGCATTTTGCGGCTGGCATTCACGGCATTCATCCATCTACCTACCCTTCCATTAAACACCCTTTCTCCCCTCTCTATCTCGTGCTTGACCAGTCCAAACTGTTCCCACCACCATCCCCGCCAACCATGGCACCTCCATACACAGCAGACGTCGTCCCCGGCACAGTTCACCTGGTCGACCTAGGCGATCACGAAAGTCATGGAAGACACGCCGGAAACCGACCCGACATCGTTCTCGTTCCCCAACCCAGCAAAGACCCCGAGGATCCCTTGAATTGGTCACAAAAGAGGAAGTTCTGGTCGTTGGCCATGGTGCTAGTCTATACACTGGGAGTCGGCATTCCCACCACATTACACTACTCCGTCATCGCCGACATCACGCGCGATACGGGGATTTCGACGGCAGATCTGGTGCAGGGCAATGGAGTCATGTTTCTGTTCTTGGGCTGGGCCTGTCTCTTTTGGCAGGCGATTGCGACGGGATATGGCAGACGGGGCATCTATTTGGTTTCCGTCTTGTTTACCATCCCCATAATGGTGTGGACTGCACACTCGACGTCGGCGGGAACGTGGTATGCGCACCGTGTCATCATTGGAATTGTCTGCGCGCCCATCGAGGCGTTGCCGGAAATTTCAATCTCAGATGTCTTCTTCGCGCATGACAGAGGCACCTGGATGTCGACCTACGTCCTAACTCTGTTTGGATCCAACTTCATCGCGCCATTGATCGCAGGATGGATGGACGACGGTCTTGGCTGGCGGCCGACCATGTACGCGGGTGCGATCATTGCTTCAGTAGCATTGGTCATTCTCTTCTTTGGAATGGAGGAGACGATGTATTTCCGCAACACGGTCGAGGGCGTTGAGGTGCAGTCCCCCGCTGACAGTGTTCCTGACTTGGCCCTGAGCAGCGAGGAGAAGGCCAATCATGTACAATCTACGATCACGACGCCTAGCAATGCGTCAGAGAAGGAACATGGATCTCCACCAACCTTCCCAGAACCACGATCTTATGTATCGAAGCTAGTCTGGTTCCGAAGGGTGCCTGGGAGTCCCTCTTGGAAGCAGATGTTCGTCATGATGTACCGACCGCTCCTCATCATCGTCCGCTTTCCCAACGTTGCCTGGGCAGGATTTATCTACGGCATCAACTTGTCCTGGTACAATGTGCTGAATGGTACAGCCAGTCCAGTACTCAGTGCGAGCCCTTATAATTGGCGAGCTGCTCTCGTTGGATGCATTTACGTGGGACCATTGATAGGCGCCATCTTCGGCTGCTTGTGGTCTGGTTTCTTTTCTGACCGGGTGGCGCTCTATTTCGCAAGGCGAAACAATGGAATTCGAGAGCCCGAGCATCGACTATATCCTCTAGCCATGGCTGGTGTGTTCTCTGCAGCGGGTCTGATCACTTGGGGTGTCGGCGCCGCCCATGGCATCCACTGGAGCGGACTGGCATTCGGACTTGGCATGATGGTGTTCGGCGTGGTCGTTGGAGGTGGCATCGGTCTTTCTTATGCCATTGATTGCTTCAAAGAGATCAGCCTCGAAAGCATGGCCAGTGTCATCATCATCCGCAACACTATTGGATTCGGCTTCAGCTACGCAATTACTCCATGGTATACCAGTAAGTTCATCATGTATCCGATCCGGTCTGAAAGATATGCTGACTTCTGCCATCAGACATGGGCCTTCAGAACTGCTTCATACTCGCTGGGTTTCTGGCACTGATTTGTATGGGTACGTTTGTCTTGTTGGTTTGGAAAGGCAAAGATCTGCGGCGAGGTTCTGCGAAGACGTACTGGAAGTACGTCGAGTCCAGTGTCGGCGGCCACTAGGACTCATCCACTCAGTGCCAAAGTCAGTCTGTCCTTCTGGTAGCCAGCGACGACAACCACGAATAAATTTCTTCAAAGCAGCGCCATTCTTTCGATTCTAGCTAGCAGTGCATCAGCACGATATTATCTCGTTGCGTGCCCTAGAAATCGCCGGTCACTCCACGTCGGTCATATACTGATTGCCTTGCCAATCGACTCATGAGCTATACTCTGTCAGCATTTGGACGTGTCCATGGAAGACTACAGTGCGTGCAAGTGGAACACTACGGTTGCTCGGTATCAGAGAGAAGATTAGACTGTCGACAGTAGCCAGTGCGAGTCCGACAGCGGATAAGTACCGAAGCCAAATCCAGAATAGGTAATCCGCCCAGCTTTCAGTCTAAGGATGACTGGTTTTCTCATCATGTGAAGGGGCTGTGCAAGTTGGAGAATGATGAGCACGTACCACTGGCATTGACGAATACTTCAATGCTTCTTTCCCGGTCAATGGTCAATAGTCCAGCTCGACGGTCTCTTCCTGCTGGTTGTCCATTTCCCGTGCCAAGCGGCGGTGCGTGACCGATCCTTCGATGGGGTCATGATCGTGAATGTAGCCTTCCCATTGGCGCTTGTGTCGTTGGTCATACGGCACTTCTTGGGCCCGCTTGCGCTTCTTTGGGTCGCTCGAGATTGAATTTGTTTCGCTTCGACCGCTGTGTGAAGGTTTTCGCTCTATTCGCTCTATTGGTACAGTCGGTGCTGATGCATGTATTTGCTGCTTACGCTGCACAGTGGCATATTGCAGCAGCTCGTCTTCAAGACTGGAAACGTCTGAAGCCGGCGATGCCGCACCGGCGCTCTGTCCTTCGAGGTCTTCTTGGTACTGCGACTCCTGATCTCGCTTCATCTGCCACAATTCCTTGCGTCGAAAGACAGCAATCTGCTCATCGGTGAGAGTGCGCTTGACGCCATCATCATAGTATCCCAGACCATCGTCCTCTTGCTCATATTCCGGCTCGAAATTGAGCGCCTGGTCACGATCCACAAACCACTCATTCGGCTTCGTGTCATCGCCAAAGTGGGCGAGCTGGAAAGACAGGAGATGATGCTTACCTGCAGTCAGTACCTACCTGTCGCTTCTTCATCATGGAGGAAACTCGTATTACCTCTGTGATTTGGGGCAGCGTCTTGATGAGTTTGTTGCGTGCCTTTCTTGCGCGCTTTCTCTCGTTGATGACGGCCTTCCGGGCAGCCTTTTCTGCAGCTGATGCCCGCGAGTTTATACCGTGCGGCATGTTGTTGAGGCTGTGGTGCAGTGAGAGCAGTGGAGGATGGAAGGTGGAAGGTGGCAGGTGGAAGGTGGAAGTTGTTGTTCGAGGGGTGCGCCTGGGCGGTAGCGCGAGTCATGTGTCTCTATCTGCCAAGCCTTCACAGTAGGCTAGTCCTACTCTATGACGACGCTGGCTTTTGCTACACGTCCCTCTAGAGAATGCTTTGTACTATAATACACCGACCGCCTCCTGCTGTCGGGCTTTGGGGCCTCTGGTGTCCCCGTTAGATTTCCAATAACAAAAGTAGTACTTCTGGTACTTTACAGTAGTTTCATCTACACAGGAATCAGGAAAAGGGACAGCAGTCCAAAAGGGATTCGCCAATATGCCCACTCACGCAGCAGTCCACGTGTTGGACAACTACTACCTGGCCATCACTCTCCTCGTCACCGTGGCCTACCAGCTCATCGGCTTCGCTTTTGCATTCTCCTTCAAGTTCGACAAGCTCACCGACTTCATGGGCGGCAGCAACTTCGTCCTCCTGGGAATTCTCACCTTGGCACTGTCCGGCACCACCAATGCTCGTCAAATCATCACAAGTTTAATGCTCATGCTCTGGGCCACACGACTCTCGGGCTTCCTCCTCTTCCGCATCTTGAAGACGGGGAAAGATGACCGATTCGACGACAAGCGGGACAAGTTTTTCTCCTTTTTGGGCTTCTGGGTGTTTCAGATGATCTGGGTCTGGACGGTGTCGATGCCCGTCACGATTTTGAACAGCCCGAACGTACGGCAGTATCCGCAGCCGAGCTTTGGCAAGGCGACGGATATCTTTGCCATTATCTGGTTTGTGCTGCATTTCGGTCTCGAGGCTGTGAGTGATGTCCAGAAGTACCGATTCAAGCAAGGGCCTGGCAAAGAGCCGGGTGCAGTGTGCGACACTGGTTTTTGGAAATACAGTCGTCATCCCAATTACTTTGCAGAGATTATGGTGCAAGTGTGTAAGTTTGTTCTGCCGCTCAACAATGCCGCATTGAAAAATACGCTAACACGCACACAGCCATCTACATCATCGCCGTGACTCCAGCATCTTACGGCACGATTCCCTCTGGCTCCGGTGCATATGCCGCTCTGTACGCTTCCTGCGTGGGTTTCATTCTCCTCACCGTCTTACTCATGTTCGTCTCGGGCCTTACTCTCCAGGAGCGGCCTGGCGCGAAGAAGCGTTATGAGAAGGGAACGGGATGGCACGCGTATGAGAAGTACCTCCACGACACCAGCATCATGTTCCCCATGCCTCCGGCGATCTGGAGAAAATTACCCGTCTTCGTCAAGAGAACCGTCGGCCTCGAATTTCCTATATATGTGTTTGACCCTGCGAAGCATGCGGACAAAGATGCCGTCAGGGAGAGTCAAGCCGAGGAGGGACGATCCGAGAGCAATGGCGGTGGCGGTGGAGGAAATAGACAAAGTACTGAGCCGCTGAACTGAACTGGAAAAGGCCTAACGAAAGCTATGACATTTGAGCGTTGTATCATGCATGACCTGGACGCGATTGTCCATATAGATTTGATGATATATTGTACGATCAGGGAAGAATTTACCTCTAATACCACACCATTAATCACTCACATCAAGTATGATCATCGCTATATTATGGGAAAGAGGGAGAAAAAAGAATTACTTCACATCACGGATGCAACAGCAAGATGTCAAACGAGCGTTCAATTATTTCAGCACATCTCCATACTAGAAAGAAGTACCTAGTACATCCCTCTCCATCCGGTAGGGTTCAAAACCTAAACCTCGCAACCGCAAGGACTTGCAACGCGTCCAGTCCCAACTCCTCCAACTCCTTCAATTCCCTCCTCTGAGCCTGCCTGGCCTCAAAAATTCCCGTACAGAGGTGTCCAAAGACACTGGACCCACACACGCAGGTCCACATCATAGTTCCCGACGGGCTGCTGCTAGAAACGTCCACCAGAAACCGAATCAACGCTTTGCTTTTGTATGGAACAGGAGATGGGCAAGAGAGGTAGCAAAAGAGAGTAAGGTTGAGCTCACTTCAACTTGTCTTTCAAACTCTCCTTCATCTCCTGCACCATCTGTTCCGACCAAGGCTTGATGGACTTGCCATCTTTGTCCTTGAAAGTGAGAGCACCCTTGTCGAAGCTCAACACATCCACTCCCGCGTCTTTGCGGCCTTTGGCCACGCCGATCGTCTGCAAGAACTTGTGTGCATCGGTATACAGCGATTTGGCGCACTTCTTGGGATCGCCTTCGGAGAAGACTCCGGTTTCGAAGTGGAGACGGACCAGATTCTTGCATTCGGCCAGGAGACTGAGGGCGTTGCGCGCCGAGGACTTTTGGTAGGTTTTTATGTGTATGTTGACGAGGCGCAGGCGGATGGAGGTTTCGATTTGGGCCATGAAATCCATGACTGCTGAGGTGGATTCGAAGCGGATGGGCCGAGAGTAGAATACTGAAACGGCTTCGCTGTAGATCTAAGAAGGAGAGAAGGTTAGGATATATCACGAGTGAGTATGAGTTGGATGTAGGGGGGCGGATACCTCCTTGTTGACACTGAGAAGTCCGACGCGACTCTTGAACTCAGATGAATACGTCTTGGCATAGATGTCGTTCACGAGACCTTTGCGCTTTCCGTCGAGGCTGATTGCGCTGCCAACTATGCCTTGATTGGCAAAGTAGTACTCGAAGATGATGGCACGGGGATTTTTTGGCAGGCCCAGAAAATCGAACGGCTTTGCTGGACGGATGAGAATCACCTGACAGCCCTCATCGGGCCCTTCTGTGAGCATGAACTAGAGATATAATTAGTACCACGAAGTAGTCCGGATTCTTCGAGGTAACTTACGGTCTTCAGCACCTCAAACTTGTTGGCCGAGTCAAGCTTGACAAGTTTCTCAAAGCCGCCGCCCTTCTTCTTCGCCTCTGCTTGTTGCTCTTCGTTGCCGACACTCACGTCAACTATCGGAGTTTCGGCAGCTTCGTCGCCTTCGTTGAATTTTCCAAGCAGCGCAAACTCGATGGTTTGCGACCGTGGCTTCTGCCGGCTCCTAGGTGTTTTCACCGGCGACTTCATGGGTGTTGCCAATGGCGTCTTTCTCGAAGGAGTCTCATGCTCCTCCTCGTCACCCTCCTCATCTTCGGACTCTGACTCCGATTCTGAAACAGACCTTGCCTGGACCTTCGCCTTTGGCCTCGTTGGCGTCGTTGGGACAGTTTTTCGAGCGGCCGCCTTGGCCTTCTGTTTCCTAGTAAGCGACATTTTGAAGTCAGGACTCAGGAGTGGCGCCAGGACATACCTGTTGGGCACCTTTGGGCGGCATGTTTTCAACGAGTGGTACGTTGGTCGCTAGCAGCAGAAGTCAAGCGCGCGGTAAGAACGAGCGAAAATGTGTTGAAGACGCGCGGAGAATGCTGAAGGCGAAGTGTCTTGTGTGTAGAGGGGAAGACGAAGCTGGAAGCGGCCGTAAACACGTAGAAAACCAGTCACGGAAGCTCAATCCGGAACTAGCCGTAGCATTTTGGCGCATGACGAATCATAGCAACGTTCTCACTGCTGTTTCCCAACGGAGCGGAGCAAGCAAGCCTTCTAGAAGATTACTCCGGTGAAGCAGTATTGACTATGTATTCGCACATAGACAACGTCTCTGCTCACGAAATCGAACGGGCCGCAGACTGCCGAATCTCAGTGCTCTCCTCACAGAAAATCACGTAGCTGACCATTTTTGCAACTCACCGGACTGAAAAGGCATTGTGCTCCAGTTTCCCCATTGTACTTCGTGATACCTACCAAGACTGCATTGAAAGCAGAACAGGAGCATGATCCAAGGCGTTCTGACTCTACATAAATCCGTACGACGGCCGTCTCCACGGTGTTATATCACCATTCTGCTGCTTGGGGTGAAGACCAGAGCATTCTGGTGGATGGCAGTCCAATCAAACCGAGCGGGCTCTTGAATGAGCAACGCGCTTGTGGGAAACGGACCAGCGTGATGATCTTCATCTTCATACGAGTGCTCTTCTTGGTCTTGAAGTGTTTCTTTGCTCGTGATGGCCTCATCCTGCCGCTGCTGTCGAAGCCGTGCGCTTTCTTGTGCTCCGGACTGCCCCTTGCCGTTGGATGCTTTTCATTCACTTGCTCGAGCGACTACGGCTTATTCTCTCGCTTGAGCAATCATAGCTCATTCACTGCCGCAAGCCTTACGCTGTAGCAGCATAAAAGTGTTTACATTGTTATATGCAGAAGAGAGCGTCTAGAAGGCGGGAGAAGTCGTTTGAAAAGTGGGGACTGGCTCTTGGCGCGCTTCCTGGGCTTCACTTTCGAGATGCAGCGCGACGCGTCTACGCTACTTCGACGACCAACACACCACACATCCATCCGCTGCTCACAATGGCTGATCCCGACACCAACGGCACGCCCGTCGTCAACGGCGACGTCGACATGAAAGAGGAGCTGCCCGCAGAAGTATGTCTTACCAACCTCAATTCCGCTTCCATCGTCTAACCACTCCACAGACCACTTTGAATAGCATACAGCAAGTGGCGGACCCGACAGATCCCAATCCCCCTCCACAGTCCATATCAGACAATCCAGCGCCACTGGGCATGTCCGAACACCTTTCGATCATCGCGCCTGGCGTCGCAACTCCTCCCACAGGCGCGACAGCTCGACCAAGCTCAATGCCTCCTCAACCTCTAGCACGACCCGAGAAGCCCGTCGCCCACGGCGGGCCCACGAGACAGTACCTCAACACCAATGTCACGCCACATCTGCTGGAAGGAATGAAGTATCTGGCCGTCTATGAACCAGAGAAGCCGCTCGAATGGCTGGCTAACTTCTTGAAGGAGAGAAGCAAGGAGGTGGAGGGTTGAAGAGCGACAGCTTAGTTCAGATCACGCGACTGGCATCACACAAAGCGTCTCAACAGGCGGTGATTGCATGGCGCTGGCGCTGCACAAACCCGCCCGGCAACGGGGAAGAGCTGTCTTGCGGCGTAACATCCATTGGCTTACAGTATGCTCAACGAGCATTTGCGAGGAATGCAGTAGACAGAAATTTGGAGAAGTGCTCCGATCCTTGGACTCAGAGCTGGGTCTTGGCGAGGGAACAGATGGCCAATGCGACTGGATATGCTTCGATATTGGGCAACTTTCCACGACTACTTGATTGCACGGCTGTTCTCGGTCAAGCACCCGATGCCAAACTTGAGCGCAAATCAACAATTACTGACTTGGGGAACAGCAGATCATACAAAAATGCTGTCAGAGCCCCGGACTCGCAAAGAGAGAATAGCAGAGTCAATATATCTTGGCATCAATGAAGACGATACCTTGAACGTCAGCTCACGCTCCCGCTAATACTGACAGTACCCTTGCTGTAGGTAGGTGCCCCGTAATCCGCAGTCATCCATGCACGTCTGAACGCTGGAACGAATACAACGCAAGATTTTGTCCATCTACTCTCTCTCTCTCTCTCTCTCTCTCTCGCGTCGTC